>NW_027286985.1:24433178-25033178 GCF_022747635.1 Hetaerina americana | reverse complement strand
AGTTGCTAGAAGAAGTTGGAAGTGTTGAGAAGGATGGACACGGTGAAAAAGACAGAAAAAAACAAACGAGGAAGTGCTAGGCATGGTGGAGATGGAGAGGGGATTGCTGGCAAAAATCCAATGATGCATGAACGATGGACGCAGTGCATATTGATTGGCAGTGGGAAATTGACGACAGTGTTAGAGGGAAGAATGTTAGGCAAACGAGGAAGGGACGGGAGCAGGAAAGGATAGTTTGGTGCGACTTTGTTTTCCGCCCTGCCCTCCTCACCAGTTTTGCCCCCCTCTCCTACTCTCGCTCGCGTCCCCGCCCCCTCGTACCTAAGGAAGAACCGTTAATCGTGGAGTCGGCGGATATTGGAGGGGAATGAAAGTGAAAGAGTTGGGGAGTTCTCGGAAACGGCTCGGCGGAGCATGGTCTGCGTGTGCATGATCCTCCACAGTCGTGTGGGTGGGAGATGGAGGGGCAGGTGGAAAGGAAGAGGGGAGCGAGAGGGGGGGGGAAATGAAACGTATATAAAGGTAAAGAAGTGTCATTGTGCTTCTCACACATCCTTCTAAGGACTGAGTCCCGAGCAGTCTTGTTCCGGCCTCGCGTCGGCGTTCCCCGTCGATATTTTTCTCCTCCTAACCGCTAAACGTCGGTGCGTATGAAACTTTGTTTTCCGTCGCCTTCCATTCAGTTTATGTGGGCGATAACTTTTTATGGTGATGTCTGAATCTGCATGAGACTAGGGTTTTGTAATAGCCTGTGGCACCTTTGTTCTGGCCCGAATTCCACGGTACCGGTAAAAGCGATGCCATAAATTTATTCGCTTTTGCCTGGGAATTTGAAAGTTCACTGGTGGTGTGTACAACGGGGGACAACCTAGTCTGTTTGCCAAAGTCGTTGATTAATTATATTTTATGGCTCGCAGCTCGGTTCCAAATCACGTGAGATTTGTCGCGTGGTGCCTTTAACGCCAAATGCGTGCTCTATTGATAAAAAAAGGCTCATAAATCTTCAATTTAAATTCAGACAATCTGTACTATCCAATCAACCTGCTCAAATTAGCGCACTCCGCAGCTAATAAAAATACATACAATCGTGGTGACGATTGGAGCGATCTGCACTTAAATGTTTACAATGTAGCGGGAAGATCAAAGGTTTTCGTGGATATACAACCTGGACTTTAGTTGTACAATAGCGGTATTAAAAAAAATGCAAATGAACCTCTTTCTGCCAACAGGATTGCTAAATGTATTCCGACTGCTATGATATGAAGTTTGCGAAGCAATTACTTTTCTACATTTCTCAATTCATAAAAGTAATTAATTTAGTGGTTCTTTCTTCAATTGCTGTTGAAATTTCCCTTTTATTTAAGAAATAATCAAAATGGAATGTAGAAATTTGGTTGTTTCACGTAGCTAACAATTTAACGTGGGAAACTGACAAAGTAAGGCGATTAATCTATCTTGCCCTTAAAAAACTAAAATATAGTAACAACGGTAAAATAATGAAAACAGTAACTACGCAAAACTTCACTTCTTCATTACTCAATACCAAGAATACTACGAGACCCTAAATGGTTATCGAGGAGATAATAAAACTAAGCAATGGACACAGAGCTATGTGTTGAAGTGCGCTGAGGAAAAGCGATTGGAACCTAAATATCAAAACGTTTTTTAATCCCAACGAGACGTGAGAGTTGATAGCAACGAGGATAATTAACGTATGAGTAAGTGCGGAATCGGCACGCCTATTTGATCTCTTTAGTTATTAATCCCCTGTTTTAGATCCAGAATTTATCCTCTTCGTCATGAGAATCATCACGAAATGTCTGCATGATTAAATGTAGTGCTTCGTGCTCTGGGAAACGGCCGAGTTTTTTTTTGTGGAACTGTCACGCGTTTTGACCTGGTATGCGTGACAAATTTTCCCTCCACGGCAATTTATCACTTAGAACGCCTAATTCCCATTATGTAGTTACGCTATGCCTAATTTTAGGACACAAAGACTTAAAAGGTTTCCCCCGATCCCATGCGCCATTAACGTAATATTTTTATAAATTCCGCCTCAAGTAAGCAGGAATTATTTTTCCTCCCGGGTTTAGAGGTAATCGCTCTTTATAATAGAGAGCTATTTTCCGTGGTCTGACGGTAAAAATGTATTCTTGGACGAAGAAGCCGCACCAATAATGACATATGTTGCAGTTTACAATTGAGGGACATTCGCAAATAACCTATATAACTTCCAGTCCCTTAATTCAGCAGTTCATTTTGCAGCATCACCAAAACTCGAATACTGTTCTATAACATTCTCTGGGGAACCAATTCCTCCCCAGATTTCCCTTTTTCTTTTTCTCTATATTAAACGTTTGGCAATTAAAATTGCCTCTAATACCGCATAATTTTCCCATTCAGGACTATGGAATGGATATGGCATAGCGATTGTTAAATGTTTGTTGGAATTGAAATGTAAGCTCTGACGTCGACCGAAAACATAAAATCTCATACTCAAAAAATCGAAAGTTGTAAGAAGAATTTGATCATGTAAAAGGGTTCATAGGAGACTTGGGACCTGTTAGCATCCAGTATTAAGCATACTGATAACAGTAACTGAAGAAAGCATCTCGTAAAACGGACGTAAGCCCTGCTCTTTTGCAGGTTTTTGATCTACATCTACACAATACCCCGCAAGCCGCCGCAATGGGTCGGGGGGTGTTAGTACACCCCCCCCCGCTCCAGAGGGTAATTAATATGTTAAATAGAATAAAAGAAGAGCATTCAGATAGAATAAAACTACTTGCAAACAAACAAAACCATGCCAATTCACACACACAGAGACGTAAATATTCATGCAAAACCCAACTAGTAACTAACTTACACATGCACATATACCTATGAATGAACCAGATGTCTAAGCAGTTTTTAAACTTATTTAAACTTCGCTTGTAATTCGAATGTCTTTACTATTACTATTGTGAATCCTGATTGTCCGAGGAAAGAATGAATATATGAATCTATCTGTACTGTTCATCTCCCTTATCTTAACTTTGAGGGTTAACATACCCAAATAGTGTGGGGCCATAATAATTCACTTTGTGTCATGTTAAACTCGTGTTTCTGAACCTTGCTAAAAGTTATTCTCATGATGAGGCGGACGACGTTGAAGGCGATGACGAAATCATGGAGAACGAAGTGATGATAATCCAAGTTTCACAAAATTTTGGGGAAAAAAATTTGATGCCATCTCAAAATTTGGTTGAGTGACCTCCTGAGTTTAGAATAGTTACGTGTTCTCACTATTTTGGTGGGAATGAGTCAACTATTGTGGCAAACCGTCAAGTTTCGTCTGCATATTCGTGGCTCTAGGCCATTTCGATGTATACCTACTTTCGGATGGGAAGTGAAGAGTTGTTATGCAAATGTGTTACAATATTTACAACATTGTTCTATAAGATAACTTGATGACTCTTGCATGCCTACAACCAAGTCACAAAGGCCTGAAAGACTTCACCTGACCACGTAATACTTCATATTGCTTGATGACTTTTTAGGGTTCCGTCAGACGTTGTATGTATGTATGCCTGTGCATAAATCTGCCCAGTCCACAAAGGAGGCTCTTAAGAATGGTTGTACAACCAGCATCGCGCGGGCTGGAATAGAGACGTAGCCTCGAGGGATTGTTCATCAGGACCGCACATTCCTAAACTCCCGTACATTAATGAATAAAATTATGTGGCCCTACATGAAAAGGATATTAAATGCTCCGAGTGTCAGCGCGTCGATTTGAATCGCATCAATAATGCACCATTCAGGAGTTAAATGATAAATTACATGTATATATAAATTGATAAATTATATGTGTATATAATCTTTAGTTGGTTAGATTTCCTGTTGTTTATCTTTATTATTCTTTCAAACAGTCCCGCTTGAAGTTGACATCTGAATCTGATCTTGTCCTCAAAAATGCTTAATATCCATGCTTCAAACCCTATCAATGTTCTACATAATATGCCGAGTGAAACTGAGCGGCGTTATGTACATATTCATTTCAGCTCTTCCAAGCTTCTCATTACGTGGAAATCTCATACACGTCACAAGTGAGGACTGAATAGCTCAGGAAAAATGCTCTATTCAGGGAGTTAATTGGTGCAGGAACAATTTCATTTTGATGTATTTCGCATTAAGGATATAATTTTGTTTTGAGACCCCGAAACACAAGAAAGGCATTAAAATCAAGAGAGCTTTTGAAAATCCACATTTGACTACCCAAGAAAAGATAATCCGTTTATTTTAGTCACCGTGAGATTTGGGACAGCATGAAATTACGATAGCGCGACCGTTTAGAAAATAGAAAAGAAATAAATGACGTATATCATTTCGATGTAGGGAAGAATCGGAGTATGAGTATGCTTTCACACGACTTCCTTCTTGATGTTTAATAAACATAGCAGATGCGCTTGGTGTGGTGGCTGCCCCTATCGGCAGTAAACACGAGGGCCGTTGCTCTCTGTCTCTGGCGAGCACTCTGGTTCTGCAGCGGGGAGTGGATCATCGCGTGACACTCCTCGTGACGGAAACTCCTCCCACCGGCCACGCCCCCTTCTCACCCATCGGAACCCTTCCTCTACCCTCCTTTTCACTTCCACACCCTCCCCCCTTTTCGGATATAAAAAAAAATGTTCATCGCCACCGCCAGCATCCCCTTTCCACGTTCCCTCTCAGAAATATATTCGCATTCTTTTTCCTTTCCTTTTATTCCGGTTGCAGGAAACCGTCAATCATGTTCCTGCCGGACGAGCCGGGGGTATTGTTGACTCAGTCCTTCCTCCGCAGTGCTCTCGTATCCAATGGTAGATGCGCGCATAATTTCAGATATCGAAAATGCGCAGTGTATGGGAGTTAAGTAGAAAAGGTGGTATTGAATTAAGTTTTGAGGAGCGGATCCGGGATCCAAAATAAAATCCGGTATTGATATATACTCGTAAGCTTAAATTCTTACTCGGCTCTAAGGAAAAGAAATATAGATGGATGTCAGGAGAATACAGGTTTCGGGGATGACATTTTTGAGACAAGTAAATAGGATTCACAACATTAGAAAACATCGTAAATGAAAACATAAGGTAAAAACTTAGTGTTGTTAAGGTCAATGAAATAGTACAGGAATATCGAGAGAATAAGATGCGCATTGTGCAAATGATGATTGAATCCCGGCTACAGAAACAAGGTATGAAGTTTCGAGCAAGGTCTACTAGTAGACTGAGGGAGAGATTAGAGGGAAAGGTTCAACAGACAAAAGTTTTTTAAGGTTTAAAAAGGTTTTTAAAGGTTCAACAGACAAAAAAAAGCCATATCCATCAATCTCTGCTGACTCTACGCATTTTATATTGGCGTATGATTTTAAATTACTAATATCAACTATGGGTACTCTATAGCTAACAATAAGTAATTGTTTATGCTAAGATTTCGGGCAGAAGAGTCGATCATAGATAAATAATAGTAGACTGAGAGTAGTAATGTTTATTGTCACTCCAAATATGCGAGTGGAATTTCCATTTTAGTGGTAATTTATTAAATTATAAATGTACCTCGAGCTTTCGATACTTCTTCGCCCTTATATAAAGGAACATTTGTATTTCTTGAATGTGTGAGTTTCCCACGCTATGGAGCTGTATTCTAGGTGATTTCTATCCCCACGTAACGAATGGTTTTCGGGTTTCTATTGCATTTGGTTTGATTGTATTCATTAACGGTAATACGTTCTGGCTCTCACTTCCAGTTTATCCGTGAATTCGAATTCTTAGTCAAGCCAGCAAGTTCGTCAGAATAAATTAAGGTCCGACGTACGTTAATAAGTATGCCTCAAGATTTGCGCACTGCCTTTTGTGGGGGACCTAACATACATCCACCCGCCCACTCTCTTCTTCTTTTCCCTTCCTATTTGGCCATCCTATAAAATTCTCTTTTAAATTGGTACAACTTTTATGCGCCTTGAAATTGACTTCAATTCGTCGAAACCGCCTTCATGAAACACCAAAACGCACGTGGATAAGTGCACGGTGTTTAATTTCATTGAATTGAGTGTTTCTATACTTGATTTTCGGTGCCAATTTGTGAAAATATATGTATAACAACCGCAGCTTGAAGGGGAGCACCCAGGTGCTTCCTCTCGATTCGTAGTTAATTTTCGAACGGAGAGGAGAAACCCTTTCAGTATCAGATGCAGTATAAAACCCGAGAGTCCAAAGACACCCACTTCCCAGCCGAACCACTTCCTACGCCTCGTTCTGTGGCTCATTCCTCTTGCAGAAGGGGTTTCCGGTAGGTATTCGCTTTCCCCCCTCCCCCTTCATGTCCCCCACTTCTTACCTATCTATAGCAGTCCGTGCTTTCCCTCTCCAGTCTCTCTCCCCCACCCATTTCATTCCTTTCCCCATTTTCATTGAGCGGACGGTGGAAGGGGAGCGATGCCCTCAGAATGGAGTCGAATGAGGGAAGGGTCGCGTGAAGGGGGAATGAACGGACCGGGGTCCTCCCATGCGGGCGCTTTAGGTGCGCGTTCGGGGAGCAGTGGAGGAGGGTGGACGTGGCCCCCTCCTCCCCGTGAAACAAAGGAGGAATGGATAGAACCGACTTCCTTCTGACGTACGCTCGCCCGCCGAACTCCCCGCCCCCGTTCCCCACGCCGAACATGCCCCATCTCTCCCTCCTCCCCTCTCACTCCCCCAATCCGACCTTTCTAAAGTCTCCCCCTGGCCGTTTCCTCAAGCTCACCTACTCCCACCCGCCTCTCTCACCCCCTTTGCTCCCCCGCTCCGTTCCGTGGGCCGGGAGAACCCCAATTCTTCCCTCGACACTGCAGCTGCGAATTGCCCCAAGCTGGAACGAGATGATGATATTTCCGTCCGCGAAATATTTTGCGTGTGATATCCGGGAAAGAGAGTTTAATTGGTCACGGGACACTCGAAAGAAGACTGGAGGAGAAAGAACACAAAGTGGCACAAACGAATTTGTCGGATTCTTTAATAGTCATGCTACGGACATATTGATTTATGGGCTATAATTTTTGGATTAAAAAAAAATAATTATGTTCTCCATGATTTATTAGAGTGGTCCTAATTATGTGTCCATAAATATTACGGCCATAATTAACTTATATAAATGAGTTTTTATAGATATTATCACCGAAAATAAAGTTTTACTTGCTTACAGGTAACTTCATTTCGTAAATTAGTTTTTTGTGAATGATAGAGTATCTACCGCATATTAAGTCCTGCAACCATGGTTTTTTTAAATTTTGTTAACATTATCGTAGGGAGAACAATGTTTCGTCATGCTCGCGTTATATTATTTTTTCAGTTTTATTTTAATTTATTTCTATTAGCTAAATGTCGAGCATTAATTCTCAAAAGTTTTTTTTGCTGTAAATTCGTATTATCGTCGTAGTCCAGAGAGGCTTAGGATTGTCAGCGCGGGCCAGTGTAAAAGGGTGGGCGGAAATGAATACAGCTTCGTTTGAGCTCGTCTCTTCGTAATCACTTCCTTCCTCTGGACTACTACAGCTTGTTTTTTAATGTGTTTTTATGCTTTCGTAAAGAAAAAAGAATGCCCCGGACGTAGATAAGCGTCTCCTTACAACGCTTGTTGAAGGGCTGACGATTTAATTTCTTTGGCTTCCTCGTTTATCGAATTTACCCTGATGGTCTATTTGCTGTATCTCTGCATGCAACATCTTGAATAGCGATTTAGTGCTGCGAGCAACAAAAATACTCGCAATGAGAGATATTTATGGTAACTCGGATTCTGCAAATAATTCTCTGCTACTTGCTTGTTAAATTAAAGTCTAGACGTAGATTTCTATCGTGTGTTCGTTATAGCGACTGGCCGGGATCCATATGCGAATGAAGTTGGTTAGGGCGTCATTATTCTTTTTTCTGTTCTACCTACTCCTTCCCCTACCCTACGGCCCCTCACACACACACACACTTGTGTATTTGTGTGTGTAGGTGTATATATATAAATATATGAAACCATAAACACAGTAGTCTACCCGAAGGTTGGTTTGGTAGGTGATGATGGTAGAATTCACCCACTACTAAGCCCGACGGCGTGTGAAATTCACACATCAGGGCAGGGGGGCCAGTTCCTTTTCCTCTGCCGGTTATGGTTTCCCAGGAAGATCTGGTACTCGGAAAGTCACAAAGCTTGGGTGAAGTTGAGGGTGCCCAGAGGAAATCACGCGGGAATCGAACCGGGACCCTCGGGTAAGTAGTCCAACGCTCTACCCTAGGTATAACGCGACCCATATACATGCATACACACACGTACATATCACTCCCGCCCATATCCACTCCCATAAACCACCCTTCACCTCTCTCACCATTGAGCCCTTAATATCTAATACCCCCCTTACTCCTCCACGCTGTTGCCCCTCACCCTTCTCTCCCTCCCTCTGTTATCCATCTTTAACATCCCCCCTCATTGACCCTCTCCAATCCCTCCCGTAGGTCTTCTGAGGGACCTCTCTCTCTTGTTCCCTGTCCTGCCCTCTCTATTCCATTATATTCTACCCCCCCAATTCCTCCCCCTACTTTTGCTCCACCTCCCCCACTCTCCTCTCCTCCCGCTCTGCCTAAGGTTGTTAGGTCTCGGTTCAGAATGACCTTATATTGTTGTGACCGCCCCTCGCCCGCCGCCTATCGCCCTCACACCTCTCGTCCCCGCCCTTTCCGGGCACTCCCACGGGCCGTTGGGGCTGAAGCTTCTTCTTATCATTTGCCGTCAAATCTCCTCTCCCTCCTCCATCCCCATCCCTCACTCCTCTTTGATGTGGATCGTGGGTGGGAGGGGGCACTGGGTGACTTCCCTCTTCTCTCAGGGGTCGATTAATTATGTATGGTTGTTATCGGTTTTGGTCCTAGCGACGTGTCTCCTAGTTCGTCCGTTTTTTACCTCCTAACCCGCCAAAATCTCATCTCGCTTGCGTGGGTGTTTTACATATGGGTATCGGTATACTTGAAAGCTCTTGTAAAAATTATTTCCATCGTTTGAATTATTCTTCGTTTATTTTGGTCCCTAGGATTTAAGGGACTCTTATTTTTCAAGTTGCATACCTGGTGTGGAATCACCTCCTTCCAAACACCCTTGCCGTGGTTTTCAGGACACCATGTAGTAGTTGTATCAAAACGTATTGAGTAGCATTTAGAATTTAGGAAGGTTTCGTTTACAATTTTTTCCAAAGCTGTCGGAAAAAATCTAAAATTCAATCCATCAGGCCATATTTCTCGTGTTTATACGTTTACAAAGTCCATTAGCGGTTACTGTACTTCCATGTTGGTAGCTCTGCTATGAAATCTTATCACGATTTTTTCTTTCGATAAACCATTCATAAAAAATGCTCATCGCATTGAATTCAGACGTTGAAATGTGTAATAATGCATTCGTTTATGGTTAAATCATTCATATAATATCATGTGGCCAAATGCGCACAATTATTACGACGGAAATAGGTGTAGCTCTTGTGTGTGTGCTCTTTCGACGACTGTGAAGAGGTATATAGCGGAGGCTGGGAGGGGGTTAGCGGTTGAGTAGCTCTCGTACAATCTGAATGCTCGCTTCCGTTCTTTGAGTCGGTCGTTGAAACTTGAAGGCTTGCTTCTGTTGCATCAAATGTTGGACTCGGCAACCTTCTCTCGTGTCGGGCTGAACTCTTTGAGTACTGAAGTGCTGTCAGGCCACGTGTCCCCGTCATTACTTTTCCTCGGTTACCAAAGCGGCGTTGTACTGCATTTAAATCCTAAGTGGACATCATTATGCGCGAGCCTCGTCCGGACTGAGGGTTGTAGGGTGTCAAAGCCTTAATTCACCTCTGTCACTGCGGCAGCTATCGCAGGATGTCTAAATACAGGTATAAGTCGAACTGAGAAAATGTTATTTTAGCATTTGTTGATTGTAAGGGTGATGAAAATGTCACCAATCCAGGTGTGCTTCTCTCGAAGATAATCCATGAGACTTCCTTCATCTCGATGACTCCAGTAACAAATTAAGTTCTAAATTTCAATGCATTGAGTTCTAAAACTGTTGAGAGGATAAGATTTTCTGCGCCGGGACCTACTTCTGAAAGCTAACGAGCCATTTACACATACTCGGAAACATTCATAATTTAAATCGATTACCTTTCTCAACCTAATTTCGTAAAATAAGAAACATGATAAACAGACTATCAATGAGTAAATAACGAGGTCTTACGTATTAACTGGTAATTGTGTGAAGCGAGCCCATTATTCGTGAATTTTGTGGCTTGTACCACACTCATTAGTATTTTTTTTACTTATCCTCTGAATTAATAATTTCTAACTGAGGAAGGTTTTATTATTCTATGGTTAAAGTTCATTTAAATTGATTTAAGGATTGAGAGTTGTTCATTGTTTAAAGGTTCAATTGCAAAGTGTTTTTTTAACCATCAATGGATGGGTATCGTGTTTTTCACGAAGGATTCAAATGAAAGGACTTGTACATTAGCATAACTAAATATACATTGCTATATTTTGTTTGACATGGGATGGCATTTTTAATGAGTTTCTTTTCTATTTTCAGGTGAGTCACCCCTTCATTGTCTATCCACTATAGATTGAACGCCTGGAAGGGTTGGGGCGTTTTTCAGTGTGCCTCATTTATTGGAACCAGAAACGTGGGAGTAACTTTTGGTCCTGACCCTTTGTTGCCCTCGTCAATTATCCATTGCGCCCGCCCATACGCCCACAAGATCTTAGATGTTTCCGCCGGATCGACTCCTGCAAGATCAAGGCCAGAATCGGCGGATTATCGATGGTAATGAAGCCATTCTTCGTAACGCGTTCATTTGGCCGTAAGTCTTTGGTGGAGAATGCGAGGAATTTAAAATGTGAAAGAATCTGAGTTCCGAAAAATGTTAGGTTTCTTCTGTGCTATGTAATACTCAATTCTTTTCTGCAATAGGTGTCTCACAGTTTCATTTGTATATAAGTCATCAAAAGTTCATTGCAATTGCATTCACGGTGCTCATTCGCCATGCATCCAGTGCAGTTACCCAAGGTTTTCCTATTACTTACATGGCCACACCAGAAAGAAAAGAACAGTAAGGAAAAGTTCTACACAGATTTTAGTCAGTTGCGGTTCATTTCTGAGGAGTTACATTTGACGTTGAAATAAATACCGATGATCTATGCCGCCGTCGTAAGTTGTGTTGGCACTTTTTCTCAATCTTTCAAAGTCTCTTTCAGTCTACTTAGCATATGTACGTTTTTTTTGATCGACATCAGCTATTCATATGGAAACATTTGCATTTCTGGTTTTCATTTATATTCCCAGATGTGATGTGACGTGTATCAAAATGACAGGACATTTGAGAAGGACAAAGGTTTGAGAATCTCGACTGGACGGGAGACAGGGAATTCATTAACATCCTTGTCTTGACGCAGCTCGAATCGATGCCCATATGGAGAGAAATGCACAACTTGAACCTCGTAATAATTGACATGTTCCCTAAGAAAGGGTGTGTGATGTATAATTCTTTATCGTTCATATCCCGCCTTAGCTTTATACATTTAAATAAGCTATGTATTTGTATTGAATAGTGGGCATATGCAAAGTTCAGTCATACCTTGATGAGAATGTTTCCTTCATTAAGAAACTGATGGAGGTGTAAACGTTCATTAATTTCGTCTCGTCGCAGAAGTTCATGCCCTCCCAATTTTGTGTCCGACCTGGGTGACATAATTCATAGTTCTAAATGTTCGTCATTCGTGGCCCTAAGTGGTTGCCCACGGCTTCATAGATTCTGATCTCTTGGCTGGTCCATATGCTGGTTACCAATTATCTACTTACCGCGAAAGAAAGCAATCTAATGCATCAGAGCACTCATCTGCATTATTATATTGAAAATAATTGAAATTTCTCCAGTCTGCTCCTTATGCAACACAATCATTCCTTTTTTCCCTTTACACTTCACTCTATTAGCCTCCTACGCTCGATATGAGTCTCATTTCCTCCTAATTCTTTCGTTAATAGGGGGATTAGACTTGCTTATCGGCTTGGCGGTGAGTAGTTTAAGTTTCTTCTGCTCCGAGTCATCCTGTCGTATAAGAAAAAACGATGTATTCCGCTTAATCATTTCTCATCCCACGGTAAATAAATGCTCATTTGTCATCCATCCTCCAAACCTCTTGTCTCTAACTCACTCGGCAGAGAAACGACATGAGTTTGATTCGTTCTTTTAGGGCGATGGCCCCTCCTTGTTAATAGAGTGATGCAATCTTATCCTTTGCTTCGTTTTTCCTTCTCATCATTTTTGGGTTGATTTTTCATCCTCTTCTTGGCTAACTCATTTTTTTAGTCTTCGATGTATACATGTTCCGTAGCCTTAGGTCAGATAAGCCTAGCCCCGAACCCACGATACCATTTTAACGACTTTTTACTATAATAATTCAACTCACAAGTGTATGCTTGGATAGAGATTTTCTATAAATCCCAAGGTGCCTTTTACGGGACTTGAATGTCTGCCTGCTTGTGCTAAAAATGCGGGCGTTGCTTAAGACTCGTTTGTCACTGCTAGAAAATAATATTCTGAACGCAGATAGATCACAGCAGTTTCAAAAGTTTAAATATGATCTAATTGACTATGGAGTTTTTGAAATGAAATTTAAGTATCCCCATACCTTTTGTATAAATATAATGCTTAACTTTAATGCTCTTGGAATCTCCCCGAGCACTTTCAAGAATTCTTAATTTCACAAAATTGTAATGAACCGCACATTAATGGCTTTACTGTAAACAAAGATGGTTTAGTTGGGTGAGTTCTGGCCCACACTGACCCACTGGGTGGGTTTTAGGCATACTGACTCACAAAAATGAAACCCATGCACATGGATTGAATTTTTATGATCCACTATATCTAACAATTAGTGACTGGGCTTACATTTTATTTAGTTAAAGAATTCTCCCCAGTGGTTTTACGCCGGAGAATAGGATTTGCGGTCAGAGAAAAATGAGCTCGGCCCTCCGATTTTCTTTCATCTCCAGATATTTGTTGTTGACGCTTCTGGGCAGCTGGCGTCGGATCCAGCATTACTGTATTTCCTGAAGAACGGATTTTGTAGGCAGCACTAGACTGTTTGAATGTCTAAGACCGAGGTTGTATCTGTATCCACATCTATGCCAAAGGGATCGCCTATGCCCTTCCATCTAATCGATGGAGAAAGAGAGGGAAACGAGTGGTTCCACTGATCTATATCTTCACCGACTCGAGACCCTCTACAAAGGAGGGCAACAGGGCATAACCGTGGAAAAGAAAAGGCCGGAAGAAGGCTGCAATATGAAAATAATTATGGTTGCTTAATGTGTTTACTCAGTTAAAGCATGACACATTATTACACAATTATGATTTGGCCGCGAATCGCGCGAGGGAAAACGATTCTGCGAACCTTCCCTTCGACCTTCAGGCTTATTTTAATTTCCCACTCATTTGGAATTTTAGTGGGGGATTTGGATTATACATCGTTCTCGCTAGTAAACTCACGTTATCGGTGCCTCTTGCATAAATATTATGATTAATTCTTCGAGTTTTCCACTTCAGCCTAATAATAATCGTTTAGTGAGTGGGCGAATCGGAAGTGCATACCTTAATGCAACGACTAAAAACTATAAATTTTCTTACGGAGGCATTTGCATTGCTTACATTTGCTATGAAGGAAACCAAAGGAAGTCATAAACCCTTGGAACCAACTCACTAGGCTGAGGTGGTGCGCTTTCAAGGGTGGTTTTCTTTCACTCTACCTGCTGCTTGGGAGAGATGGCCCAAGCTAGGGCAGACCAGGTGGGAAGGAGGACGCGTCCGAGGTGGGGAGTTTCTTGTCGAAGGGTGCAGCGAGAAGATGGGAGAGACTATTTCGGGGCGTGTGTGTGAGTCCGCGACCCGCCCTCCGGAGCGCCTTTTGTCCGTTCAGTCATGCAAGAGGGATGGGCCGGCCAAGGGCCGACTGAGAAAGACCAGCCCAAATTTCTTCCCTTTTTCCCCTCCACCCCTCATCTCCATTCGAAACTCATATTATCCCCCTACCCCACTCACTCACTCGCTCCCCAGGGGGATGAAACCCCACCCACCCACCCTCCCTCTATCCCTTCCCGGCTCTCGTTCCGCCGACCCTACCTCGCTCCAACGAAGAAAGGAGAAGGGAAAGAGGAGAAAAAAGCCTTCCACTCTCCTCATCCCACCCTCATCTTTACCTGACTGGTAAAAACACCTCTTTTTTCTTACCTTCGGGGTATTAAGAGGGCCGGAGAGCCGCAGAGGAGGGGGTGAGTCGGGGGCAGGTACGCTTAGTTAGCAGGGCCTTTCAAAATCGGGCGTGGGAGTCTCGGGAGGGGCGGGTGTTGGCGGTAGGTCCAAGGCGCCTTCGATGGGAGGTGGAGGGGGCGGCCGTTTCCGAAGGCCCCCAGGGTGTCGGTCCTTCCTTTTCCCTCGTCTTCACACCCCCTCCACCTCTTCTCATCCCCACTCTTCGCCGCATCCCCTTCCTTGTTCTTAGCTTCGCCAGTCCCGCCTAGAGCTCTCTCTGATCCAGAGCCCCCCCTTATGTCCCGCCTACCCTCCCGACTCGGAATAAGGTCCTCCGTTTCACCTTTACAACCCTCCTCCCGTCTCCTCTGCCCCTCCCCCCCATTCCCGCCCGTTTTCCCGTTCTCCGCCACCCCCCCCCTTCGCCCTTTTCCGCCGCCCCCTCTCGGAAGGAAGGGCGGCGGCGTTCCCCAGAGGTCTCGCCCACCAGGGGACCTCGCTTCCCTCCCCGGCGCGGCGGGTGGTGTGTTCGCCGCAGCTCTCCGTGCTTCAGTCATCGAGGTTTTCGAGGGAGACGAGTTTATTATTTTTTCGGTGTAAAACGTTGCTCGCGATGAGTTTCCTCCGCTCTTGCGTGTTCCTTCAAGAAAGGCGGGTTTTTTCCCCCCGAAAATATTTTCAGAGGAATGGGGCCGCCACGGAGAGGAAAGAGGAAATTTTTCAATCAGGAGACGGGGCCATGAATTCTCGAAGCTCTTTTAATTAATAACATGCTTTTAATGTTAGGTCGTGACCGTTCTCGGTGATGTATTGGTGCTATCATTTTATGAGTTTCCTGACCTTGAGGAAAAGTATGCTGCTGCACGTGTAAGAGTTCATGTAACACCTTTTATTTAATTAAACGTAGCCCAAATGCTGAGGTAGCTAATTCCATACTTTTTCAAAGTCATCACTAGTCACGATTTCTTAATGGCCACTCATGGTACCATTAGAATCGACCATCTTGGAAATAATGAAAGTTATTTATAGTAGCAGTAATTCATGGATTATATTAATAGATTTTCAGCAAGCTAGAGCTTTTTATATATTACTGAAGTATGATATCGAGGCTCACCCGTTTTCTAATACGATTTCGTAGAATACCGTGCCCTTTTTCCACCTTTCAGCTTTGGGGTTCAGCTTTTCGAATTATGTAATGCGGTGCAGACGTTTATCTGACTCTTCACGTTTTCATAATTTTAATTGCCAAAACAAAATGGTGAGCGTGTTAATTTCTTCCTAGATGTTTGCACTAATACGGAGATTTTCAAATTCTTAGCGAATATAATCGAGCTGATTGCCGCAGTTTGGTCTCGAAAAAAGCAAAGAATCCTCAATGTAACGACTGCTTGTATGTTTTTATCCGCACTCAATAGGAGTTTCTGAGTTCATTTCGCCGTTTGCAAAGACTATGGAAGCAGCGCACTCATTCGATTTGGACTTGTGGCCAACTCGGCATGCCTCGTTTTAGTGGTCGTTATTAAAAGTGAAACTCCGATGTTTTAACGCACGGATCGATGTTTCTTGTTGAAGAAATGTTTCCGGTTCCGAAACGAACAAGGGTCTTGGAAAGCCTAGCTGCTCGAGACGACGTTTCCAAGTTTGGAAAGTTTCCGAAGCATCCGATGACAGCCTCATAAGGAGAACACGAGTGATGCGAGTCCCGCGCTTTGAGGAGGGTAATCGCATCCATGGGGAAGTGTGCCATGTGGTATCGCCCGCCTCGTATGCCGTTAATCGATGTGTTTACACTTACTACTTCTCATGGGGAAGAGGAGGAGAGGGAGTGGAAGAGTGAGAACGTGTCGCATCTGATAGGCGCGACTGTGAATAAAAAAAACATTCCTCCTTCGCTTATCCATCTCCCCCCCGCCCCTCCACTTCACGCTCCCTCCTACAATCACTCTGCCTGTCGCCGGCGTGCGGCAGGGTAAGCGGAAGGAACGTCGTCATTAACCGGAGGAGAAAGGGCGCTCGCGATCGATCGGAGATGGATTGGCCGTCTTCGCCGCCTTCGATGACCAGCCGCTCGCTCTTTGATTCGTCCGATCCAGCTCCCCGCCCCCGGTAGCCTCGTCCCTCTCCTCTCCCTTCCCCTCTATGTGATTCCGCAAATGTCGCCCCTCATTACGAGAACGAGGGCGAAGCAAATGTCAGCGGGTGGTGGCGAGATCGCTTGCTAGCGCCGACGTACGAGGTGAGGGGGAGGGGCGTCGGGAGGAGGAGGAAGCGAGACGGGATGGGATGCGGTGTTGTCCCGTTTGTGAATGGAAGGAAAGAAAAAGGGGGGGTCTGTGAGTGAGGGAACTGGGGACTCTTCCAGAGATGGGATGGTTGGAGGTGGGCGAAGCGGGTAATATTTACGCGAGGAGAATTCGATGCACGAAATTTAGTTTTAGTCAAGAATTTGACTGAGGGAAAGTGAAGGGCGTATTATTTTACGTTTCCAAGGGCTTGTTGCATATCTCCAATAATGGATTATTTATCTTTTACAGGGAAAATATGTTGGGCGAATACTCGGCATAATATTTTAATGATAGGCGTGTGCATTTCAATAGAATATTTTTTATTGATTGCTCGCTTCATCAATTTGTATTATATCGATAGCCGATGTAAAGCTGACATCTGAAGGCATTTTCAACTTCATTTATTCTTTATTTTATTATTAATTACACCTAAGTACATTTGCAAAGAATGGGGTGCATAAGAATTTCTCATTTCAAACACGGAATTTCTATGGAAATATTTTTCTGTTTGTTTTTACATTTGTGACCACAGTGTTGCGTTTTCCAAGTCCAATCTTATAATGGGGTCAAACAAGCTACGGTAAAAGTTAAATTGGCGGTCGAAGTGGTAATTTAATAAAGCAATTTATCAAAATATCCGGTCTTCAAGTGAAGAAAATGAAATGAAAGGGCCATTACTTTATTAAAATTCGTCGGACCCCGCCCGTTGTATGTCCACCTAAGGACAATTTTGGTAATTTGCTGCGTCTTACATTATGCATCATATTAAGATCACAACTTTTACTAGAATTGAAACATAGCTAATTAAAAATGTAAAATATTCCACCGGAGGTATTTCATTAAGTAGGCATGAAAGAGTGTCGCAGGAAATATGGTGTATTGGCACGGTACAAATTATTGTAAGTTCTTTTTAAAAGCCACAGCAAACCAATGGGTGGTTAATGTTTTCTTCAGGCGTGGGGTCTTTCTTCATGATTTCGTCGAATGGTTTAATATTTCTTTATTAATTCCATATGTGATGTCAGCTCTTGCGTTCCAGCATTGTAATTTTTCGAGGCTTTTAATGCAGGGTCCCATCAATGCAAAATACATACATGTTAAAATATCTCTTAAGTGGAGGGCGGGCGAGGTCACTCGCTCCATGGCTCACCGCCGCATTTCGTCAGGGTTTGCTGAAGGGGAAAACGAGAGAGAAATTTTCCCGCAAATGGCTATATTGTCGGATGGAACGACGTGGGTCGTGGCGAGGGGGGTGTAATAATGGAAATGGGAAGTCACTCTCCCCCTCCTCACCCTTTGTTTCCCTCCCTCTTCCATCGCGGTTCATGTACGAGTGCTCATATTCCATCCCGCCTCTCGCGACCGGACACGGTCCAAGTTACCGCGGCAGGAAATGGTTTAGCGAGCCAGAATTACGCAGACGCGCTTCAACGACGGCGGCTGCGGCGGCCTCCAAATCCCTTGTGTGCGGGTGTTCTCTCTTTCTCTCTCCCCCCCCCCCCCGCGGAACTTTTTTTCGCTTCGCCGTCCCCTCACGCCTCGAACTACTTTCATCCATCCGTCGTCGTTGTCCTCCGTCCTTTTTTTTCCCTCTTTCGGATGGCGATGACCCTGGGGCGGCAATTGAGTGAGATGGTCGAGTTTCGCTGGATCAAGTGAGCGTTCCGCAGACGCTTCGGCACCTATCCAATTCACGCGTCTCGACTCACGGTCGAGACCCGAGGAACGGCGATTCGATCAGCCGACATGTGTCGATTCCCGATCGGATAGGCCTATTAATCGCACCGTTTCCGCGCTTTTCCTTAATTGCATTGCAGGCGAAATATCTAGAAGTATCTTTAAGACTTGGTCCACTCCAAAGTTACACTGTATTGGTGCGTGAGGTGAATGCTTTCTGTATCGTAAAAAAAGGAAAAGATAAAAATTCTACCAAATGACATGGATCGACTTGGTGACTGGGTTACAAATAATGATATGGGCATCAATGTAAGTAAGAGTAAGCATTAAAATTTTTCAAATAAAAAGAATGCACAAAAGGATATTTATTCTCTCTTTGGAGAAAGAATCCCAGGTAGTTGTCATTGCAAATATTTAGGTGTTTACTTAACTAGGGATCTTGGGTGGGGATTCCAGGTAGATAATGTGACACGAAAGGCATTTAGAGTACTTCATTCGGTAATGAGAAATTTAAAAGGAAGTAGCGTAGCCACAAAATAAAAAGCATATGAGGTACTGGTTAACCCTATCCTAGAATACTCGTTCAATATATGGGATCCATATGAGGTGGGACATGTTAAAAAAATAGAAGAATAGAAGTGGAAGTTTTTCATCAGCACACTCATTGTGCTGATTCACTCTTGAAGAATTTCGTCATATTGACTTATCATGCTTACATGTGCAACTTTGATAATATGTATGAATATGCGATGCGCTGTTGGACGCGCATCGACAGTCGCCGGACTTTCTAAATCTTCGTAACTTATCCAATCAAAGAATTTTTTCTACATTGCCCTCTGATTTCTCCTTATTCTATAGTTTAGTTTGCTGCGTGACTTTAACCAGTTCCCATCATTGAAGATATGAACACAAGCTGACGGAAAGATGTACAATATAAGTATATAAAATAAAAATATTGCACATGGGAGTAGCTGTGAGTTTAACCTTACCCACGGTAATGGATCTTTTTATTTCACGAAATGGATTATCAAGGTTTTTATCAAATTATTATAATCGGTAATCTACCATTTTGGTAGGTTTTGAATGAACACAAGCTACCAAATGTTACTGAATCTGACTGATCTGATCAACTATGGTAATTGATTTTGTCTCTATTGATGGCCCTAATCCGTTTGTTATAATTCCGTATCAGCACATTCCGTATTGCTGGAAATTTCAGTACAGATTTAAATCGATTTTGCTCATAGTTATTTTTAGTAATCACCGCGTAAATTAAGGCCATTATTTTAAGCCGATATTAGTTTGATTTACAATGTTCTTATTTATCATTTAATGATGACTCCCGTCTTATTAAACGTTTTTATCTCGAATAGGAGATTTGTAACATCATGGGGAATGCCTTTGATTTAGCCAGAATTGTTTTTCTTCGCCTGCAATGCATTGATGTCCATTAGTCGCAGTCGAAAAAATTATTTGGATTGACGAATGAAAAGTAATCGTGCCATTGTTGTCGAAACTTACTTAACAGTTTTATGTACTGTGATAGCTTTAATATTTTTAGCTATGCATTAATACAGCTCAGGAAAATCGTCCCTCGAAGCAAAATAAGAGTGAGACGCTGTACATTATCGTATGGAATAACGTGAGGAATTGATGTGATGAAAACTGGACGAAAATGGAATTATATGGTGATCTTGAAGGTTTATTTCAGTTTCATGCATGCGATGGTAACTTATTTTTCGGGGGTACCATTATTGCTCCATGCTCAATCGACCGTGAAAACACCCTCCACCCGGGAATTTATTTTACCCAACCGTGAAAATAACTATGGGACGGCATTTGGGAACATCAGCCTAGACCGACATCATGTTTCATGCTTGATTACCTTCAGAATGCTCTCAAAAGTTTTAAGGGCCCCTCTTACCTTTCTTTGCGTGCATGATTTCCAAACTTCGATGGCCATATTATTTTAAGGAAATTTTGAAGAATGACTTCAGGCATTCGATCTTGATATATGTTCACATCTGTACAATATTGCTTTAACCTAAACTTTAAACAAATGTAACTAATGAAAGTCTTCTTCTCATCCTCATTCATAACTTACTATATAGACATACTTAGATATATAGTATACTTAGTATATATACATATACTAAGTATATACGTAGTACATATAGATATACTTAGTATATCACTATATTTGCCTCACGTTTTTAGTTTTTGAGTTATTGTGCCTGAGAATCACGTCAATTTAATGCTTTGTTGTTTATTTCAACTTTCAATTTAATTGGATAAATGTTTAAGGGCGTTTATGCAATCCAGATATCGTAAAATATTACCAGAAGAACACTTTTTCACGTAATATTACTTTCACACAAAACAAAGACTGGCGTTCCGCGGAAAATCTATGATATCTTGAACGAAATGCCCTTTGTGTGTCATTGTCATAAAAGCGCTAAGCGCAACTGTGAACGTTTTTTGTTGTTGTCACTTATTCTGCTGATACAAGACATTTACACCTTAGTGAAAAGCAAGGTGTTACGCAACAAGTATGCGACACTTAGAGAGAGTGGCTTTACATGTATAAAAAACATTTTCTCTGATTGACAGGTTGGCTTTTCTTGTTCCGAACCCTTTACTTTGTTTGCGTTGAAATGCAAGCTAATGCCGAGTTAAAAGATATAATTTTAGGTCATCTTAGCGTTGTAAGAATCCTTTGAAAAACTCACGTTTTTCCACCGCCACGTTACAAAGAAGCGTTCTCCTCCGTTCTGTCCCGTGACCGAAGCACAATTTTTAATTCCACACTCGATGTATCTTGAGATTTGAAGAATTTTTAATGGGAAATATTTTCTCTTTGCCTTTGGAATTGCTTCTAATTATCGGAGGAAATCTATTTAACACAAATGATTTATATATCTGTGTGCGTATAGTATGAGCACTTTTAGTCTAGCAATATACTCTTCTCCGACCTTCTTCCACCGGTATGTGTTTGTGTATGTTCTCCTTTGCATCTCCTGCTTTGATCCAGGGATGGCTGCCTAGTCCAGCCGGCCAGTCCCCAGGAGTCCCCTAGGCCCATTTTCATTCACTTTTTCCCATGCCTTTTCGCTACACTGTATTTCCGAAACTTGCCCTCCGTTTACTCTTCTTTTGGAAATTATTTCGGTGCAGAAGTTTTTACGGATTGGTAGAAAATGAAATGTATCTAAATGAACAAATCCTTTGCCGATAGAAACTTTCGTTTTTGTCGTCAAGAGATGTATTTTTCTCCCCTAAGAAATTTAAAGTATTAAAATGTTGCCAGAAATTGATATTCTAACGCGTATTCATTTATGACTTAACTTATTACTAGTCCCTAAACTCGTTAGTAGATTCCTATAGAGTGATTACTAATCGGTGATGTGACGTTTATATTTTCCATTTAAAATGATTTCGGTGTGTAATGTTCATTTTCCGTCTCGCGCCATGATTAAATGAAAATGTAACCTTAATTAGAGTCGGACGAACTTTTTACGTAGGAGCGTCCGCAAAATTTCAAATATGAGCCAAATGGGAAAATTGTAATATGAGACAAACTGGATTTCACGAAAAAATTATCTCCAAATCAAGGAAATATTTTGCTCTGACGGTGTTAAAAAATGATCTTTACATTCGGCTTTATTTTTTAAGTCGTTGAATTCCACGCACCAAGAATACAAGTAGTAAAATTAATTGTGGTGCTATATTGCTTGACTCTGTAGATATTGATGGCTGTCGGATCAAATTGGTCGTTGTAGAGATACCACGGAGATGTAGTTCGTTTTTATTTATTTATCGACTTAATTGGGCGAGGTTGAGACCTATAGTCTCTTCTTCCACTTAACCCTTACATTACAGACATTATATTGAAGACAATCACATACAACCAAGCCCTAGATGGAGGAAAATCCACCTAGGCGGGAATCGAACCCGCGACCTCTGGGTTGGTAGGCGAGGAATACGTAGTTCGTTTTCCACTGCTGGAAGAGGATGAAGTTCTTGAATAATATTTTTTTAAATAATTTTTATTTTTTATTCTGTCTCATTGAGGGTGATAGAGATCAGAAATGGGAATCTGATTGAACGTGGAAATATTTTGAGCGAGATTTTATGCTTAGAGCATCACAAAGAGGGAATGATTTGTCAAAAATTAACCCCACCAAATGGTACCGAAAACCTTTTTTTTTAAGACGGTTCGCCGTAGAAGATGGAAAACAAAGTCGCCCTTTTACGCCTTACTGAGTGTAGCGGCAAATAATATGCTGTATTCATGTTAAGGGATGACTCACCTCCCCACAGCCGTCGCTCCCTTAGCGTTAACGGTGAATGCTAAAAGATCGCGCTTCGTACACATGACACAGCAGCGATCCATTCTCCTAGTCTCATGTCTTACTCTAGGAAGTTGCTCATGCCTTCGTCTCCCATTGAGGTCAATGGCATGGGAATATACAGTACCCAATATATTTACTTCGCATCTCACGATTCGGGTTGTGCACGAGAACAACTGACTCCGTCGTCCTTAATACCAACTGGTGTACGCAAAGCGCTGCGTAGGTGCGTTCTCCGTGTGAACAGTTAAGATAGATCTGCATTCGCTGAAATTTCGGTCGTTTCATCCAATTACGGCCATGGTTTTGAGATTAGTATGGCGTTAGCTCACCCGGCCAGGATATTTCTGCCGTGCACATTACTCTTACCCTTCTCATGTTCCGCGCTCCCACGCACCGAAAAGAAAAGACAATCGCCTCTTATTATTTATCAGCGACTACACATCTGGATAGCTGCCAGTAGTGGTAGAACTTGGCATGAAGCGAGACGAGTGTGTCTGCCGATGACGAATCTATTTTTTTCCTAGGATGTATTGAGGTCACTGCACCTCGAATTACACTCGCCGTAAACGTCAACTGACGTTTCAATCCATGCACTGATTGAGGGTGTTGTATTTCCCTAGGAGACGTCGCCTTTAATTATCCCCTCCGCCCATCTCATATAGAATAATGCGATCGTCTTGCGAAGCTTGCTCAATGGCTTTGCCGCTGACATGCTAGTGCGTGTGGTTGATCTTAATCTAACCGCTGGCCGAGAGTTCATCGTGCTCATGTCTTATGTGTGTCCGCAAGTACGGAAATCATCTTGTGTACCCAGGATATTTGAAAAAATTTATTATTATTAGAAGTAATAATAATAACGAATGCATCGTAAATTCCAAAAATTCGGACAGCGAAATAGTTTCATGTGTGTCTGAAGCCTCCCCGCTGAAAGTCGTGTGTGTGTTGGTCGCCAAAGACCCGTATCCTGTAAACACCCATCCAAAATAAATAAAATACATACTGACGAATATAATAAATTTTGAGTCAAGGGCTTCGTAATATCAAGAATACTTTTTAGAGCATTAAGAAGTGTCATTTGAAAATTTGGATAATACGCATTGTTAATAAATGGGTGGGTTGCATGCAGTGTAATAGAATAAAATGGAAAAAAAGATCAACATTGCCCGATTCCTTGGTTATGATTCAGTGATTATGAATTCTCTAATGAAAATGGGTCTCACATGGTCTCAACTTTTCAGGTATCCCTCTGCTGAATTGGAGTGCAAATCGTAATTCTGACTCGGTTTTTTTGTACAAATATTTCTTGGCGACGAGCTTTTTCTTTTGGAAGGTCGTTACCATTCGTCATTGTAGACATTGGAAAAGTATGCTTACACGTATATGTTTCTGGGAGTGTGTACTAAAATGAGGCTATTCTGAGTATAGCTTTCCCTTGTCATCATTTGGTGAATCTGTATGTCCCATATAAATAAAATTTATGAGTGCTCTTTGATCTGTTCCTCTTGCTTTGTGTCATCCAAAGAACGGCCGGGAGGGTTTAGGTTTTCTAACATTCGACAGCGCCTTCCCATTGGCATTCGAAAAACGTCGCGGAAGGTCATCATCTCGAGTCCTTCCAGGCCAGAATTGAATGAGTGTCTCATGAAAAATTGGGCAATTCATCCATTATAATCATTTTTTTCCTTAGCACTTTGTATTACACACACGGACGGATTTGGGCGAAGTGACAAGGAGCTAACTGAAAGGCAACAGATCCTCGGGCGAAGGATCTGGAAACTTTCTAAAGAGGAAAGCGATCAGTGACTATCGAATTCGATGGGCGGAGAATAACTTAATGTCGAGCCTACATTTTTAATAAAATGGCTTATTGTGTTTCGTAAACTTTTAGTTATTTACCATGGTGGTATTATTAAGCAGTGTGACTTTACGGAGCTACAGGTATTCGTTGTTATGCTTACCAAGTTTATTTTCTTCACTCTATTAACAAGCTATGAACTCTTTAGAAGGCATTTTTTTCAATATTAGAACCGAGTCGTGTAAAGACCATTACAAAATTCATCATCTTACATGAAAGAGTTCTCTTATCAATGTGTATCAGTATTTTAGTCATTTAAAATACGATATAATGAGAAAACGAGCAATATATATCAAGAGAAGTTATTACAGAGTAAGGAACGCTTTTTAATATTTGTTTTCATAAAAATATCCTTTTTTTCTTCTTACGTCGCCATGACGTTTAAATGCATTGTATTATTTCTTACGAGTGTGAATATTTTTTAAAATTCGTATTGCTGTTTTACGAATACCATTGAAACAGGCTCTGGGAAATTTCAAATCTCTTGGACGGTCCCGCGAGATATTATTTTTTGCCATCTTGTCCCCACTGCATACTTGTATGCCAATATCTCCCGATTTCCAAGATTCCAAAACAAGTAATGAGTAGATCTACCTCAGAATTTCTCAAGAGCCGCTAGAGTTAATGATGTATGATGAAAATTTCCTGAAAAAGCTGAGCTTATAGTTCGAGCTCTAGCACATCAGAAAATTTTCATCCCGCGACTCAATCTTACAGCTCTTGATAATCTCATTACACTGAAACACCACACGCACGCCACACGCCCTTGCGGCGGTGTGCGGGGTATTACAAGAAATGAAACATCTTGTATGTAGATGAAAAACTGCAGGCTGTAAAATTGCTATTCATAAGCCTTATCCATAAAATACATAAAATTGCCAAAACGAGTTTTCATTGTATTTCGTTCGACTCTTTAAATGTCTCTCTCTTTTAATCTCATTTCTAATCGGAAGTGATTTCAACTCATTGAAAACGCTTTCGATGGCGTCCATTCGTCTTTAAGAACAAGATTTAAATGTCAAGAATACTAAAAAGCAGTCCTTGGGGTTTGTGATGAATAGAAGACATCTAATTGCATAAATATTAAGGAAATAGATGATAGCACTACCAAACGAGGGAAACTTTCCCGTGTAGAATATTGGACAAATTTTTGTCTAGGATTGTAATTCATACCAAGAAAACCTTAGTCAGAATTAACTTAGTAAGGACCCAAATTACGGGGTGAGCATAGGCGCATCCAATGTTAAAACTCCAACTTTTATTAGTAGTAGCGTATTGGGTAAGAGTAGGAATTGGATGAACTCTATACACTATTTTATTTCTAAGCCAAAGTTGATGCAAAGTATCGTGAAATCGTTTTCCTATACTAAAGATTATATTGACTCATTATTTAGAAACCACTAATTTAATTATGCAATATAATGATTGAAAATGACAAACTAAAATACCTGAATTTTTAACCTCTGAACAAATTGTCTAAATGCACGAATCGGCAAGCAAATGATTTAATAATATTATGTTGCTATGCGCATTTGTCAACACATGTCGGGGGTGGTTAATGATAAGATGTTGAGATATATAAACTGAACGAAATCTTGTTTGAATGGTAATGTTGCAGTTTAAGAGCATGTGGAATTTGTGTTCGAGTGTAGGTGTGTAGGTGATAGTGAATATTTCCGTTAACAGTTGAAGTAAAGTTTTGTATTTGCGAACTGTGTTGCATCTTCTGCCCTTAAGTCTCTCTTTGCCATCTCTTTTATTCTTGGTCCTTTCAAAAGCGCCATTGCCAATAATAAAACGATCAAACTATTGATTTCAGACAAGTTTCATAGAATCTTACGTGTCTAATAATAACTCATTTTTGGTCGGTTCATTCTCATTCGCTCCAGCCCGGATAGGAACTCTTATCACCTTGAGTTTTTAGGAGTCTGCGGTACTAAAGAACCGCAGACCTCATTTAGGCAATATCGTGACTGTTTCTTGTTCCCATAAAAAAACATCAATCATTCACTATGAAGACTTTATTGGAAAATATGATTACACGCAGACCTTAGGATGACATTATCGACAATATTCACTTCCATCTTGTAAGACGTGGCTCTGATTTCTTGCGTCAAGGATTAACCCTTAACTTCGGTTACACTTCATTTTCCCAGTTTATCCCGTCTGAGCATCTCATATGAAGCGTCGGTAAATATGCTTAGAATTCGCATTCAGGAGCCTGAAAAGGGGGGAATCGCTTCGCAAACTTTCCAGCCGTCGCCTTACCCCTTGGGATCAACCCCTTCTCCCTTGCTTTGTTCGCGGGAAGATGATGGCTTGTAAAAGAGCCGTGTGGAAGAGAAGGGGGACGTGCGGTTATTTCCGAGGCAGTCAATGGTCCATGATCCCTTGTTGGTGTGCCTGACGTGATATCTAGAGAGGGTCCTGGGGAGAGGCGTTGAATTTTTTTTTACATGGATGGTGAGATCGTGGATTTGAAGAGACAATGCGAGCGAGAGGGGCGAGTGGAAATCAAATACCGTCGGAAAGGGGAGAAAGTGGAGTCGGAATTGAGTCTCCTCCCAGCTTCCATCCACCACCTTTCACGTCCTCTACCATTGCCCTAGTCCGTACCCTCGTCCGCCACCCCTCACCGCAGCAATGCGGTTCCATCAGCTGCAGTTGTGGCTCTCAATTCAACTCTCCTTCCCCATTTTACACGCGCCCCCACCCAGTTCTTTTCTTGGCTGCATTGTCGTCTCGCCGTTTGCGAGATTTTATTTCTTCGATTGACCCCAATGGTCTCCCAAGCGGAATCGTTTTCCAAATCTCTTTTTTATCAAACGATTTTTTCTCTAACTTTAAGTATGTTATATCATTCTCTTTTTTCTGTTTCATCCCTTACTGCTCCGTAAAGCAATTTTGCCTCTCCGACGGAATCTTCCAAGGCGTGAGATATAAGTTACTACTTGGTTGTTGAGGGTTGATGGTTAATAAATGATTTTCCAAGGTTATCAAATTGGCATTTTACTATGTAAAGTGACTTATTTGATGCATCAATAACTGTATTTTGGAAACAAACTTTAAATCAGCTGCGATTTTTAAATTTTTGTGGGAGGATGTGAAAGGTTTCTCTATCAACGAAGCATTTACTTTCAAACCCTTCTGTCAAAACCGCAGATGCATTATCAGTTGCTCTAGATGCATTGGTAAGTATAGTTTCGAATTATAGTTTTTGTAATATGAAAAGTAGACGTGATAATTTTCAAGCATAATTTATAAAAAAAGATTCTTTGCGCAAATTATCAGGACTTAAAAATTGACTTATCTTTGAGAAATCAACGTCTGATGTAGTATTTACATAAACTTTCTAGAAGTATATTTAACTTAAAATAAGTAACTCATCGTGAAGATAAATAATAGTCAAATTTTTATTTTAGTTTTATGTGAAATTTTCCATTCTAGTTGAGCATCATATCAAATGATTTAGTTTTAATTTTATGAGAGATTCATCGTTTGATGGCAATTCTTAGACATCATGCATGTATACTGGTATGCAATTGATTTAATTTGAGCAGTGGTCGCCAATTACCTTATATTTTTTATTGGGCTTATTGCATTTAGTTTATGGTCATGAAAAGATTCGAACTTGATAACGAGCTCTTACCAAGCGGGCGTTTTCAATGGATCAAAGTAGAAACACGGGTTCATTTTAAAATTGCGTGAAATTTTCATTTTTGGTAGTAATATGTATAATAATTCGGTAATAATAGTCTAACAAGATATGTTCTGTTAATGGTCACTTTATCGTTTCTTTGTTAGTGAGAACTTTCCGAAGTGAGGAACAACTGAAGTCAGTCATTGAATTGAGGGATAGTGAAAAGGTAATAATTTCAATCATGGAGTTAAGATAGGCATACCCCCAGTATCGAAGTTGGCCTCTAGCCATCAAAACACGCTCAAGGGTCACTCGCCCACATATCAAGACAAATGACGATACATACTTGAGATATAAACCGACGACCTTTGGGTCAGATGGCACCGCATCCCTCCATACTGAACTACTGAACTTGAGTTTTACATAATCAATCCAAGTCACAACACCACTATGAGTCATTGAAACTTGAACTAAACGGATTGAAATCCTCGAAAGAGTATCCTTAGTGAAAATGAACTTCATAATTGCCACAAGTTTGTTGAACTGCTGCGCGACTTGTTGCAGCGCATGAACATGCTAATAATTTTGTGAATTTGCAATCATGCACATGATTTATATACCTACGAAAGGAAGAAGGATGGGAGGGAGATATATGTGAAATAATGAGGGAGAGAGTTAAACTAGTTTGGTTGCATTCCGAATTTTGCCGCCTTACTGCCTTAAATTGCAACTCAAAACGATACATTCTCCGTGGCAGTAGCCAGCCAAATATTTATGAAAGGACGGTGGTACTACTTCTTACCGGCGGGAAATTGCCAATGGCCATTTCGTTGATGCGTGATGAATGAATTGAAAAACATTAAATTTTGGCAACATATAATTTATCTTTACCTAAAGGCATGTAGTTAGGATTATGTTACTATGAGAGGGATACAAGAAGGGTACAAGCGGGGTACAAGAAGCGGTCCAGCTGACAAGTCGCGCTCCATTTCGTGTAAGCAACATCCTAATTATCAACTATTTCTTCTGGAACTGCGAAGGATTAGGCTCATTTAACTGTTTTCGAATACATGCATGGTTTCGTCAAGAGATGGGGCTGGAAATATTTACAAAATGTAGCCCTCCCCGCTGGGGTACTTACATACGACTCTTCAACCGGCCCCGGCGGCGACGGAGCAACGTCCTCGTTTGTTAACCCTAAGGTCGCGGGTTCTATTCCCGCCTGGGTTCGTTTTCTTCCACATAGGGCTTGGGTGTTTTAATTTTGTCCATTTATGTATTAATAATTGTTAATAGTTCGATATGTAGGACAAAAAGTGGTTTTTTACGTATTAATGCGTAATAAATTACATTGGCTATTTGTATTGTGTTCTGATTATGATGTCTCGCAAGTATAGACGAAATAAAAATATAATGTTTTAAATTAATTTAGTATCTATATTTAACATTTAGGAAATTTTATTGCTCTATCTCAAGGCAAACAGATGGATTATTTAATGAAGTCATGATTTATCACCCAGGGAACCAGAACCTGTGGTTTGTACTATTGAAAAGCTCATGCGGTCTTCAGATGCAATATACGTTTTTCGATACTTTGAGATTAACTGGACTTGCACGTAAAAAATATCCAGAAGCCAATGGTGGGTACCCTTTCAGTTCTCTGAGTCCCAATAATGATACCGTGAAGCCGTTTCAGAATATTTATCGGCCGAAAGGTATGAGCGAGAGGATGGTAGGGAATAAGAGGGGATGGGATGTACAAGAAGTGGTCCAGCTGACAATTGGTGCTCCATCTCGTGAAGAGGTCCGCCTTTTAACTTGTCTCGGCAATTGAAAGCACTTGATTTGGTCCAACCCTAGCGCTCCCATTCCCTCCCTCCGCTCCCCATTCGTGCTCACCCCACTCCCCCACCAAACGCCCCCGCACTCCGACCGCTCCTCACTTGCAGCGGGGTAATTGAGTTCTCGTTCGGGGTCCTTCTCAGTTGCTCCCTCTCCGCACTCAACTCCCTTTTCCCGCAGTGAGCCTCGAAATAATTGTGCCGTTCCTCCCTTGAGACGCTCCAATATTTCCACGCCGCATTCCTTAATTTATATCTCCGGCGACCAAGTTATTTTTTATCCTTCCCCCGTCACACTAGCCGGGTCGCAACTTAACTTGGGTTCATTGCCACGGCGTCTATAATTTCCTGGAATTTCAATTTCGGATCCGAATTATCACCCTAGATTCTCCTCTGTCCGATTCAAAAGCCATATAATTGAACGCATCCTTTCTTTTTTTTAGAGAGGGGCATATTTATTTTGATTTAATAGAGTCATTGCGAACTAGATCGAGTCGGACTCAACATTTTGGGAATTTTATTGCGCTGGCTTTAAGTAACAGCTTAGTCAGGAAGAGTCGCGAACCGAGCTGGCATATGCAATGAGAAGAGAAGACACCAAGGGGTGGGAAATAAATATGCAGAAAACATGTGCACAATTGACCCGATTCAATGTGACTGCTCACTAAGCGGGTGGATAATTTAAGCTAGATGAGCGCTCTTTCCCTTAAGTTATGCTCTCCATCGAATATTCAACGAGCATTTTGAATACATGTGTGAAAAAAATGATTCGAGGATTATAAAAAAACACCCAGATAGGAAATTCCTTTTTTGTAAAATTTCTGGGAGAAAATTCGTTGTCATGGAGACATCGGAAAATTATGGGGAAACTCGTCGTGACACAAAGATGTGATGCTAAATTAAGCTTGGCGATCGGAATGGTAGCTAATATACTGACTTCCCATCACGAGAGTCCAGGTTTGAATCCCAGAGGTGCCATAAATTTTTAGTGGTGTTCCTACTCTGGGTGCTCTTTGGAGAGCACTTAAAGTTGAGTACTGTTCGTGGTATGGGACGTTAAACTGTGGATCCGTTGGCGCCTTTCGTTAAGAGTAGACGGATGCCAACTTGTGGTTTCTCCTCCACTCTTCCGCCATTCCCTAAATATCCTACCTCTACCGAATTACCCACGTATCCCTAATGGCTAAAATGACCTTAGCTTTCGGTCGCCTTCCTTAATACGTAGGCTCGCCAGGGAAAACTTTTAACACCGCCGGGATACGAACTCGGGCCCTCGGGGTGGGAAGCTAGTATTACACTATTCACCTCGCTCATCCAGAACCCAAATGTTTTCTCTTTGAAAAATAATGCAAGCTTATCGACGCTCGAGTCTAATTCTGGACCTTCATATCTATTTCAATTCTCATTTTGGACCTTTAGTCGAATCTATTTCGATTCGGATTTCACCATAGGATGCTCGAGAACCTTCCTTTACCCCCCAGCCGTTGTTCCTCACCCAAGGGTTTCGCCAGTGTGATACTATGTTGTCCTTTTCCAAAGATATATTTGGCTGCCCTACTCCAATTTGAAATTTTTGGTTGCAATCCAAGGTTTGCGTCCTCCGATGGGTTTCTTCTAAATTTCGAGCGCGGCACATCTTCCTTATGTCCAGTATTTATATTCATTTCTCTGCGTCTTATTATATGACATTGTCGCCGAAGGCGTTTTTATAAAGTGTCAGGTGGAGAGTTGAATGATCGCCGTTGCCACATTCCAAGTATGGGGTTCTATTTATGGTGATAATTATAGCTACCGGCGGGAAGGGTGTAATCCTGTAGCCAAGGAATGTGTTCGCCATGAAGCAACGGGAAACCCAAGATGAGAGCGTGATCATTTCCATACATTTTTCGTATTAACGGTACGCGTGAACGATTTGAATTTTGAATAATGGCTTCATAGCCGAAAATTGTTTGTCGGATAAGTACGACCTCATAAATTACGCCCTTCATCAGTTCGTTTTCTCTAATCCTGTCCAGGCATTAGTTTTCCGGCTATCAAATTTGAAGCATCCTCAGCTGTCTCATTATCTGGTTTTTAAAGATCATCAGCAGCATTATTCAGAAATTTTTCTCAGTGTATGCAAATGTTTGCCGTTGTAGCAGCGTTCTAGTCTCAAAAAAATTAATTCGAATCAAAACACTGATGATTTAATTCTTAATATTCACTAACACGACTCGTACGCGTGTCATTTTGTTTTACAGTTGTAATTATGATTTGTTACAAACACTATCTCGTATATAGCATCATAACTTGCAAGGACATCAAATTATTAGTTTACATTCAGCGGTGATAAAATGATAATCTTTATTATTTGGAAAACTATAATCAATGATTTAAAAAAAATATCGTTACATTTTTTTTAAGTAATGCCCCTCAAGATGTCTGAATACATACAGTAATATTTATAATAAATTGATACATTTAAAATACTTGTTTCTTTACAGTCCCATATAATTCTTAAATGCTAAAGTATTTGAATTTATCTGAAAAGGATCTAATAAAGCGGAGGAATTTTTAAGAAATGGGTCGCTAACTTCAGTATAATTTTAACTTCCGCATTAATAAATATGATTCTGCCTATCAATCTTTGTCCGTAACCTGATTGTAGTAGATAGGGCGTGAGTACAAGTTTTAAAATTAAATTATTTAGTTTTCAGGAGAGTAAATTTTTACTAAATTTGATTTTTCTCGTGTTTGCTGGTAGTTGAATTAAAAACTTTGGTTTTTATAGTTTAATTGAAAGTGGCGCTTGTATTTATCCTCGTTTTGGTCAATTGAAATGGGATCCGATTCCGTGTTAATATTGGGCATTTCGGATGCACCATAATTAAAATCTAAGCATCGCTCGCTACACCTACTTCTGTCGCCATTTCGTGCACACGCAACCAGAGCACCTTGTGCTGCTCCTTCGGAACTGCTCTCTTCAATGCTGGATGCCGATCACAGAAAACGAGAGTAGCTGAATCGGACAGCTTTTTCAGGATTTAATTTTTTGCTTATTATATCGAAAGACAAACGAGACGGGTTATTAAGTAACTACTAGTTTTATTGCTTTCAAAAAGCAGTACCTAAGGCAGCCAATATACTCGTAAACATGAAAGCTGTTGTTGATGAGACTCGGGAAAAACCTATGTGGTGGCATCGTCGAGACATATGATGTCAAGTCGAGGTATATGATGGTGAGTTTGGGTGAATTCTCAACTTCCATCGGAGCGGTCGTCTTAGCATTCCATCCGTGGAAAATGCCATTCGTCGCGAATCATTGGGAGGAGGCCGTCGGTAAGGAGCAGCAGCAGCAATGGATGGAGCCGCGCTGTTTTGTGGTGTGCAAAGTGATTTTTTGTTTTTAAAACATACTACAGCAGAGCGGGAGGGGGGGATGGGAAGAGGGCAAACGGCGCGGGCGGGAAACGCGACCGAAAACACGGGCGAGATCTCTAAGGCACGATAAGGGAACTTTTTTAATGGATGACCGAACACGGGGCCATTTAAAATAGTCTGGCTGGTTGGTGAACAGGTCTCGTCCGAGGGAGATGTGCTGACGGAGGGTGGAATGGGGAGGGAAGAGGGGTATGAACGGGGGGGGAGGAGTCTGTAACGGAGAGACGCGTGCGTCCGTCCATCCACCTCGTCCTCTCCTCACCCCCCGCCTCTCCCTCGATTCATCTCCTCTCCTTGCGGCCACCAGATCGTTCAGAGAGCTCCCGCACCCCGCGGAATATTGCCGCCGCAGGTTCAGGCGTGGGCGAGGAGGTGAAGAAGGGTGGGGTGGGGAGCGGAAAGCGAGGATGCGTGAACGCGGGGAGTTGTTGGATGGTTCCAGCCGAAAGGATCTTCCGCGTGGGCATCGGAATATATTCACGCTTGAAAAATATCCGACGGTATGGTTGAGGGTGATAGATCGTTTACTATCGTTGGTCAATTGCCCTTTGTGGCATCACAGATTGCACTGATGCGATTATGTAAAACTTTCCATATAGTTACGGGGTGAAATATGAAGCAACAAGGGAAATACTCGGATGCGTCCAGTACATAGCTTTCTGCATAATTGTGACCAAATTCGTAATACTAACGTGATGTAATAAAATTTCAACGCTTGATACGAGAATTTCATATCGTCTTAATGACGAAAACGGCAATGAATAAGTGACCTCGTTCCATACTTCCTCCACATATAGTGTTATTGCTCAGATGAAGTAACGTTATCCATCCCCGCTGAAAAATCTCCTTCCTATTTCCTTTCGCGTGGTTTTGTATTATCAAAATGATATCAGGAAAGATAAAGGCATTTTTATGCTTAACTTTATTGTAATACTGTTAGATATTTTTCCTTTCTCTTACAGTTTCAAATGATAAACTCACTCTTCATGAATGTAATGCCAATTTCATGTAAATATATACTACCTAAACATATATTGTCTAAATATTTAATGTTACAATGGCCACTCACTTGCAGGTATTTGATTGCTCGGTACAAAAGTCAAACAAAATGCGTCCGTTTTTTCCTAGAATAACCCTCTAATTTTAAAATGTGAATTTGAAATTATAGGTTTTACGCAAATTTTCGTGGGACAGAAGAAGAAAATTTTATTTTCAAAACTGATACCCAAAATCAATTACCAAAGTCCGATGGTACAGGAGATGTTAGAGTTAAATGCGGACGTATGGAAACATTTCCAAAGCAATAACTCGTAGAGAGGCATACGTAATATTAGCACTGCATAAAATCTGGAAGCTACAATTATTTTAAATAAATGGTTTTAGAAAATTGTAATGTAGCCTTATCGGGAGTAAATGAGTGCACTTACTGATTGCATTCAGATACACAATATATTAAGTCCACTCCCACAAAATTTCTAATTGTACAATGTTTTTCCTATTGCTAAAAAAACTCAATCGCAGTTTAGGTGAGTACATCACATCTCTATGCATTCTTTATGCCACACCATAGAGAAAGGGGTTACTTTAAGTATACTTCACCCTATAGATGAGCAAATGAAAGGAAATGAAGCGAGAACTAATAGGAATGGACCGTTAGTTGGCTCGTTGGAAATGGTTTTAACTGCAGGTGGTATTAATAGGTATATGAATGGCAGCCGGAAATTCTAAAGGAAGTTTTCCGGGGCGTTGGGAAGGCAGATTGAGTCCAAGATTCCCTTGTAGCTAGTGCGTCCAAGAACTAGGGTAACTTTAAATGTCGTTGGAAATAATGAGCCAGAAATTTATGTAAATCACATCGTTTGTATTAAGCAACTTGTTTGTTGTAGTAAATGTACTGGATGCCTACAGTATAATGCTGATGATCTGACCATGGTAATGGTAGATAGTCTGAAAACCGGTATGCGTAATTTTATACGCTGACAAAGTTATGTGAAAAATACATATCATATGTAATGACCAGATGCTTACGGCGCCTCGACCGATAGAAGGTTTTGTATCTTTCTATTGGATTTTTCACTACGTCCTCCTTAACGTCCCGTTAAACTGGTATTTTTTCCGCTAAAACATCGCTTTGTATCTTAAATAATTTAGGAGGGCTCTGCAGTTGGTGCAGAAAAACGTCCAAGAAATTAGAAGTATTTTGACTAGCATAATGGTCCCAACTTAAATCTAAGGGGCATTTTAATGTCTTTTTTCCACCCTCCGTAATGGTAATTGGGCTCATGCTGACAATCCTTTAATAAGAGTATTTTTACGGGAATTAATTAACTATTAGAAGGCGAAAAATGAACATATCAGTCATTTACCTGGCGAGAATGATGATTGGTGGAATTAATACGTTTTATCCTAAGTTTTGCGTCACCCGCGTAGTATATCCAAGCCCCTGGATATTACTGCAGTCCGAAAAATTGCATAGCAAATTAAGAAGAGTGAAATGTGGTTTTCATCGTTTGGAAAATTAATAAGATGTGGTCATCAGCCCTGGAATGTGGTAAGCTGACCCTAAGATTCCTGGAGAAATAAATTCATCGCACGGAATCAGTGGGAAAAGCAAATGGTAGGCTAAAAACGTGGCTTAATTTTTGTTATCATCTATTTCGAGTAATTATTATCATTGATCAAAATATGTAATGTAAACCTCGCGGTGATCTACGACCAAATATGTACAGTGGGGAAGTGCACGGTACGTGTGTGACATAGGATGACAGCTTAAGGCGACCGTGATGTTCCTCCGATCCTCGGTGCCTGGGGTGAGATGAGAAGGCGTAGAGATGGAGGAGGAGTGATTAAATAGGCGGGTAGGAGAAGGCGGACCGCTCGTAGAGGAGAATAAGTGGGCGTATTTTTGACGTCCACGGAGATGGGAGGGGACTCCTTTCACGGGGTGAGCTTACGCTAGTGTCTCGTCACGATTCCCCGCTTCGTTTCGTGTCTTCCTTCTTCTCTTTTTTTTTAAACACTTTTTTTAACTTTTGTCGTCTCGCGCTTGTTTGCTTCCCTCCGAACCCGAGAATAGGGAGAAGAAGACGATGATGATAAGATCAACTGAATCTTGTGGCTTCGTTCGGTGTCCAATCCCTGGGCGCGTTCGGATTTCTCCACAAACACGTTCCCACGGGAGTCCGCGTGTGTGATGAGAACTTCGGTGCTCGAGAATTGTCCCCTCGTAAACACGCATTCCGGTCGTTTGCAATCGGTTGTTGGAGGAACTCCCCGACTTGCGAGTTGCGGGGCGTGAGGGGAAGCGGGTGGGCTGGGGAATGAGGAGTTTTGGTAGGAGAACGTCAATACATGACGTCACCCTGAACCCTGGCGTTGGAGATGTTGTGACAAAAGCAAGTGGGGAGGAATGAATATCGCGCGCTGCTAATGGGTATGGACTGTTTGTTTATTTTCAAGATGCCACGCCAATAGAATTTTTTTCAAATAGAATGCATTGATAGCCGTCGCACTTAGCTTCTTCCCATTGCAACCCCAATCGTTTTTCGTCCCTTAGGATGACTCATATAAGCTTGGCTCCATTTCGTTGCGTCGATGACTAAGGCCATGCATTAAACACGGGATTCGGTTCCGCCGTCAAACCGAATGGAAGTCGATTGTGCCGATTCGCATTTCCTGCTCTTTCGTTTTCTCCAAGTCGTCTCGAGAGCGAGCCTACTTCGTGGTTTAGTTGAGTTCCATCAAATGCCTGGCGAAACGAAGTACTTATATATGGCTGCCCACGAAACTCCCCTTCAATTATTATCCTTATGGCCGATTAATCGATATTGTTTTTCATTAATGGATTCAGGGAACTCAAAATCTTTTCATTCCAAATGGAGGCAAAAAAATCGTATCTGATGAATGAGTTTGATTCGATAACCAGTATTGGAAACATTTATTCGTATGGTACTTATTTTATAGTATTAGTTGTTTTAGGGGAATCGACCGACAGCTGATGTTATTTGCGCCATTAGGGATGGATGGGAAAGGAAGGGTGGAGAGAAACCCGGCGTTGGCATTAGCCTGCTCTTAACGAAAGGCTCCAAGGGGTACGCAGCTTAACGTTCCCTCAGACGGACGTGGTACTCACTCAAAGTGCTTTCCACAGAGCATCTCAAGTAGGTATACCACTAAAAAAATATCTGCTGCCTCCGCGATTCGAACCCGGGGCCCCTCGGTGGGTAACCTGTACGTTGACGACCGAACCATCCTGATTTTATATCCGATTTTTTATCCACTTACCAATCACAGATGAGTAGGGACGTTTCAAGAGGATATCGGTTGTTGCTTCTGAATCGACATTATTTTTCATTCAACACCAGCGTCGACGAAAACAAAAACCATATTTTTTAGAGCATGCGCAATAATTAGAATTTCGAAAGGAGATAGGGTCGTGTTCATCCGAGTCACAATGCTCGCATTCTATATGTAACATCTTGGTTGCAGTATGGATTTCAGTAACTGAGATAAACAGTGTAAACAGGCGTTGAGTAAATTTTACACTATGCTTACGAGTACTAAAGTTCAGTTCCACTTACAAATTCTTCGGAGGAATCCTCATTTCCGGACTTCGGGTTGGCCGTCATGCGCGCTGCTCATGTGGATAACCCGAGCGACATGATGACTCATTCGTCCGTGTCTTCGAGACAAGTTTTTCTCCGGAGATGTCCGTTTCGATTGATGATGACGTCAGTTTTAAAAGAGCATGCACATAGAAAGATTTCATGAGCGAAGGAAAGGGGTGGATGAAAAAATAAAATGACGTCATCTGTGGATGATATCCGCAGTGGAAGGAGACGGGCGATTCGGTCCTCGGGCGTGTATAAAGTCAAAGTGGAAATGTGAAGTCAATGGCGTGAAGTCGTCAGCCCGCTTGGAAGACAATGGAATTCAGTCAGGACCGAGATAACGGGTATGGATAATGATTGAATGCAGTGGAGGGGTCAGCGAGCAAATGAAGTTCACGTGCATTGCATTCTATAACCTCCCGTAATCCGTTCTCAATTTTTAAATATGCATCATATTCATATTTTTGGTAAATTCGCTAAATTTTGTCGTAATTTTTATTCAACAACTCATTAAATTATCACGTTGGACACACTTTCGGGGATATCAGGAAATTTGGTAATAGTAGGGGAATAACACGATTTATTGAAAATGTTTGGGAAAAAATGGGAAAAGGCCCGGTTTTTAAAACCAATTCGGGAATCTGATGCGAAAGTTGCGATTGTGATTTTGGAATGGGTGGTTTAATTCGAGTTTGATCTGAAGGTGATAGCAAGGAAGTGAGTTTAGGTTCAGAATTTGCTAGGCATATAAGATGAACGAACCTCGTGAAGCCATTCTGAGACTGTATTTATCCTTGCTGTATTTTCGAAAATGTTTAGCGTAGCAGTTTAATTGAAAGAACACGAAACATATTAAGCACTTTTTGTCCGTTGACATATTTTCGCGCAATATTTTGTTGATTTTTTGTGTTACCAAGAGAAAATTCTTTTTATCTGCGATGTGCGGTGTGAATAATGCAATTATTTTTGTATTTGTGTAATTATAGTAGTAGTTTTTTGGGGATGCGACCGACAGCTGAAGTCATTTGCGCCATTACGGATGGAAAGGAAAGGATAAAAGGTGGAGAGAAACCCGGCGTCGGCATTAGCCTGCTCTTGACGGAAGGCGCCGAGGGGTCAGCAGCTTAACGTCTCATCTGACGGACGGTGGCGGCGACGGCGTACTCACTCAATGTGCTCTCCACAAAACACCTCTGGAAGGGATGGGGACACCGCTTAAAAATATCTGCCACGGGATTCGAACCCGGGCCCTCTGGGTGGGAAAACACTACGTTAGCCACCGCGCCATCCCAGTCCTACTCGTTAAATTATTGTTGTACCATGCAATTATAGTTGTTTTTATGGCTCTTGGTCACAATTTTTTTATGATTGCGTATTGTGTGAAGGAAAAATTAGTACATGAATACGTACGTAACGGTTTCTTTCTCTCTTATTTTATCCCGATGTTCTAAACTACCGATGTAAATCGATACAATAATAACTTCCTCGGTGTCGCAAGAAAACTCAGGTGTCCTGTACCATTACTATATAAAAGTTTGCGCTTGCCTGCGCACTTCGAGAATCGAGAGGCTCTCGGCCTAAATCCTCCAGGATACCCTTCACGCTCACATTCTTCTCATAATGGCTTATAACAATCCTACCGGATTTTTACAGTAGTTCTTCTCGATGATCTTGAGTCGTGCATACAGGGCGATGTCTCCAAGAGGTCCCCGATGCTTGAACTACGGTCTTAAGCTATTAAAAGATAAACTCTTAATTTATGACTGGAGTCGAATAATAAAAAAATGAATTGTTGCTTTGAAATCGCATAACTTATGTTTTTAAACCCACTGGAACTCTTTAAAGTAAAGACATTCAAGTGATCGTGATGAAACCGTGACGATTAGTAGACGCTTCAGTGACATCAATCATTAAGACAACACCATACTTCTGATTCGGATTCCAAAGAAGTGAAAGGCAGTCCTCGGGCGTAAGTATCGGTACCATTTACTAGGCTATCACTTATGTTGGTGTATGTGAGTTTGATATCCGGGTGAACAGTTAATTCTCTTTCAAAAACAGGAAATCATTAAAATAACCCTTTAGATGTGTCAACTCGGGAAGAGGGCTAGGGAGGGGATTAGAGATTGCCAAAAACAAGAGTGACGCAATCACTGTGATTATCCAAAGTCGATTCATTCATTCCACGTAGGGGCGCCGCATCCGAAAATCATCCGCCTTCGCCCCCCTCGCCCCGAGGAGGATTTGTATTCGGAGTCGCTAGTGGGCGTTTTACGGTTTTGCCCGTCGGACGTGAGTTGGGCAGCAGACGCCGACCTCCATTATTTATATTAACGAATTTATAGTCAGCATAAACGGGAAAAAAGAGACAAGACAGAGAGAGAGAGAGGGAAAGGGAGGGAGAGAAGAAAAAAGGGGAATAGGGGGAGTTTCAAGGGGGTGGGTGACCTGGGTGGAAGAGACCTGTCGCGCCAGGTTTTGGGAGATGGGGTGAGGTGTGGATGCAACGCCTGTTACGTCCCTCCTCATCCTCCCCTCTCCGCCAACCTTCCCCTCTTCCTCCCATTCACCCGCCCGGGTTTTTGACGTTTTGGTCATCCCCATCTCTCGCTCTGCCCGCCCACTCACGCTCACTCTCGCTTGAAATGTCGTTTTCGTCCGAAAGGACCGGTATAATTGGGATAATTTTTCGACGCTGTTTTAAAATTCAGGTGGGGGCTCGCGGAGGATGCGACCAAGACGTCGGGAAAGACGGGGAGGTCCCGTTAAAGCCACGGTGTGAGTGGGTCGGGGGTGGGCGGCGATGGGGACCCGAGACGGCGGTCGACGCTGTTGTGATTTTTTGGGCTTCCTGCCCGCCCTCGCTCTTGGAGGTCCGAATCCCGCAGCTGCTGTTGCCGACCGTTCGACGGGAGATCTGGACGCATCCCGTGTTCGAAGTCTCCCGCTCGATGAGACGGTCGGGATAAATGTCGGAAATCCGGATTGCTCCTTCATGATCTCTTTTCGTTCTTTGTCTCACTTTGCGTTTGTCCTCGGACAATGATCTCACTTCATCTCAATTTTTGAAGTATGATCTGGGATGGGATAAAGGTTCTTAATAATGAAGAGTTATGACTACCGTTATTTACGCCATGAAAGCGAATTATTTATCACATAATCAAATTTATTTTTTCAAAGCCTAACGAACGGTGGCTCTTTACCCTGGCACAAGTATTTGCAGCTGGGTCGCAAGATCCATGGTCAACTGATCATAGGACGTAAATCGCAATATGGGTAGCGATAACGATAACGCGCAAAAGAAGATCCATTATTCCACTCCTGACCCTCTCTGTTAAAATTACTGTTTCTTTCCCATAATTACCTTCAAATGTTTACTGTGCTCGTGATTAACGATTTCTCGATCTCTCTAAACTTGAAACATGAAACTTAATTTTGTGTATTTTTTAATGAGTTACAAGATTCTATAGAATGGTATTTTTCTATTTGTTTCCTCTGCATTTACGGTGGTGAGAGTTTGTCTTGGGTAAAGCCAGCGCTGGAGCTAATGTCACTTAACCGGAGAATGAAAGTTTGTTATTGGACGCATGTTGCCCTTGATGATCCTTGACCCCAAAAATGATCTCGAGTCGAGGTGATATAGTGAATGCATTGGACATTATCCCAATAATGGAATCTATTTTTTTGTTATTCACCCCACGTTCAAGACGATTTTAAATAGGTAGTGTTTCCATAGAGATATATTCTTTTTATTAGCTTATCATTTCCAATTATTGTTGATTTCCTTCTGTTTAGGTACACCTATTGACGAGAATAAAAGATTTTCAAGTCTCAGGTATTGATGATGTCTGTGAGAAGTAACCCGCAATTGGTAATTAGTGTGAAGCTCAGCCGCTTTGGTATTTTAAGAATACTGTCCGGGCTCCGGGCCTTCCGGGTTCTACCTTTCCAGGTTGTCCACTGTTGTCTGTCTTCACCCCAAAGCCCTTCGAAAGTCTCAGAAGAAATTCTCCCTGTTAACATATTGGGATATTTTGTCTCCAACTTTACCTTGACTTAAATTTACTATTCATGTATGGAGTAATTGGAAGGTAGGCGTGAGAGGAAATAGGTCAAAAAGACGTCATGTAATATCATTTATAATCACATATTATTATTAAAGAATGCATTATCCCAAATTATGACTATGCAATCAATAGCCGATGTAATGGACACTTCAAAATAGCGCCTTTAAACTAAATAATATGGTTTATCTCGGCGCGTGTTTTGGTTCGCCTAGTCATCGTCAGGCATAAAATCAAGCCCCCTTTTGTTTTATGGTGGCTCTAATAGCCGAAGTTCGTTTTTCAATGAATCTTCTTTTTTATTGAATATGCGTAATATACTTTTAATATCCATCATGGATCCTTGAACTGGAATTGTGAAACCTAATAGCTAAATTTTATCATTGTGAAATATTATTTTTCGCCTTGTGAGCCCTTAAGAATCTTCATCGCAGGAAACGTGGAAGATTATCGTCATATCCGGGAGGGTGATTGTTTTTCTCATAGAAATATAGTTTCATTAGGTGAAATTTGGATTATTAGTAAATTCTTTCACGAAGTGGATAATGAAACCGGATTCAACGTTCGAAGATGCTATTGTACCAATCAATTTAAACATTTTGGTGAATTGAGAGGGGGGGGGAAACAATTTTCACCGGAATATGCGGCATGACGATCGACCGGGTAAACATTTAAATAGAATGTGATATCCTACCCCAAGGTTGGTTAGGTGTCAGTAGACCTCATCTCGTGCTAAGCCAGGTTTGGGAAACTGGTTCCTTTCCCTGTACTCCTTGCAGTTCCTCAGAACTACCAAATGCTCGAAAAAAAAGCATGCAGCTTGGGGAAAGCTGCTGGATGTCCTGGGATTCGAACCTATGCCTTCCAATGGGTAGCCGAAATCTCTGCCCACTAGGCAACCTTACCCCATCAGTGCCTGGCAAGCCAGAAGAAATGAAACGTCTAATTCCAAATAAAATTAAACAAGAATTTAAAAAATAAATAATCTGAAACGGTAGTCTGCTTACCGCGCCGGAATTGGAGAGCGAGAGAGATTCCTTCGTCGGAGGAAGGGAGGGGTCCAACGACAAAAAAAATGAAAACATTTGTTTGCATTATTTTGTATCTTTTACTCCGGCACGAAAGTTAATAGCTGTGCATTAATTGATTACACGGTCGCATTCCGATGCCCGTCTTAGTTTCATATGCACATGCTTGAATGAATTAAAGACTCCTCCGCCTAATGGCCCGGAAAGCACTGGGAAGAGGGCGCGGCGTAGATTGTGTTCGGGACGGTGTTGAGGGAGCGTCGCTTGAATCTTGGCCTCCGCGAGACTGCATCATTGTACTCGTGTGCCTAAAATGGAATTTAAAATGGAAAGTTGAAGTTGTGACATTCGGAGAGGGGGGGTGGGAGTTGGAGGCAACAGAAGGCGAGCTCAGGGAGGCCAAAGGCGGTCGCGGTCTCTCACGCTGCCCGTCCGAACGCGGGAAATTCTCTGGGAGGGGGCAGGAAGGGGGGGAATGAAGTGGACTCATAATAGAGGACTAATTTGCGGTTTACCATCTATGGATAAACTCTGGATGGTTTGATTCCACTTTAATTTTCCCCGCCGGCGTGAGAAACTTTTCAGTCCTTCGTTCACGTTAATTTTTATTGGATTCGAATGGAAGATAAGAGCGAGAGGGAGGTCGACAATCTTCGGAAATCGTCTCGCAGTTACTCCTCCTGTACGAGTTAGTACCATCACAATTGTCTCTTTAAGCCGCATCACAATTGAGATAAATGCGATTGAAGTGACTGGCGGGTGAAATTGTGAATTAAGCGTTTCTGTAATGTATGATAGTGATTCGAAACTCCTGCACTCTTTCTGCTCATCTGCTCCGGAGCACTGAAAAATGTTAACGCGGTGTCAAATTTTACCTGCGTCGTCATATCTCAGCTTAAACTACAACTAGTTAAACTGCGGCTTGTGTAAGGATGATATGGCAACCTTACAAGGCTTACCTAACCGCAGAAGACTGATTCTTTTTATGTTATCTCACTAAAAACGGTGATAGACGATGATAAAAATGGATTTATTTTATGATTTGAGAAATTTTTACCTTATGTCAAAGCTGAACTGTGGGAAAATCACATGATTCTTTAGAGAGAAATGTGATGCGCTCAAGTTTTGATAACCCTGAGGAGTTGTAATGAAAACTGACAACCAATACAGTGGTGGAATGTTATTAGCATAGAACTATGTGGTACGATTGAAAGCTCTGGAGAATCTTATGGATATTTATATCCCAAAAGCTCATCTCGTGCCTCATAATTTAAGGGCTGTATCGAATCACTTTTTTTTAAGCTTATTGAGTATTGATTTGTAGACATGACATGTGTTTTAATGCTTCAAATTTAATGATGTTAAACTACCACAGTTACTGTTATGGAGCATACTTATGATGAAACACTATTCCTGATAACAAATTCATGTTATTGTTCGTATTAATGCGCCGCCTATTATTTACATGGTTGATATTCGAAGATAACGGATGATTTCAAAAGTAGCTCATCATAAAATGTGAAGCAATGAACAATGATACAAAACTATTTTTACTTATGTTGTCGCGAATAATATCTCACTGGAAGTCCTTCTCATACTTAACATAATGGCAAGAAAATATTTTGCAAAAATATCTACACAGTAATTATAACTCGTTAATTTAAAGGCCTTTTCTGGATTTACTTCCATCTGAGTTAGCATTGTGCTAAAAAAAAGATTTTTACTAGATGATTCCCCATTTGGCTGTTATTTGCTGGCCTCCATGTCCATGCGAGGCATTTTGACTGCACCCTCCATAAACGGGGTGGTACCAAGGACAGGCGTCGTGCTCAAAATTGGTACAACCTTGATTACTCCCTTAAAAATTACACTTCGCCTCAGCTCAAAGGAGAAAAGTCACAAATTCCTGCTTAACGGTTTGGTCTCATTCTCACGAAAATTACGAAAATTTTGGGTTTAGCTCTCTTTTTATATTAAAGGATTTCATTCAAGGATCTGACTGTAATCTTTATTATAGGAAAATTATATAAAAATCTGTGTTGTGTCATCAGGGGAACTTTGATAAAGCTCTCAAAAAATTAATTTTGATTCCTTATGGTGTACTTGTCATTTTTACGGAATAAAAATAACATTCTTCTGTTGAACGGCGGAAGAAACTCTTCAGAGTACTTAAAAAATTCTGCCCAAATTAAAATCATGCATTAATTGCACCAAGTTGTCAACCCCCTCGGTAGGGAGCGTTGTTTACAAAATGCTAATTAAAGTTGTTCCCACATTTCCTGCTTTTTAATTCACGTACTCTCTTACCTGATTCTCTCTTTTCACCTCCACCTGAGTAAATGTTACCATATTCCCTTGAGTGAGTGAGTGTCCGATTCACTCGTCGGAGTGAATGTAATGTACGATACACGGCATTGCAAATTTCTGTATCCATAATGAGCATGATGTAGTCCCGAGGGGGACCTCGGTCTAATGTACGTACACTTATATCTTCATTAGCTTGGTACTTATAGAAGCGAAGTGGTCTTCTTCTTCGTTTTTTCGTATCCTACAACCGCAAATCTTCCCCGTCTCCTCGTCGCTGTTTTTTTTTCCTTTCACGTCCTTCACCGCCAAAACTCGCTCTTCCAGCATTGGGATTCCTTCCACTTCCAAGGCAATTCATCTCCCGGCACGAAAAAAATCCTCCTCCCTTTCCTTTCTTTAAACCCTTACACCACCTCCCCCTCCTCCCCTTCGTTTAAAGAGTGTCCCCTCTTACACTTTCTCCAGACCTTGTTCACCCCCTCCCCCACTCTTTCTCTCTCACTCTTTCTCTATCTGCTCCGTGCCCAAGTTTCCTCCAGAATCTTCGCGTTCTCTTGCGTTTCCCCCAATTACGCGTGTCGCTTCACGTCCCGTTATGGACCACACCATACAAGGAGGTCCGATGCTCCACCAAGTTACTGGGCGAAGGACGAACCGCTTCAGAGGGAGAGAGAAAATGAGAAGTTGGAGGGATGAAAGGAGGAGGAGGGAAAACAGAGGAGTGAGAGATTGATGAGTGAAACCAGAAGAGGAAGAGAGATGCGTTGAGATATGAAAACGAAGAGAGTTGCTAGGAGGACAGTGGGAAAAGGAATGCAGGATGTAATGAGATCAGTGATTCTGGAAATTAAAAAAAAACGATTAGAATGTCTCGACTCCTACTTTTTTTCGTTTTTTCTTCGTATCCCTTCTCCTCTCTCTCTCTCCCCCCCCCCGGGCCATCACTCTCGCTATGCGATGACCAAGGATCTAGGCGTGCGTGTGCCAGGAAATTGTTCCGAGTGCTCCATATTCGGCGATGTCGAGTTTTCCGCAAGAAGAGGTGATTTCCGTACGCGTCCTCAAAACGATATGCAAGTTCACCGCCAGCGGTCGCGTCATCACCGATGGGCATTAAAACGGTATTAGCGACCCATTGGCTCGTCCGTCCACGGTTATCAACCCGAGGGTCGGCTTTGATAAGTAGAGGGTAGAGCGCACTCCGAAACTAGTCTCGGATAGAGAGAAATCCACAAATATTCAGGATAATAGTATGGGTTCAATTTCTTTCCTGCACCGCCATTCCGTTTCCTCCGACATTATAGCGATCAGAAGGCCTCTCCTCTTGGGTTATTTGATTTGTGGTGGTCCAAAGGCACTCGCCATCCGGGACCTTCCGTCCAGTAGCTCACGAGTCTCTCTACTCGCCAGGTTAATAACCCAATTATCCCTATACATGAGATAATCCTGAGCCAATATACATATGATTCCAAGATTCATTCTAATTCCAGTATTTCGATTACCCGATGACTGTCATTAATGAGCTGTTTATTGGGTGAGGGAAAGAGACGCTTAACTTCGATACGAGGTCTGGGCTTTCGAAAATTCGAAAGTAAACCGGAAAATAAGATACTTATCGAGTCATGGTCAGGCGCAGATCTTTTATCGCTATATCGGATAATCCCTATGTCGTTCACTCTCTGGTGATGTGCAACGGGGTAGCTATGTTCTGGTCTCGTATATTCTTGCGAGATTGACCTAGGATTGTCTCATGCCAATGTGCAGCGCAAATGCCAAGCGTTTAGCTGTTTTTCCCGTGGTTGGGAATTCATAACTGTTAGAGGCAGCTTACTAGTATTTGAGAGGTAGGTTTTGGGGATCCCTTAAAGAAAATCATAGAACATAATTGCGACTTTCCGGGATACTTCGGAACGATAATCACCTTTGCCCCTCACTAACACTGTCTTCGAATCCCCACTCCAATGCAAGCCAGCTTGAGAAAAAAATAAACATCTGCTTCCGGGGAATAAAACCAAACAAAAACATTAAAAAAGCGGAAATGATAATGCCAGATAACCCGGCAAGAAACCAAAAAAATAACAAAAAACATACCACCAGGGTGAAAAATAACACGTTCGGTTCTGCGTCATCTATGTTATAAGGAAAAGTTTTTCTCTTCTCGTAAATATCAGATGCTCTGCCTACATGTTTTTCACTCAGCTATGTATTGCAGCCATGTAAAAGGACCGCTAAAGGTGGGACTCACCCAACCGTACAGTGGAAGGAAATCTCGAATTGAGCCATGTCGAATCCCTATAGTTTTTCCGTTCCACCTCTCCCCATGTCATCCAAAATACTCTTCTCATCCTCCATCACGTCCACCTAACCAAGCTCCTGTGCAGTCCTTAATTAGCCTGCAGGCCAGCTTGCTCCTTACCCATCCATTACCAACATTTCATCGTTTTTCTTCCTCTATACCCAACTGCTTTTTTCCTTCCTTGTCCTTACCCAAGCCTCAAGAGCCCGCGGGGTAAAAGAATAAGAGGGGTGAATTGTGATAATTGGATCATAAATGGTTCCCGATTAAATTGTGTGGGTAGTTTGGGAGTCATCTCCTTAATGCAATGCGTGAATGCTGTCTTAGTAATGGTTTCATCACTGGTCTAGCGGTAGGATAGTGAAGCCAAACATTCTCCGTAGCCGTTCAGAATTTTCTAAATTCGTGCCGATGAGTGTGGGGACCAGAAGATAACGGTTAGAAGCATGTAATTTATTGAGGAATGGGTTGTCTGTAATTGCATAGTTTTTTGTAATAGATGAAATTATCGATGGTTGCTAATGAACCCTTGCAGCAGTGTTTCCATAATGGTTTCCCGCTGAACCCTAGGGTACGTACTTGTCATATTTTTATGTGAAAAGAACGAGACGAAAATTACCTATAACTTTGTAAATACTGGTTATTTAATAATATTTATTCAAAAAGTTATGGGAAATAGAATTGTTGGGTATTTGTTTGTTAATTTAATCGTTTTTTACGTATTATGATTTTAATTAGAAAAAAAACCAAGTTCAACACGTGAGATTTATTAGCTTGAACTATTTTGGGCTGCATTGCGTTGCCAGATTAAATTAGGAACCCTAGTTTAAGAGGTGTGACTATCTCATGGACTACATTTTTTAGTTTAGTATTTTACAGTAGGTTCAATGTTTCCACAATCTTAAACTGCACTTCCAACATGTGGGCACTCGTCACCATCATAATCCTAAATTTGTGTCAGCCATTTAACAATGCCGAAAGTTATTTTAAATTCGTTACATATCTTGATTTGAATCAGGGACTTAACAATATTTAATATTCTAAGACCGTGTTTAGAATCTTTTTAAGTGATGTTCTTCTCTGTGTTTTACGGTTGATACATATTTGGGAACCTAACCATCTCATGCGAATTTTAATGCAATTTAAGTAAATGAAATATACGATTTTCGAATAATTTAATCTTGTATAAAACTGGCATACATTTCATAATCCAAGACCATCTGAATTAAAGGCAATGGTTTCTATGTGTCTCTGTTTCTTTATTCTGTATACGTATTTTGTTTAACGAACATAGTTCAGTTAATTAAGGAGATGCTTTTAAGCATATGACTAAACTTCAGATGCATTAATCTGTTTGAACTCTATTTGTAGTAAAAATCTATGGGAAGTTTTCACCTTCTGAATTATCATCACAAATTTTATACACCGGCTAAGTTATTAGACGGAAAGGATGAATATATTTCTTGCAGAAAGAATGTTCTTGGGTCGAATTCAAACATCAAAGTTTCAATAAGGTACATGGTAATTTAAATAAAATTATTTCATATCATTTGGACTTGTTTTCCTCTACCTATATTAGACTCGCTGTTCGACGGAAGAATTTCAACACGCCTGACTGATGACGATGAGTCATCGTGGCGTATACCGTGATAAACCTTTCTCGCATAGCATTAGCGTAGTGTAAAAAACTGCTCGGCAAGAATGTGCACAGACCGAAAAAATCAACTCCACTCGAAATGCTCCCCTTTCTCGCGTGAGTTTATTATGCTCTGTCAGTCAGACGCACATGGCAAAACTTCGGCATCGGTACCGGTTCACTCGTGGGATATGATTCGTGTATCTTTCACTTCTGTCTGCCATTTGTCTCAGCCGTCTGCATTGAGACGGGAGAGCCCCGAGAGTTTGGCCGGGGAGGAACGGGGAGGGAGTGAACATTTTCACGCCACGCCGATCGCGTGAGTCGGGAGTAGGCCAGAGAACACATACAAAGCCTCGTCCTCAAAGGCTTAAGCCGCCGCCTGGAATAAATAGTCATGTGCCCTGGAGTGAAAGAATTTTCAACGTAAACCCAGCCATTTATTATCCAATTCTCTCGACTTTTAAAGAGGAGATCATGAGATTTTCTTTGAGATGTATGTCAGAAAGAACACAAAAGTACTTGGAAATGGACTGATTATTTTATGAACGCCCCCAGAAATTCTAAATTCCGAGACTTGCCCGGCCGAAAAGGAATAGGAAACCGCGTATAATATGCCATTTTTAGTAGTTTTGAGAATTTAGATTTGGAATGACGACAGGATAATTGATAGGATGTTTATTCGGGTCTATATTTCATAGACTATCCCTTTCGTTTTCCTGGATCCTAACGGCCCGAATCGTTCACACTAACGAGCAATTTAGCACGTCACAACCTTCTACATTCTCGATCTTTGGTCCTGGGGAATGGAGGCTGTCTTTCAAGGTCATTCTGGTGGAGAATTTTTAGGAAGTTCCGTGAATGGCCGCTGTTCGCTAATGGATAGAGAAGAGATGTGTTTGAACGCCAGCCTCAGAAGGAAGTGATCGAAAGATGAGGTAATCGGGACACTATCCGTAGCATACCATAATGGAATTTCTGTCATTAAAATATACTTTCGCTTGACGAAACCGCACTCCTCTTGTTTGTTTTCGGTTAAACTGTCAGGTGATAGCGTCATGGATACGGAAAATACTTACGAGTAAAGGAGTATGTGCTCCAGTTTTTGTAAAAATATCAAGTGCTTCACTCCCGTGACGCGTATTTTTAAGTTACGATATATCGGGATGTTGATGTATCAACCACTTACATATTTTCAAAAGTGGAGGAAAACAAAAGCAAAAAAAGGAATAGAGTAAATTTAGTGCGATTCTCATGTATATTTTATTACTTCAAAGTAAATTCCAAAGAAACTGCGGGAGATGCCGCAACAGTAACTTTTAACGGAGTCATCCGCTAATGTGCATTTTAATGCAACAATTTCAGAGCGTAAAAATCATTCGCCTTGACTGGGACTCGAACCCAGATCCCTCAATATCCGGTCGAGTGCTTTAGCCACTTAAGCTACCGAGGCGTCCTCTTAAACTCTGAAATTTTGGGGCTTTTAAAGGAACTAGATGTTATGACGAAATACCGTACATACAATGTCACATGCATTCGTAGTCGTGCGCGAGGCGCCACTGTCCACGAGGTTAAAAGCCAACTTTAAACACGTATGGTGTTTTCCCTTTGACAAATTCCAAAGAAACTGCGGGAGATGCCGCAACAGTAACTTTTAACGGAGTCATCCGCTAATGTGCATTTTAATGCAACAATTTCAGAGCGTAAAAATCATTCGCCTTGACTGGGACTCGAACCCAGATCCCTCAATATCCGGTCGAGTGCTTTAGCCACTTAAGCTACCGAGGCGTCCTCTTAAACTCTGAAATTTTGGGGCTTTTAAAGGAACTAGATGTTATGACGAAATACCGTACATACAATGTCACATGCATTCGTAGTCGTGCGCGAGGCGCCACTGTCCACGAGGTTAAAAGCCAACTTTAAACACGTATGGTGTTTTCCCTTTGACAAATTCCAAAGAAACTGCGGGAGATGCCGCAACAGTAACTTTTAACGGAGTCATCCGCTAATGTGCATTTTAATGCAACAATTTCAGAGCGTAAAAATCATTCGCCTTGACTGGGACTCGAACCCAGATCCCTCAATATCCGGTCGAGTGCTTTAGCCACTTAAGCTACCGAGGCGTCCTCTTAAACTCTGAAATTTTGGGGCTTTTAAAGGAACTAGATGTTATGACGAAATGCCGTACATACAATGTCACATGCATTCGTAGTCGTGCGCGAGGCGCCACTGTCCACGAGGTTAAAAGCCAACTTTAAACACGTATGGTGTTTTCCCTTTGACAAATTCCAAAGAAACTGCGGGAGATGCCGCAACAGTAACTTTTAACGGAGTCATCCGCTAATGTGCATTTTAATGCAACAATTTCAGAGCGTAAAAATCATTCGCCTTGACTGGGACTCGAACCCAGATCCCTCAATATCCGGTCGAGTGCTTTAGCCACTTAAGCTACCGAGGCGTCCTCTTAAACTCTGAAATTTTGGGGCTTTTAAAGGAACTAGATGTTATGACGAAATACCGTACATACAATGTCACATGCATTCGTAGTCGTGCGCGAGGCGCCACTGTCCACGAGGTTAAAAGCCAACTTTAAACACGTATGGTGTTTTCCCTTTGGCAAATTCCAAAGAAACTGCGGGAGATGCCGCAACAGTAACTTTTAACGGAGTCATCCGCTAATGTGCATTTTAATGCAACAATTTCAGAGCGTAAAAATCATTCGCCTTGACTGGGACTCGAACCCAGATCCCTCAATATCCGGTCGAGTGCTTTAGCCACTTAAGCTACCGAGGCGTCCTCTTAAACTCTGAAATTTTGGGGCTTTTAAAGGAACTAGATGTTATGACGAAATACCGTACATACAATGTCACATGCATTCGTAGTCGTGCGCGAGGCGCCACTGTCCACGAGGTTAAAAGCCAACTTTAAACACGTATGGTGTTTTCCCTTTGACAAATTCCAAAGAAACTGCGGGAGATGCCGCAACAGTAACTTTTAACGGAGTCATCCGCTAATGTGCATTTTAATGCAACAATTTCAGAGCGTAAAAATCATTCGCCTTGACTGGGACTCGAACCCAGATCCCTCAATATCCGGTCGAGTGCTTTAGCCACTTAAGCTACCGAGGCGTCCTCTTAAACTCTGAAATTTTGGGGCTTTTAAAGGAACTAGATGTTATGACGAAATACCGTACATACAATGTCACATGCATTCGTAGTCGTGCGCGAGGCGCCACTGTCCACGAGGTTAAAAGCCAACTTTAAACACGTATGGTGTTTTCCCTTTGGCAAATTCCAAAGAAACTGCGGGAGATGCCGCAACAGTAACTTTTAACGGAGTCATCCGCTAATGTGCATTTTAATGCAACAATTTCAGAGCGTAAAAATCATTCGCCTTGACTGGGACTCGAACCCAGATCCCTCAATATCCGGTCGAGTGCTTTAGCCACTTAAGCTACCGAGGCGTCCTCTTAAACTCTGAAATTTTGGGGCTTTTAAAGGAACTAGATGTTATGACGAAATACCGTACATACAATGTCACATGCATTCGTAGTCGTGCGCGAGGCGCCACTGTCCACGAGGTTAAAAGCCAACTTTAAACACGTATGGTGTTTTCCCTTTGACAAATTCCAAAGAAACTGCGGGAGATGCCGCAACAGTAACTTTTAACGGAGTCATCCGCTAATGTGCATTTTAATGCAACAATTTCAGAGCGTAAAAATCATTCGCCTTGACTGGGACTCGAACCCAGATCCCTCAATATCCGGTCGAGTGCTTTAGCCACTTAAGCTACCGAGGCGTCCTCTTAAACTCTGAAATTTTGTGGCTTTTAAACGAACTAGATGTTATGACGAAATGCCGTACATACAATGTCACATGCATTCGTAGTCGTGCGCGAGGCGCCACTGTCCACGAGGTTAAAAGCCAACTTTAAACACGTATGGTGTTTTCCCTTTGACAAATTCCAAAGAAACTGCGGGAGATGCCGCAACAGTAACTTTTAACGGAGTCATCCGCTAATGTGCATTTTAATGCAACAATTTCAGAGCGTAAAAATCATTCGCCTTGACTGGGACTCGAACCCAGATCCTTCAATATCCGGTCGAGTGCTTTAGCCACTTAAGCTACCGAGGCGTCCTCTTAAACTCTGAAATTTTGGGGCTTTTAAAGGAACTAGATGTTATGACGAAATGCCGTACATACAATGTCACATGCATTCGTAGTCGTGCGCGAGGCACCACTGTCCACGAGGTTAAAAGCCAACTTTAAACACGTATGGTGTTTTCCCTTTGGCAAATTCCAAAGAAACTGCGGGAGATGCCGCAACAGTAACTTTTAACGGAGTCATCCGCTAATGTGCATTTTAATGCAACAATTTCAGAGCGTAAAAATCATTCGCCTTGACTGGGACTCGAACCCAGATCCCTCAATATCCGGTCGAGTGCTTTAGCCACTTAAGCTACCGAGGCGTCCTCTTAAACTCTGAAATTTTGGGGCTTTTAAAGGAACTAGATGTTATGACGAAATACCGTACATACAATGTCACATGCATTCGTAGTCGTGCGCGAGGCGCCACTGTCCACGAGGTTAAAAGCCAACTTTAAACACGTATGGTGTTTTCCCATAGGTACTTCAAAGTACCCCATATAAATATTTTCTTTTTAACGTAGCTGAGGTGAGTATTGTGGACTTCACTGCACAGCTATTTCACAATGAATTGTGCATTTTACTCTCATTTTAAGTAATTCCATTTCGGTGAAATTTCTCGGATGAACCTAGGGAAGTACAAGTAAGTGAGTATCAATGTAAAGAATCGCATTTACCCAATCAACCGATATCACCATCTTTCGAAATTTTTCCTTGAAATATCGATCGCCGGAACAATATAGTTATCGAATTCGAGTAATTGATATTTTTATCCAATTTCTCTTCCCTAGTTTAATACTATATAAGTGATTATTATTCTTTCGATTACTTTGTCGTTGATTTATGCGATAGTTTTTCTTTTTGCATTTCCCACAACTCGGCAATAGATGAGAACGAATAATGGTAAACGCCCGAACTGTAATGAAGGAGAGCTCTATCGACATTAGTGATCACCATTGAGGATGTAAACAAGGCGACGCACACAAATGCTCACCAATGGGATACAATTTTCACTTGCTATCTCCGCGTAATAAACCAAATTTGCTGTTGCTCAAAGACTCTGAAACTAAGGTCATCCTTAATATTTCTTACGCGAAATAGTTCTGCCACTTTCAAAATATGCGTTTTTCAGTACGATCAATTAAGTGGCGAAATCCGTATTGTTAGTGTTGCTAAAGACAACACTGTGATGCTGAAGTTAAATAAAGCAGTAAAGCATTTTTCTTTCTGATAATTTTGATCGATAGATACTTTTCGGAAAGGTAGGTGTTAACCAAGGCATTTCGGGAATGTTAAGATTTTTTTTCCGAGACCCCATTTCTTTTATGTTTTTATAGTTGCTAACCGGCGAAGTCCTTATTTGAGTTCGAGGAGCCACTCGCCATATTAATTAGCCCATTAGGGCTAGTCCATTAATCTCTACGCAACCAGGCAGGCAGAGAGGCAGGAGTGGCCTCCAGAATTCAAGACCTGATTAGCGATTTGTCTCAATATCAATCAATCACCTTTTTAACTAGAAAATCCCTGCATTATGAAGTCCAACCGTTTTATGGATAGTATTATTTCCTGTCTAATGTTTAGGAAAGTGAATCACTTTAGTGCAAACCTCTCATGTTTATTCAGATGACCAATGACAGCAAACATCAATTGCTGGAAACATGAAATGTACGAGTGAACATGCCGTTATTACATCCTTAATAAATCTGAATCTGATGTACCGCAAACATAGTATTTTGTATGTCAAAGCTGACCATTACATTTGAAGGTATACCGTATAATGAAGAATAATAATAAAAGCTTCGTAAAGAATATTTTTAATTTATTCTTTGCATTAGAATAATCAGTTGATCAATAGTGAGTCCTTGGGGGATCACGCCATTACCAGCATTTCCATATACTGAATATCAGGGATTGAGAGTGGACTTCAGTTGGCAGGCAATTAATTTCGTTCCATTGAGATTTTATCCCCCGTGGATCTCCATAATCTGATAAGGAATGCATTAAGAGCCAAGACATAATTAAATGCACCCGTATTATGTAAAAGGCGTTGCCGCCGTTCCCCCACCGCGCATTGGTCGCTTGTTTACAGGTGACGTCGGGATGTTAACGTCAAGCGAAAGACGGCGATGCTTATAAGGAGAGCCATATTTCATACGGAACTCATAGAGATTATAGCGATGGCGATTCTAGCGGTTGGATTTACGATGCATGGTTTTTTTTCTGTGACCGATCTGTAATAACTCGCCCCTGCCCGTTCAGCCAGCGTACTGGGAGGGTTCGTCGCGCGGCGAGAGGGGTTTGTTGCCGCGAAGGAAAGGATTGCTGGAATGCAGGAGGCCGTGAGCGGAGAAAAATGTTGGAGAAACCGCTAGTAACCAGTTGCGTCACGATTATCAGACCTTTAGAATCCCCAGTGAATTATCAATGCCGCTCAAATGTTTACCTTTTCAGAGCAAAGCGAGAGTGAGTTTCTTTCCTTATCTGTGATTGCTTCTCAAAGCGCCGGATGATGTTTGCCCGCGCGCTTGGATTTCACGTGGAACCGGTTTCATTAATCCTAAAATTCATTCCCGTCTCAGTTTTAGAGTTTCATCCGTTTGCTTCGACGTGGTAGCATGGCGGGTAGTGAGTTTGGCCTCTGATAGGAGGCTAACGCCTTCGAATACTTGTGATTCTCCCGAATATATTGTTATCCGGACCAAAGCTGGGTGATATCCTGGGTTACAGAATTATTTGGGAACCCCATGGAAACAAAGGGAAAGAAACTGCTAAGGTTGCCTTCCACTCTCCTTAGTTTGAACTGCGCGTGTGTGTATGTGTGACTTTAGCACGCTTTAGCGCTCTGCAAAACATTATTCGGTTAACATTGGGTTTGGATGGGTTTGTCTGGTTAATCTTTGGTAGTTTTGCGTAATGTCTAGTTAGTCTTAGTCTGGGAATTATATTAAGTAGCTGGGAGTAGATGAAGCATGAAGGAAAGTTGTTTCGGATGCACTCGCTGTGTTCTCATCCACCTTAAAGAAATTCGGCTTCAATGAACGGGTGGTGTGGAAATGTAATACTGGGTTAAAAAGATGTGTTATTTCGCTTTAGTTCGGCCACATTTGGGATATGTCGCAATTATTTGGAATCCTTGGGAGAAGACGTTGATAAAATAATTAGATAAAGCTCAAATCCGTCAGATTCCTCAAATATTTGTACGATAAGAAGACAGACAAGTGTGATCACCCTTTTAGAGAAATTAGGCTGGAAGCCACTTGAGACGCGAAGAGAGCAAACGAGATATAGTAGACTTTTAGAGAGGTTCAGGACACACGAGTTTAACTATCACACAACGTGCATTATTATGGCCCCGCCCTATTTTCGTCGTTTAGACCACAAAGATAAATAAGGTTGATGTACTCCAGTATCGATGGATATAAAGATTCGCTCTTGTTTGGACAATCAGGAATTATAATATTAAGAAATCGAAGTCACAATGAAAATAGTAAAGACATTCGAATTATAAGCGAGGGTAAGATTAAACACTACGTAGGCTAGTAAACTCGCACGTATTTTCATGTGTTTATGTTCAACTAGGTTTTGCATAAATATATATATATATATATATATATATTTATGCAATAGTTAGCAATAATTAGCAGTCTCACTTGAAGAAGGCCTCTGAGAGGGCCGAAAGCTCGAACAATTTACCGTGTGAGTGTCCTTTTAAATTTTGCTATTCTATTCTATTTGTGTTATTTTGTGCCAGCCCATTATTGTGCCGCTCGTGTGTTTTTCCGTACAATCGTATAATTATATATATATGTATATACACACACCCACGCACATAAATACACACACACATATATATATATATATATATATATATGTGTATATATATATATATATGTGTGTATATATATATATATATATATATATATATATATATATATATAACACTTTTTGAAAGTCTCATGGACGTGAATAATAATGTACAACACTTAGCACTAGTGTTATACATTTTATATTCATAAAACTTATGTGAAAGTTTCGGATGTGAATAATAATGTAGTATATCAAGGTAGCACTAACGAATAAAAACCCAGAAACACACAAAAGACAAAACAAACTCACACGTCACCGAATTTTCGGTGGCCAAGCCACCTTTCTCAAGGGTTCCAATGAGAAAGGTGGCTTGACCCCCGAAAATTTGGAAACGTGTGAGTTTCTTTTCTCTTTTGTGTTTCTGTGTTTTTATTTGCTAGTGCTATCTTGAGATACATTTTATATGTGCAGGTATATATATATATATATATATATATATATATATATATATATATATATATATATATATATATATATATATATATATATATATGTGTGTGTGTGTGTGTGTGTGTCTTTGAGTGTGAATTGACATGGTTTTGTTAGTTTTGCATCTGGTTTTGCTCTTTTATGTGTTGTGGTGTCCATCACCCCCACCATACGCCCTTGCAGCGGCTTACTGGGTACTGTGTAGATGTAGTGGTTCAGGATGAATTTTGCGAAGTGAAATTTTTTACGCAAGTCATGCAATCGTGAGCATGGATTAGAATCAGCTGGACTATATGTACGAAAGGAACATGAGCGAAAGAGAAAGAGAGAGAAAGAAAGCGAGCATATTAAATTGGTGATTATCTCAAGGGACCGAGGGAAAAAAATGCTCGAGATGTATATGGTGTAAAAAAATTTATGACATGTCGACGCGTTTTTTCTTCGATCAATCAAAACGTGATCTCTAATTTAGGCAAATTTATGAGAGCGTTTTATAAAGTGTGGCAACCTTTGGGTGGTGTTCCGTGTTCCGGCCGGGCAATCGAATTGGCTGTGGCCCTAATCCCCCGCCTGCCTCTTGGCTATTTAGGCACGGCTCCAACTGACTTGACTCCGCCTGTCCTCCTGCTTTCACATGCGCACGGCGACCCAATATCGCGAGCGGGGTCGGAACGTGCGCGTGAGAGGCAAGGGGCCAATGTGGGACCATATTTGATGTTCTCTTCTTTGGCGGAGGACATCTGTCTCCCACATATTTCCTCCGTAATATACACTTTTCCAAGACGCGATTTTTACTGCGGCCAACGGATTCTTTAGCGAAGAAGACGTTCATTGCTGTCCTTTTACTTAGTTTGAACTTTTATATTGGTCAGAAAAAAGACAATCATTAACTGCCTGCATTCTTTCAGTTTATGGAGTCCACGCCTCATAATTTTCTTGCTTGCGAAACTCCAGCCGTTCGTGAGTGTTCAAAAAAAAATCCCGTATTAAACTGAAAGCGTTCGGAGACTAAAAAAGTCCTGTGGAAATTGATTTTTTTGTGCATGTTTAGGATATAAAGATCGCTATCATCAAAAACATAATCATCGCGACTTTCCTAGATGAATCATTTAAGTGTTTACTTATCTTGAATTTTATTAAATATTTGTAATTTTTCCTGGTGTTAAGGCACATATGGGATGCGTTTTTCGTCAATTCAGCGTGGGAAATTTTTAATCGAGTCGTAAGAAAAAAGTATACCCATGATGAGAATGCTCCGACGGCATAACAATGACCGGCTGCGTTGACTGAGGAGCGATTATAGATATTTCTACGAGTGTTATTGCTACCTCTTAAGCCATGACATGGATATTTTCTGTGGCGCAGTTTGCGATGGCGGATCTTGCGATCCAATAACTCGTTAGTGGTGCCATACCTGTAAAATATATTTTGTGGTTGGCGTCGCTCCGCGAAATTGGAAGAGCGGTGAGATAGAGTATTCGGCGAGAACCGCGTAGATAAGAAAAATGATAACGCAGTTGCGTCATAGTTTCATGATCGTGCTTCACCTTCCGTTGCGGACCATCATTTTTGCTGGCATTGGTCCTTCCCCCCGCGGATGATAGCAAATAATTCACACAGATCGGAAGCGTATAAAAACGGTTGTCCCTACTGCTGAAGAAGACCGTGTAGCAAATAAGTTGCATGCCTTATTACTGTCGTTTCATAGGAATACAATGAATGGGATTATGGAAAGTCAAGGCTGGAAAAAGTACCATAAACACGTCGAAGTCCTCGTCTCCCTCTGACCTGGTGTCAACCGAGTACCGCCCGTTTCGCTCTTCTCCTGCCAGTGACACTTTTTTCCTCTTGGCATTGAAATTTCTAGCGGAAACGTCCTAGCGTAACATTCCTTTCGCTCCCTCTCAAAAGATGTGGCCGAGGAGATACGGCCGAAGAGGGCTCGGGGCAAGGGAGGAAGGGAAACAGAGAGTTCGGGGGAGGGGGGGGATGATTTGGAAGACGACGGGGCTTTTGAACCTCGAGTACGCTCTTAAAAGGGCCATTGAGGTCTCATCTTCGTGAAGGAATCTTTATGCAGGTCCGGGTTGATTTCACGTCGAGCCTTTTGTGAATTTGCGCGGCTATTTCCTTTTTGTGTGCCCATGATGGTCACCCCTCGGGTTAGATTGATCGCTGACAGATATCCACGAACGTTGCGAAGAAATTCAAAACCCTGCACGATCGGTGAATTTTGAGTTGCGTCGGTCCCTAATCGCTGGCCCACGCACACGAATGGCGTTTCTCTCCAAAAGTGGATTCATTAAGTTATCAAATGTCCTCATATCTCATGTCGGTCTCATCCTTGAGGGCAAAAAAGGAACTAAAAGGGAAACTATTCAAAGGACAGGAGTAAAGTAATGTCATTTAAGTACTCACAGATTTATGGATAGGAGAATAAAAAAATTAAGTTGCGAAAAAAGGTTGAGCACTGAAACTCACTTGCTCCAGAAAGAAATCATTTGATTAAGATAACCCTTGAATAAAAGTTCACAGCGAATGGTAACACTTAGAGATTGGATTTTGCTCGGGCTTGGAAAATTTTCTAGCATAATGTTTAATTTTCAAAGATAACATCGTTTATAGATCTTAAAAATTTGGTGAATTGTTATAAGCAGTCTGTGTTCTTCGGCTTTGTAAGCTGTCCTGGAATGAAGTGATTGACGAAAAAGTGGCGCTTTATTTTACTTGTTAATACGCGCGCCGCACATCCCACATTCGAAAATGAAATTTCACAAGTACCTACGCTAAGCAGACGAATAAATTATTCATATCTGATATGAGATATGGAAAAAGTAAATGAATTCGTCGAATGGAGAAAATACCAAAACTTAAGTTCCTTGGATATATGAGAACACTGTTTTACTTACAGCATGGCGCATGCATCATCCTTTCCGTCTGACAGATACACGCTAACCGAGTGATGAATTCGGAAGGACTGCACCATGGCATCGTAGGGACGAAAGGTTGGCACGTCCGTAGGTTGAGGGTGGCGAAGAGGGGGGGGGGGGGTCGTCGGTGGTAAAAGTAGAGCGGTTCCTGGGTCGGAAAATTTTTCGGACAATGGCACGCTTCCCGTGGAAACGTTGCAAAGAGGGTTTTCCGGAACGGTGTGTGCCTTCCCACCCCACCTTGTTCTTCCTCCCCTTCGCGTGCATTTCCTTCTCGAACCACGTGACGCGACAGAGGATGCGCCTGGTGCTTGTGTGCTTTATGCCCTCGAGAGCTCCAGTTCCTTTGTGCGGAGCTCTGGTTTGGTCGGGTTTTGTGAATTCGTGTCTCTGTGTGTGTACGTATGTGAGTAACGCAGAGAGGTCGACAACCGCGGCGACCAAGGTGGAGGACACATGTGCAGATGGGATGAGGGCAGGGTGTGGGAAGAGGTAGTCCCTGACGTATTTTTTTTTCCTTCAGGTGCGTTCGAGGGGATTGGGTCGCGATGTGCCATCTCCATTGACTGACGGCAATAAATAATCGATTGGCAACCGGCCATCCCTCTTGACGTCGGGTGCGGAAACACCCCGGTTACGTTCGAGGGTGCTCGTGAAGCCCTTTGGAAGTGGTTTCGGCGTCCTCCGCCAAACAGACACCTCACGACACGAGCGATTTTCCGCAGTGAAGGTCAGGGAAAGGGGTTCATAAAAACGTATATCATGTGAAAAGGATGAGAACCATCAGGAGTCGGTTTCCAGTTCTCACGAATCTTTTATTTGAAGTGTTTATCCACAGTGGACTCCCCACCCGAAAATTTAATGTCATAAAGTATCGTCGTATATGGCTGAAACTACCAGATTTGTATATAAGTGTAAGTACTATTATTATTCAGCAACTTTTAATGTTGCAAAACGGAGATAAATTGTCGAGATAAAGTTGTATTTTAATGAATAATGAACAATGAGCATAGAGTTCTACTATGCTCTTAGTGCCCGGAAAATAAAGTCTGCAAATAATACGTTGCTATCTTCATTGACCATGCGAACGTCGCTGCCTAGGTAAAATTAATTTGTGTACTGTTTACTTTTATGAAATGTTGTCTTTTGCCTTTGGTTTCCCGGAAATTGATAATTTTACCATGGCATTTGACATGCATTAATACCGTGACGTTCAAACCCTTTGTCTATTGTCACGTTTTTATGAGGAAGTAACATATCCCAGCAATTTAGTAAATTGGAGTCATTTTGATGAACGTGGGTAATCACTCTGAAAGTAACTCTAAAATGCTATAGACCAAGTACTTCAGGAATACATGTACTATGAGCATCAGCAAGAAGAAAGCGAAAATTCTTGTTTCTACATCTACATCTACATAATACCCCGCAAGCCGCCGCAAGGGCGTGTGGCGGGGGGTGTTAGGTCACCAACCGTAAAAAGGAAAAATACCACATGCAAAAAAAAAAAACACGGAAAATTACACCCACAGCAGCGCACATACTCATGCAAAAATCCCTTCATCCAATACTCATGCAAACACATATACCGCAAAACAACTAAAAAACTGCACCCCATGATGCAGCACGAAAGCCATCCTACAACACGGAAGCCAGGACACAACAAGCCAGAAATTGAAACACCACATGAAAATGCACCAGTTGTTGTTGCCAAAGCATTGTTTGTGGAAGGGAGAAGCTGAAGGCAGATACACAATGCAAGGAGTGAAACTAGAGTAAGTGGAATCCTACATTTACCTGGGCGGCAGTATGAGGAAGAAGTTCGACCGAAATCAAGCGAAGGCTATCTCCAGGAAAAAAGGCGTTTATGAATAAGAGGCGACTACAGTATTTCTACATCTACACAATACCCCGCAAGCCGCCGCAAGGGAATGCGGTGAGAGGTGTGAGGTCACCACTCGTAAAAGAACCTTAGAAGAACCCGAGGATGCAAACAGGGAAACAGTTTGTCTAAACGTTCGTATGGAGCATGGCGCTCTACGGAGCAGAGAAACGAAGCATCGGGAAAGTGACCAGATACGAATAGATGCCTTTGAGACATTGTGCTGGTGGAGAATACTGAAGATTAAATGGGCAGACAACGTGAGAAATGAGGAAGTACAGTGCAGAGAAAGCAGAAGAGGAAAGGAGAACCATAGGGAGAACATTGCGGCAAAGAATAGATAGGGTATACCTTGATGCACGATCGGTCGGGTGAAAACAAATAGATGGGAAAGCTGGAGGGAGCACTTCGAGAGGAAGACCAAGAAACAACCTCGTAGGAAAATTTAAGAAAGACGTATGACTGGAAAGAGGGAGAGGGAATTAACACTCAATGGAGAAGAAAGGAGGGCCGCATTAAACCAGTCTGAAGATTGAAATACTGATGAAGGCAGTCATTAAAGAATTGGCTCTTAATCCGGTAGTCTGGAATTATTTCAAACGTAAGAAATTGGCATTAGATTCACTCAAAATTGATGCCGAAAACTTAGGTGAAATCGAAGGAAATCGATTTTTTGCAGAAAACCGTCTCATAACGGTAGATTAAGAACCTGATTCATGCAGTGTATCCTATGTTGGTTCCTATTGAAATATTTAAAATGTATTGCATTGCATTGCAGTGTCGTCGGTACTGCGTACTCATTTTCCCTACGCATCTGGCTAATAATCTGAAATGCAAATAATTCAAAATAATAATATTACAGTGCTCTTATATCCGAATTGGAAATCCTCTGGTCGTTGGCTTTCGTGCGTCGTCATGTATTTTTAAAATTTTGGTAGGCGTCTTATTCCGTTTTGACATGTTTAATCACGTTCGTGGACCATGTTTCTGACTATAACCATGGAAATCCACGGGATTGCCGAAATTTTTATAAAATTGCAGCGGCTGTGACATATCCCTGATGGATTCAAAAGGAAGGCAATTAATTTGACTCGAACCCTCAGTGAGAGTAGCCTAGAGTAACTTCCTCTTAAGTGACCTATTATAATCGCCGAACTTAATATTCTGTTATAATTGAAAAAGAACTACAACTGAGAGCACTGAAGGAAGCATTTCTCACATGCAATCAAGTCTACTGTAGCTAGATCGTGGATCCCTTCTCTATGTTGGCCGACAGCAGCCGAGTTTTGGAATGTTTGGGTGGACTCGGTGGAAGCCGTTCGGCAGTAGAGATGCTCCCTCGGGGGGCGATGTTTGGGTGCGAAGACCTCATTTAACTCCTCGGTATAAATAACTCCGGTTTGGTCACCTTTATATATAAACTATGGCGCCGCTTGATTCCTGTTATATTCCTTTCCTCTTCGAAATCCTAGCGGCCGCAGGTGTTGCGTCAATACCCCTATTATCACACCGTGAGCTCAATTTCAACCGTTTGAATGAAGACACTGATTTAAATAAATTAAGGGTCGAGTTTTCTCGTTGAAATTTTGTCTGCTATTTTGTTACGTCTTTCCTGATGATATAATGTTGGTTAGTAATTTCGAGTTCAGCTGAATGAAGTGCATACATTACTTTTTAGATTTTTCGCTAGATTGGATTTCTTTTTCAAAATAATTTGACTTTCGAAACGATCCGAGTAATTAATTTTATGGGAATGTTCACTTCTTGTTTTTTTATCAAAGCAGTGGAAATATTTGTCTGATATTTGTCGAAAGTATTCGAATTAAAATGAATTATGTGGATAATATTGTTTTGGCTGGGATATGTTTGATACTTTTAGTTGCCGAGAAAGTTACGTTGGCTAGGGTCTAGCCACTAATTGAGAGTACACGTAAATATTCACTTAGTCAGTTGAGCGCTTTATAGAATTTACAGTAATGATATTAATAGTTGTAGCAGTGTTAATTATTCAAGAGAATCGGTTTTTATATTATTTTGCTTTTGGATAATTATTATAATTTTTTCGATGAACTCTCAGAGAATCTATTCATAACACCATATTATTTTTATGCTCGAGCAGAGAGTCTCTGATTGAAGGTTTAATTGGCCTTGTGGTCTAAAGGTATATGTATATTTTAACGGGTTAAACATGTTTTATGGACCTAAGACTTTATTTTTCCATAAATCCAAATTTTGGGAAAAACTTCGTGCGAAATGTTTCACTAGTTCTATTAATTCTTAATATGACTTTACAGTAGTTCAGCAGAAGATGCATGATGCTATGTTGAAGGCAATCTCTTTTTCTTGATTGGAATTGTATTGCTGTTAGTTGGAAATATGTTGTTGGTGCTAAGACTTCCTATGCGTAATAATGTTGCAGCAAGGTGTAAAGCCCATAAAAATATGCCGAGGTTGTATCTCCGACTCGGTTTAGGCCGCTGGGGTTCAAAATTTCCCCGAAGAAACGTTTCGTCATGGCAGTTTAAAGTAGGCCTCAAATCATGGGGATTTTTCTGGTTTCTTCCTCAGAGGGGCACGTGCTTGGAACGAGAATTGATTGAGGAAAGCGCTCGTAACCTTAGAACGAGGTGTGGAGATTTTGAGGGAAACCGCATCGCCAAGTGGGCTGAAGGGGAAGTGGAACGTCGTGTTTCGTGGAATTTTCGTTACGCGGGTGGGAAAAGTCATTTGCCATGGGACAACAAGGCTGCTCCACGCGGCATATGGTCCGTCTATCTGTACATACCATGAACTTACTCGTCGTTTACCATTACATTGCTTAATTAGTTTCGCTTTTGATTTGCTACATTGCTCAAATTTTGAAAAGGCAGAGTCCACTCTTAAGGTTTGGTCTTGGACGTGCACGAAATACCTTCCTCTACATTTGTAAGTCTCGTAACTAATAAGTCTTAATCAAGCGTAACCACACTATGATAACACCCTTCTTCAATTTGGTATTCTCTCTACCTCACTTCATTCTGCCGAAGTCTAAATGTTTAACGCAGACATACCGTAGGGACGTGTTGCTCGAAAATGTTAAGTTTAGGTAGCTTTCTAGGTATTCCACGTGCCACTTAGGGAATGTTATCGTAGGATCCTAAAGGTCGAAAACCATGAGAGCAAACCTTTTAGTAGTCGTCTACAATTTATGTTGTAACTCACGGTCGAATAGGAACCTGAAATTTTTGGTATTAAATTTAAATGAATTGACCATCATTCCCGTATTCATTTTACTGACAGAGAGCAGATATCCCTTGCAAACATTTATTTGAACTGAGAGATCGATGGAGGAAAGTTGAATAAAACTGGTCGTGCCGCTAGCTGTAAATAACTTGACTCTTTCATGCAGACACCCCTTACGGCTTACCTCGCACATTTTATTTATTTCTTGTGTATAAGTGCCATAAATGATATCTTAAAATTACTTTTTTTTAAATCAAGTTTGCGTTTTGGCTTACACGGCAGATAATTCCGTCACTGACCCGGGGGGCGTCCCGACTTCATATCACGGTGATTCCCGGAGTCCCCCGAGTAAATTCTAAGAGATTTGATTTTCTGGAACCACAAATTTGGGAGAAGCCGCTGGTGGTTCTAGAAAAACTTATCACTCATTTCGTACAATTATGAATTTTGCGCGCCCCAAAGAACTCAGCGGGACTTAAGCTCTTATCCTCATCAATCACGCCAACGTTCAAGCCTTCCAGTTGGTTACTGTGGTGCGATCGAAAAATTAAAATATAGGAGGTACACGTTGTGCAAATCTCTACAGTAAATCTTTATGCAGCATAAAACCCATCAAGTACTTACATAATCCAAATATCTTCGACAAGAAAAAATTTGTCTTGTAAGTGTATAATGAATAAAATATAAGAATAAAGATGCATTTTTAATTCAATTTCGGGAACATTTTATTGGCATAACTTATAATATGAGTAAAATCTCATATATTTTGCAGAAACATGATGTATAGTAAATGGTGTGTACTTGACGGAATCACTTGCTTCAGTTGAATAATTCTGCAAGGTATTTGGTCGTACTGTCTTCGGCTGCGTCTCTTCATTTCTCCATTTGTGAGGAATGCCCTTCCTCCGCACTTCCCGGCTGTCGTCTCAGATGAAAAGACCGCTGTCGCGTCCACTCACCCGCGTCCCTTCGATCTTTTTATCTTCCACGACGGCGCCAAAGGATACATGTTTATATAAGTAGTAGTATTTAGGGGAGGCGACCGACAGCTGAGGTCGTTTGCGCCATTAGGGATGGACAGGAAAGGATGATGGGTGGAGAGAAACTCGGCGTCGGCACTAGCCGACTCCTACAGCGAAAGGCGCCAAGGGGTCCGCAGCTTAACGTCCCATCCGACGGACGGCGTACTCACTCCAGTGCTCTCCACAAAGCACCTCAAGTAGGGATCGTGATACCACTGAAAAATATCTGCTGCCTCAGGCATTCGAACCCGGACCCTCTAGATAGGAAGCCAGCGTGTTAGCTACCACACCATCCCGATCCTTCGCATTTATGTAAATACACCTTATCTTACTCCTATATCCCGTCATCTCCTCTTCCTCACCCACTTCACCTTATCGCGGCATATGGTGTCACATCAGCGGGCTCTCCTGCAAACACGTCTCAGGGTACCAATAATCCCCATCATTCTCGCCTGTTTGCGATAGCCGGACGCCGCCCCGGGTCCCCCCTCTCAATCATTATCTCGCCGAAAGAATTGCACCTTGGTATAACATTCACGCGTCCGAAAGGACCGTGAGGTTCCCTCTGCTCGAGCCAAATGCTGCCTTTCAGGAAATAATGTTGGAAAATGCAGAGGGTTGGTGGAAGGTGAGATTTACTCCGGGTTCGACTCTATCTTCACCGCTTCACGTATTGATATCTATCGCCTTGGGTTCAGCTCTTCAACGTTCGGCTGATCTCGAAAATTGTCGGCACCCTCAGCTCGCGAGACACCATTGCTGGGACTTTGCGTTATTTAACCGAAGCGCCTTGCTTTTTTTTGGGCGTATCGTAATATCTACATCAATACCCTGCAAGCCACCAAAAAGGTGTGTGGCAGGAGGTGCAGCACCAGGAAGAAAGGGTAAGGGATGAGGGGGTTAGGGTTTTTCAAATGGATGGGGAAATATTGCACGGTATGATGGCGAACAGCTGAGTCTTGTATTGTAGACGCCTGTCTTATCCATCTGCGCGCGAAACTGTGAGTTACTCGGCTTTCACGCCCTACATGTATCATTTTGCGTTTTGTGTAGTTTACCGATATGTAGAGGTTTTGGATGTTCTCAGACCATTTTTACATACATTCTTGGTCTTCTGAGTGTGTCTCCCAGGCCGAACTCCTTAAATAATTTCCTCCTTCAATTCTAAATGCTGTCTGCCACCCTAAATAACTTATTCTTTTCCGTTTTACAACCTTATTAGTTAACTTAATTCCTTCTTTAGTGGACTGCAGCACCTCACTAGCTCTCAATAACTTCTCCACCCACCTTACCTGTCTTTTTTAAGAGTTGTATGCCTTTATTATCTCCATAAATCCGCCTCAAAAACCTCTAATCTACACTCATCCTATTGCCTCGGAGATAAATTGTCGTTACATTACATCTGTATGATCCGTATTTAAGTTTTTCTTAATGCTTTATTTTCTGAACTCTACCTTCGATTGTAAATTATCTCAATGCAATTGAATATTGTCTTTACATTTTTTCGTGCCTAGAAGATGTGAAGGTCAATATCTCTTGGAAAATATTCACCCATCATTATTTTTCGTAACATCTACGTTTTTACATTGCGCCGCCGTAATTCCTTATATCAATGATTATTTATTATTCAATGTGGAATGTAGCCCCAATGCAATTGGAACTTATATCTTGACACTGTTATTCACGCATGTGACTCATGCGTGAGGGCGCATTTCTATTGTTTGGCTCTCGGAATGTATGTATCAAGTCTTAAAAAGAGTTAACATGAATTGTAGACGATTTCAACTGTCAGTAATTTTCCTGACGGTCAACGTTTAAGAGTGTCTTTTAGTTGAAAAGTGCCGGTGGATGGTATCGAGTGAAAACGTGGATTCCTTCCTGTTTTTTGATCTTACAATAGAGAAGATCTTTTCCCTGCCGCTCTCTTCTCTGAGCTCCGCTTCTCAACATTCCAATTTGTACCTGCTCTCCCCGTTTCTCCGTGCCATCATCTCCGCGGAAGGTGAATAGCACTGCAGAATGCGATTGGCATGCAGTCTCGCGGAAAGTTTTCCGTTACAGATTATTCTTTCTCTCTTCCAAGCAGAGCGTCACATTACTCTGATATATCCTTGAGGATACACTTATAGCGCGGATCAGATTCCAGTAGAACCGAAGTTTTTATTATGCAAATGTGTTTTTTTGAATTCCTACACGCGCTAATTTGAAAATGCTATCGTTTTCCGTTCATTTATTCCCATTATTACGTGATTGTATTGCTAGGAGTTGGATTCACGCTTTACCTATCAAACCAAACCATCACATCAAATGATGGCTTCAAAACTTTTCGCTACAAGGATTTTTAAAAAAGATTCATAAATCGAGTTGTTTATTAGAGTTTAAAAAACTATTTCCCTTTTCTCAAAGATGCAAGTAAATTTGAGGATTCTATAAATATAATTCGTATACATTAAATGAAGAACACAAAGTTTAGTCGGGAACAATTGAATATCATTCGTATGCATAAAACAAATTTCTGAATCATATTCTGTGACCTATACGCAAGCGATAAGTGTTATAAGGTGTTAAATTTCATTGGTAAATCGCTTGTTGCGAGGGATAGTGTGTTGAGTTAGTTGAGATTTTCTTGTCAGACCGTTTGTTTATGAAAAAAACCATCGGAAAAGGGTTGATGTTCATCGACGTGGATTCATAGGAATCGAACTTTTAACAATAATACGGTATCCTTCTCAAAAAACCACGTAAATCGAAAATGTTGGTCAAATTAGCGAAAAAATCCACCTTCAAACTCAGGATGTGGCGACTACATCCACTCTACTTACGAGTATCAAAAGTAGTATATTTATGCAGCGCGAGATTGATGAGTCAAATATCCCCTTATTTATTAGAAATTCCATTGCTACTACTATACTCAAGGCATAGTATGTGTGTTTGTGACTAAGGTACATATGAGTATGATTACCAGACGAAAGTATCCATTTCTCCGCGTAGAAACGTACATGTTTGTCATGACTTATCATTCTCTCAGAGATAAATTCAACGAACTGCAGTAGATATCGCGGTGGTTACTTGAACGGAGTCATCCCCTGAAGCGTGTTATTCCCGAATCAAATCCGGGAATTCAAAGAGCGAACTCGCTTACTTATCGGTTAAAGAGAGTGCGCCTTAAAGAGATTTGTTTGAGATTCTAATTTTTTGCTCAGTTTGGCCCTTCTTAGGTCCTTTGCCGGCCTCGGTGGCGGCGGGGTAACGTCCTCGTCTGCCAATCCATGGGTCGCGGGTTCGATTCCCGCCTGGGTGGGTTTTCTTCCACCTAGGGCTTAGGTGTTTGTAATCGTCTCCATTGTTATTCTTTGTTAATAGTCCAATGTAAAGGCCAGAGTGCTGTTTCCGGACTAATAGCTAAATAAATAAATAAATCATTGAGGCTCTCTTTCATTGCAATTGCCACACTTAAAAGTTTCATTTGGAACTGCCTTTAATAAACTTTCGGTGTGGGATGTCATACAGCCCTGCGTCACGCATATTTTCATTTTTACAGCAATGCTGATGAACAGTTGAGGGATGTTGCATTGTAGGACTCTGTTAATGGTGTTGGATTTTCATGTTGGTGTTGTTTGGATGACTGAGGGATGGCGAGTGCAAAATTTAAACAAACTTACGCTTATGACATTCGGTAACTACCGCTAGTTGTTAGCATCGCAACATAACGACGAACCCCATTTGCTGTTCGAGGCGACCGCTTCTCTGTCACCAAGATGAGAAACGAATTCTACTGAAGAGCGTTTGTATTTGGCAAACACTTTTATCTCGGTGCATTGGCTCACAAGTACACCGATCCCCTTGCATCGGTGACTCGTTCGTGTCATCCCCCCTCTTGTTTCCAGGAACGCCCGTCCCTCTCAGATTCTCTCCCCTCCGCTCCCACCGCACCTTCCCCCGCCATCTCACACTTTCCCGGCGGGGCGTCGAAGGCATTCCTCTCATCCCTCCCCTAAGACCCGAGTGAGAGGGAGAAAAGGGCTATCCCTTCACCAACTCCTTCTCCCTTTCCACCTTACAACCATCTCGGCCACCCCACACCGCTCCCCCAGCACCATACGTCGGTTTCTCTCCTTCCCCTCCATTCCGAACTCCCTCCATTTCCATCCACCCTCGGGGGTCACACGTTCAAGTCTCCGCCTCGCGTCCCGCGCACCCCCCCCCCCCCCCCTTCGGTCTCTCCAGACTCTCACGACCCCTCTCTCGTACGCATGTTATGCTTCTCCCGAGAGGACTCCTGCCTGACGCGCCAAGAGCGTTCACCGGGGATTCCTCCTCCTATTATTCTCTCGACCTCCACCACCACCCCCGTTGCATCCATCCGTCCAATCTGTCCTCCCACACGACTCATTTCGATGGCGCGGCCAATAAACTGCGACGTTTTGTTTTGTTATCGTGTTTTCCCCGGGAGATAGTAGATAAAGATGAGAAATAGCTTGAAGGGGGATGGGTCGTGAGTAGGGAGAGGGATGCATTGGATAAAAACTGAAAAGGAACGCATCATCGAAGATTTTTTTTTGTTGGAGTGTGTTATTTTTCAACCTTGTGATTAACGGTCTTGCAAAAAGTTTAAATACTCTTCATTCATTAATGTTTCGTAACGTATGAGCTTTCGACCGAATACTTTCGAAATACCTTTTCCTAAAAATTCTCATAATTTATCGGTAGATATACCGCAGTTTGTTAGGTTTACAGAATAGGGATAAAGGTAACATGACGCCAATGCTCTAAGGCAAGGTTCCTATTCTCTGGTTTTTTATTGACTTATATTAATAGATAAGATTTCGTTAATTTTCTTTCGATGATTCGTTTCTTATACTAGGGTTTCTTAACACAATTTGTCTCCCATATTAAATCAGAATAATTATACAATGGCGTTTTACCATTTTGTGGAAAGTCGCCAGATACGATGTAAATTGTTTCTAGGATCTTCTTTTTTATCTATATGCAGGTTTCCCAAACATTTATTTGAGACGCCAGTGAAATTTACAAGGTACCTTCACCCGCTTGTACAATTGTTTTTCTGAAGAGAAGTTCTTTCAGAATCAGGAATCGGCCTCGGTTGAATAGGGAGGGTTGGGGCTGTATGGAGACACGCTGAGACGCCCCGAACTTGTTCGGATATTTACTAATCAGCGACGGAAATACTGAATATGGTCAAAACCTTTCGTTACTAGAATTCACCACCGATAAGTAGGCTAGACGACCTCAGTCCAGGTTTATGCTGGTTCTGAAATGAGTTTAGTAATCGCTGGAATTTATTTTTCGTGTTCAGGTATTTTCAGTCTTTCCAAACAACCCCGTGGTGGGAAGGTTCTTGTTGTATGTCCTCGAGCCGTGGAAGGGGTGGAGTACCTAGCAAGAACAGTCGCATTTTGGACCCGAGAAGCTGACGCGGCTCTTTCCATGCAGTCAACCTATTGTCTCCTGTTCCTTCGCGTGGTTCTCAACTCCCCAACCTCTCCTACCTTCGCCGTGGTACATCCTCCGACCCCTTATTCTCTCTCTCTCTCCCAGTCCAGCCCTTGCAGTTCCACCCCACCCGTCCCAAAGCACACCTGACCACCTCCTCCTGCACACCTTTTCCCCCTCCCCACTAATTATCCCTCTTCTTTCCTGGGCCTTCGCCGTCTCTCGAGTCTGTCCCTCCTCCAATCCTCCCTCCTCCCCGTTCTTTCTCGCCTTCCCTCACCGTCGCGCCTTTACTTCCAACTCCTCCTCCCTTCCTTCCCTACCCCTCCCCTCGGCGAGGCGGCGTCTGCAAACCCATTCGCATCCTTTCGAACCCACTCCCATCAGTCCCCCCTCTTCTCAAATACCCCCCAGCCTCCCCCGACAGTTCATGCACGCACGGGCATACCATCTACCACCCTCCTTTCCAACCCCCTCTCCAACCCCCTCTCCACCCCCCCACCGTCAGTCTTCTCCGGCCGTTCGGAATTCTCTCATCTCCTTCAGCTGCGGTTTGCCGTCGTTCCTTCTTCTTCCCCCGTGTCCTCCTCCTCCCCCCGTGTTTTCGTTCCCGCCTGCACGAGCGATTTCCTCCTCGAGCACCGACCCCCCTCCCCACACTCCCATACCCCCCAAAGCCGATGGTTTAGCAGCCGCCTTGTGGGAGCGCGCGCGTGGTATAAAACTTCGCTCGGTTATTGGTTTTAAGTAGAGAAGGCTGTAGCCGATGGAGGCACGGGAAACTTCTACGCGAAAACCTGTTTCAGTTTGATAGGTAAGCGAAGCTGTAATAAAATTGATGAGGACCCGAGAGAGCTGCGGCCACGCCGGGCTGTTGCACCCGCCGACTAACTGAAAGGCCTCGGGTCCCAATACTCAATAATAGACAATAGTCATTCATCCTCCGCCCTGTTCTCTCTCTGGCGCTGCGGGGTCGGATATTGCTGATATGTGATGAGGATGCGATTCAACCTAGAGCCGTCGTACTTGCATCCTCGAATGCAATCAATAATGATGTTTGTCGCGTGATTTCATTGCATGTTCAAAGTTTATTGCGTTGTTCGGGCGTATATTTGGGCATTTACAAGAAGGGGGACGAAGCAGTCAATGGTATTAAAAGAATAATTGTGTTACTTAAAGCCTTTACAAGGAGGAGGTTGTGGATGACATGGAACTTATATTTCAAGAATAGACTAGTGAATACTTTAATATGAGAATAATTTTGGATGATGGAGGTAATTGGTCGTGCAGTCAAGAAGAAAAATTTGTTGTCTCAGGCGTAACTTTGAATAAGAAGAAACTTTTCAATAAGAAGAAAAATACTTAAGATTCGCAGTTTCCGGCTTTATGTGGTCGAGGGAATCCATATTAAAAAACGACGGGCGTTTCAACTCACAGAGTCATCTTTAAATGTCTTATACCTGAAGATGTCTCGTGAGTTGACACGCCCGTCGTTTAGTGAGACACTATTTCGGGAAAAATTTCTAAATTTTTTTTCAACAAAATAAGTGTAAGTGGTAGATTATTGATATGTGCCTGTGGAGGAGAATAGAAAAAATGAAATGGACGGGAAGTAAAACAAACGGAGAAATTCTATGCGTGGAAGGGGAATAGAGAAGGTTGTCAAAATGCAGAAGAGGCTGGTATAGAGGATACAGAGCATACTGGGAGCGTAATGGACCACTCAAAACTGTGATAGAGGGTAGAATGTTGGGTTGTTGGAAGTAGTATGGTAAACGGAATGGAGGAAGACAGAAAGTATGATGAGTAAAGGAAGAGTTCATTTGAATGTAGGTTTTATGAGAATTTATGTAGTGTTGTGCTATGTGGGGATTGGAAAATTAGAAGATACGGGAGACCAATTAGTTCATCAGAAAACTTGACTTGTCCAGTAGATATCTCTACCGATAATTGAGCTTAATAGATCTCCACCGCCGCTGCTGCGGTCTGTAACGAACTTAGCGTATAATGGACCCCAAAATATTCTTCTAGCGAGTAGGTTCTTCTTACGCAAGGACATAGCCGGCCGGATATAATAGTCTCGAGCGCGGTCAGTTTTCTGTTAAGAGTTTGGTTCCCGTCCCTCCCCATCATTCCAACGATCCCTTCGGCTTCCCTCCCCTCGTCCCATCCCGGATTCATCCCCGACTGAGAAGATTTCTATCCATTCTCCTCGCATTTCCTTTCAATTACGGCTTCCTCTTATCTCCCTCCGAACATCCACGTCCGACTCTCCCTCAGAAATCCATTCAATTTTTTTTCACTCCATTCCCACCTCTTCCCCGTCGTACATAACTCTAACACACCGCTCCCTTCGATGCATACCTTCGTATCTAACGAATGAATAATTGAAAATGGCGATGAAGCTTCATCGTGTCTATAGTATATTTCTTTCGCCATTTCAACTTCTCCCTTTTTGACTTACAGCTTCTCGTCTTGCTAATTTATCGTCTCTTGCTTAAAAGGATTTCCGTAACCTGATATCCTACATGAGATATTTCTTTGCAGCTAGTAAATATCTTTCTGATTCCGTTCATGCCATCGCATAGAAAATCGATCCCGGGTTATCATATTCTGTATCTCTTTCTTGATTTAACCCATTGTCTCGCTTTGTCGCTTTCGGCGGAATCCCTTTCAGTCACCGAGGCGAAAAGCGAAAATATAAATCGGTTATCCGTCCTTTTATTTTGAGGCACAATCTAATGTCCGTTGTCTTGGTGGGATTTTTCACCGTTTGCTTATCATTGGTTCACATTTTCTTCAATTTACGTGTCATGAGAGCGTGATGTATAAAATCAGTATATAATTGAGGATTTCAATCGTGGCTGATGGAATCTATGGCGTATTCAAGACCTACCACAGCCCATTGGTAGATTTTAATTTAATATATCTGGAGGATTTGATGGTCACCCATTCCAACAATGGTAATTCTTTCACCATAAAAAAACGCGTACTTTGAAGGTATTCTCTTCGCAGTTATTTTCATTATAATGCTCTCTTAACCAATTTTGTTATATTTGGCTTGTGGCTGTAGCGATTAAGTTTTTATTCATATTCAAAGAAAAGCTTGTCTCTGTGATTCTCTGTTTCACATTATTCGGCACCCAAAATTTCATTTTTGACATACGTGCAAATGTTGAATATTGTGGTTCGGAGTCTTGCGCTTCAGAAGCAAAGAGGGGTGAGTGTTCATTCGTAGCGTCATCAATACCTTGCCCCCTATGCCGTGATCGCGCTTACCTCATAATCAAAATATGCGCGCGGTTACCCTTCGCCTTTCCCTCTTGGGAGTCGCTGCTCCCTTCCCTCGTTTCTTCCTCCACGGGACGATTTAAGGAAGGGAAAGAGCTTGACGGGAAAATGTCCCGTGCCTGTCTCCCCGCCCCAATATATCACTCCCTCGCTGCTGCCCACCCCCCTCCCAAATGCCTAATCCCCACAATCTAACTACATACATCCCTCCTCCGCTGAAATTCCCTCTCTCTAGTCCGCCCCACGACCACTCTTTCGTTAACATTCCCTCCTTCGCAGTAGCCACTCCCATCCTCCCTCTCTTTCTCCGTCTCCCCTCTTCGTCTCAATTCTCCCTCTACCCTTTCTCTCCCCAACCACGAACTACCATCCACCACCCACCAATCGTCCTTCCTCCCCGTCTCCCTCCATTTTATCCTCTCCGTTTTTTTTGCGTCCACCTCATCCGCCCATTTCCCTTATCCTATATCAGAATCATGTGGCGCTCACACACACACTAACAGACTTGGAGCTGTCCACGAGCGGCACTCAACAACTCTCGACGTTGCCGTTCACAGGTGTGACTCGCGTGGTGGAGGAATGGCAACGTTGCACTGGGTCGCCTTTCTCTCTCCACCACCTCCTCTCTCTCTCTCTTCTCTCCTCCTCCAGTTTGAGAAGAGAGAGGGTGGAGGTGAGTCCAGGGTGAAGTTGCAAAGGGAGAGAGAGAGAGAGAGAGGGAGTGGGGTGGAGGAAGCTCTCCCCTACACGTTGGTGGTCATGCCTTCCTCCCTCGGGGTAGACGGAAGGAGTAGGAGGAGAATGAGTAAGTGGGTGGAAAGAAGGCACCCCGACCTCCGCCTAGGATGGCTGGCCGGCGAAATGGACGCGAAACATTCATTATGAGCTCATCAGCAGTCCGAGGGGCGCGACCTTGGCAGTAGGGCTCTCGGAAAGGAGTGAACAGTGGCCACTGAAAGGACCGTCTGCCGAAGTTTGATTTGAAGCGAGGGTCTCTCGGTCGTGGTCGGCTTCGACTACCTGCGATTCGTCATACGACGAAGGGGCAGTGTGGGTGAACACGGACCCCACCGCGCAATTTTTAATATCTCCCTGACATTTTTTGGCCCTGCAATCATTCATTTTTCCCTCGATTACAGACGGCCGGAATCGTATCGCGGTCTAATTGGACCCATAAATTGGCGTGCGCAACCTGTATTCCTGAGGTGGAATCGGAACCTTCGACATGAGACGTCTCGAGCAGCGGCACTCGAACACAGGGTAGAGTTAAGTCAACCGAATGTTAGTAGGCGTGGAGGAGAGGTTCGGCGAAAGTACTTCGGTGTTGGATAGCTGGAATTATTATTACTCTGGCCGTATTTAGAGTTTTGTATGAATGCTACTTCATCCGCCAAACTCATTTTCGTGCTTCTATATGTACTGATGTACCTTGAGTAATACTAGGCACTGGTACGTACCAAAATGAAGAAAGCATTGTATTAAACCCTTGCCTTTTTATTCATAAATCTTCTGTCTTCATCAAATTCACTCCGCCATGCTGTCAATTTTCGTGCTTCGCTTTATGATATCTTTATACGTTCGACGATCATGCCCGCTCGCTATCGAAAAGGGCAGCATGCTAGAGGCTTTCTGTTGCGACTTTCGGGGAACGGTAAGATTGTTGGTCTGGCCTCAATGTTGCGTTGGCGTTGAAGGAAAGACCCGACAGTACGGTTGGTGACCTGACACCCCCGCCACACGCCCTTGCGGCGGCTTGCGGGGTATTATGTAGATGTAAATGACAGTAAGACTTGAAATGCGTTTTGCCATAAACAATGTATTCGGTTTTAAATGCTTGTTCATTTTAAAAAATATTGAAACCGAATACAATAAATTCCATACCATGGAAGGCGTCTCAAGGAGATCCTAGTTCAAGTTCTAGGGACCGTTTGGTCTCTCCACGATCCGCCCTGCAAACCAATTAATCTGGAAATGCACGTTAGTATTTGAATTGTAATTTATTACCAGAGCATCGATAACAATTCTGGCTGTATCGGCTTTTTTCGTACTATGTAAAATGCACTGGCTTCATTGTTTTGTTTGTTTGAAAAATATCACTGCTGCGTAGGTACTCCGAAAAATTTGAGTAAAGTAACTTTTGTTTCTTTTTTCATATTATAATGATATTCGCAGCAGTCGATTTTGCGTAGTTTCCCGTGTTGTGCTTTTGTAGATTCTCATGTGTGGTTCATAAATCACAATTCATTTGTAATATATTTCCTTAATATATTGGTCAGAAAAATGTAATTTCTATTTAGTTCGCCCAGGAGGTCGCCACTTTGTACGACACACGAGTTATAGTTCAGTTAATCTCGCGAACAAATATGGGTGTAAAACGGTCAGAGGCGACAAGCGAAATAACATTTCTCTAAATGTATAGTATCACTCTCAAGCAGGGAAATATGAAATAATCTATTGCCACATTATAAGTTCCCGGAATGGCAAAGTGTGTCATCTCAGCTGATAGATGTGCACCTCTTACCCCTCATTTTAGAATTCCAATTGAATAATCCTAATTTTGCCGTAATAAAGAGCCAAGTGCGACTAAGGTTTTTTGCGTGGTGCAATATTTCATCTAATGGTTAAAATCCCCAAACGAAAGAATAATGAATCACGAGTCTACAAAAAAGTAAATATTATCATTCAAAAACTTAACCTGTACACTTCCTCTCCCGTGAACCTTCACAAAATTTCCATTTCTCTATGAGCGCAGTATAGCGCGTAACCAAAGGACCATGGAAAAACTCGCACGATGTAATGGCCGAGGTGCTGTGATCGGACTAATGCAAAATAAATAAATAAAATGTTCGGAGTATTTTTCGAAAGTAGTGTTCAATGCTGTACTTTCCGTGTTTTATTTTAATAAATAATAGTTTTCTGCAAGCCAACGAAGTACTTTAAAAAATAAAACTAGAAAAACGTTCCCAAATACAACATTTTAAATGCCTCTCATACCGTAGTATTCCATCCCGCCAGCTTTGGATCGACAAGAGGTGGCCACATATCGCAACTTCGCGAGAACAGTGAATTGTAAAATGTCATTGAAATTAAGTGGATATCATCTTCATCAGCACCTGGCGTGTTGAATTTCATTGTTGAAGCTACAGTGTTAGCGTTTTGAAAATTATGATAGCGTCAAAGATCTCCTCTTCTGCGGGTACCCCGCGTAAAACGCTCATACTCGTCCGTGGGATTAGTGGTTTTCGTGGCAACATAGGTTCATTCCTCTTTCGTTACCGGCCAACCCTGGAGCGGAACGAGCGGAAGGAAGGTCGCGGGTGAGGGGCGACACCCCCATTCCTCCCTCCCGCTCTTCGAGGCCTCCCCCTACCCCAATGCCTCCCCCTCATGCTCCGGCGGCCCCTTCGTGTATCACCGGCGGTGGCGGCATGCGGGCGGGAGGCCGTGCCCTGCCACCATCGCCGCTCCGGAACTGATTTAATTAAACGAGGCCTTTCTCTTTTTCTTGTCTCCACTCCTCCTTCTCAACAAAAGGCTCCCTTCACGCGCGCGTGCACCACCTCCTTCGTCGACCCTCTTCAGGACACAAGATTGGAGCCCTCCCTCTTGAAGATTCATGAAAAATATGCACGGCGGATTTCGTTAGTGTTTTCTTTCGAACTTGTGCATGGACGGTGTGCGACGCTGGGTCGCAGTGACTTCACGGAGGAGGAGACTCATGTACATTTGGATGGCAGGGGGTGTTACGCAAACAGCTTGCAGGAAGGCGTCGTTTTTCGTTGGTTCGATTTTTCTCGTTTCCCTCTTCTCTGCGAGTTCACTCTCGACCAGGGGTCGGTTCGATTCTTGGATTGAGGGAGTCGCCACCGTTCGAATCGGACTAGTAATCAGTGCCAACAGCATACTTTTTATATATTCTTTTGACTTCGAGCATTGATTAAATTGAGAATTTGTTTGATGACTTACAGTTCACTCAGTGTTACAAGATTGCTTATTTAGTGATATTTATTCCGGAAACAATAAATGTGGCCTTTAGCATCGGAACATTAGCATGTAATAATAACAAGTGCAATCACGCTAACACAATACATAAGGTGGAGGGTAACCGGCGTTTGCTGGGAAACGATCCAGCGACCTCTTGCCTTAACAGATGAGGACGTTAACCCGCCACCTTCGGTACCGACTGGTTTTAACCATGTAGTTTCAGCGTTACTGCTGCGTGAACTGTATTAATGATATTTTTGGGCTTGGGATCAGTATAGCCTTCCTGGGTGAGTCGGTTTTGTATTCGATCCATTAAAAATCGATCAACTGCTGCCTCGATCCAAGACTTTGGGCCACGGCTCGCCGACGTGTCAGTCGATATGACTGGTCGATCTCGGTTACGATTTATTATAGTCAACTGGTTTGCTTGGTAATGAAATGATATCTTTTTATGTATTCATTAAATGCCTTTACATCGTCATGTGAATACTGATTCAGTATTTGTACAATTTCATTAACTTGGTTTATTTAAATCGGACGATGAAGAGAGGAATAATAAATAGATATTACATCTCGCAGTTAATTTTCATGGACGTAAGTCAGTCGCTGCCGAAAATGAATCGGCTCTGTCTTATGCGTTATACTTCGGTAATTCGTCGCGTAAAAGCGCTTTCTGTGTAGAAGAGACTGCCTTTAATGCCTATGTATCGCATGAATTTTTGACGGCGTCTACATCTACTTAATACCCCGCAAGCCGCCGCAAGGGCGTGTGGCGGGGGGTGTTAGGACACCACCCGTAATTTAGAAAAGAAAAAGAAAAAAAAACAAAAAAACCGCATGCAATAACCACAAAATCATACATCCACAAAAAAAACATGGCATACATTCATGCATGAACACTTACACCCCACACACATGCTAACACTCCTACTCTAATGCTACCTACATCTTACATACACATGCACCTGAAGGTATACCCAACAGCCTTGCAGTGTTTAACTTTGCTCCGACTTTTAAATTCAATGTTTTCAATATTTCTAAAGTGACTTCGGTGCCTTACTATTATGATTTCTGATTGTTTGGGGAAAGAATGAGTATTTGTACCTATCTGTCCTGGAATCTATCTCCCTTAGTTTATCTTTGTGGTCTGATCTACCTAAGTAGGGGGCCATTATAATTCTTTCAGTGTCATAGTTAAACTCGTTTGTTCTGAACCTTTCTAAAAGTCTAAGCCTCGCTTGTTCTCTCCGCATTTCAAGTGGTTCCCAGCCTAAATCCACTAAAAGATCTATCACACTTGTGTTCTTATCATAACAATTTTTAACGAATCTAGCGGATTTTCTCTGGACTTTATCTAATTCTTTTTTCCAAATTTTCTCCCACGGATCCCAAATACTTGCGGCATATTCCAAATGAGGTCTAACTAGAGCAAAATAACAACTCTCTTTAATTTTTTCATTACATTTCCCCACCACCCGTTTTATGAAGCCAAGTTTCTTTAAAGCTGATCCGCATATTGTCCTGATATGTGCTCCCCATGAAAGGCGTGGTGTTAGAACAACCCCCAAATATTTAACTTGATTTGCCGTAGTCAATGCTGAACCTTCTATTTTGTAGTTTATATCCTGTTCCTCGCTTCCTTTGTTGTCTCGATTCTCAAATCGAAATGATGGTTCCAAGTCTCGATTCTCAAATAGAAATGATGGTTCCAAGTTAAACTCTTAGTAGAAGTTGGGAGATATACTGTCTCGTAAGTATTAAGAAAGGTTTACGTTAGAATTAGCGGGACATATTCAACGTCAATCGAAGTATTTTCCTGTATATGGTTCCTTGCACGTAATAGTTACCATCTTTGATGGGGCCATTCAAGCGAAATCCTCGCAACTCCAGTGAGAATGAAATCGTTACTCGTACATTTGATATAATTTGACAAATGTGCACCTATCTGCAGTGAATTGAAGCAGAGGGGTTGCTTATTACTGCAAGTGCATTGATATCGGAAACATTAAAGCGTACGGTTACACAATTCACCCTCGGAATTGACTTAAATATTTGATCCGAATAGGGCTCCGTCGCTGAGGAAGGATAAAGAATGATCGGTGAAGGGCATTTGTCCCCACAGAACGCCCGCATCCTGGCAAACAATAATGAACAGTTTTTCGATGTTCGAGTCATTTCTTATTGGATTCAATACGTGTCATTTTGAAAGGGTCTTTTGAAACCCTATGATCTCAACGAAGATATAAATCGAGTTGATTCCACCAACCCCTTCAATTTAAGCTCGGTCGGAGTTGAACATTTCAAAGTTCGATTTTCGAGACCGGCATGGGAACACGAAAACCACTCAGATGGTTCAATCGGTCTTGCTGCGCGATGCCGTCATGCTTGCTTGCATCCACAGTACAGTCGCGCGGCATGGAGAGAGGCTCGTGAGAACTTTGCGTCCCTCCCTTTTCCAACGGTCGCCCGCTCCGAATTTCGGTCCTGAAATTACGGTAACGAAATTTGGGAGGTGACGGGACAAAGCATGGTGGCGACTGTGTTAATGTCATAAAGTGGCCTCAAATCGTTAATAAATACACGTACGGGGATCGAGATTGGTGCGGTGGCTAACCGGCTTCCCAATCAGAGGGCCCGGGTTCGAATCACGGAGACGGCAGATAATTTTCAGTGGTATCCCGATCCTTACTTGAGGTGCTTTGTGGAGAGCACTTCGAGTGAGTACGCCGTCCTTTCTGTGGACCCCTTGGCGCCTTTCGTTAAGAGTAGGCTAATGCCGACGCCGGGTTTCTCTCCACCCTTCTTCCTATCCATCCCTTGTGGCGCAAATGACCTCAGCTGTCGGTCGCCTCCTCCTAAAACTACTACTACTAAATACACGCGCACAAATTCATAGATTAATTGCACATAAACGTATAGATAAACTCCCTCACTATAGTATACGTGTATCCGTGTGTGCCTGTGAATGATTCTTCAGCGTTCAACGATGGCGGCTTGACAGCCGAAACGTAAAATATCTCCGCGAGTGTTCTTTTTTTTATTTTTTGTTCTTAAATAATTTCTCTAATATCTACTGCGCCGAAATTTCACCAATGTGACAACTTCAAAAGTCATTGTCACAATATACTATAAATCTGCAATAGAATCGTAATAAAACGAAGAAAAGGAACAGAAAAGGAAAAAACAAAAAAGAAAATTGAGTAGCTTCAGGCGTGATGTGGTGGAAGTCGAACATAATGAATAACTCTCTTTTTATGGATTTCGTTGGCCTCCATCGCCATCAGAGTGAGTTGAGTGATTGACCTCTGGTGTGACCAGAAGCCTGATATTATACGCACACCATTGCATCCATATGTATGTGTGTGTGTATGAATGATTTCAGGCTTCTGGTCACACCCGCCTTCTCTCCGCCGCGTGCATTGAACTGACGAAGCGTCATGCTCCCCTACCCCGCGTCCCCTTCCCCTCCACTCCCCCCGAACACTTCTGAGTTCCTCTCCTTCCCAATTTTTCACCTTGCGACCACCCAGGTTTATCCAGCCTTTCACCTCAAACAGTAATTTTTTTCTCCAGTTCCTGATTGAAATAATTCCTCCGTCGACGCCCTAGCATTCTAATTTGTGCACTAAAGAAGGAGTAGAAATGAATATTAAAAAAATGTACGGTTTCACACTTTCGAGAATTATGTCAAACGAGTAGAGCTAAATTTACATGCTCAAAGGACAGAAATATTCATAGATAAGAACGTAAAGTACTCGGATGCCTCTCTCAACTAGGATTGGGCAAACATGTAATTATGAAGTCCATGAATGTACTACGCGGTGAGACCTTAGAGAAACTATATTTTTTCTCTTCTATATGTACTTCACATTTTATATGTATATTTGTAAAATACGGAACTGAAAAAGTAATAGAAGCATGCTATTTCTCTTAAGTAAGACCGAGCATCGAGTTAGTCATTGGTATATGAGACTCATCTGTAGGTAAATTGAATAAAGAATTTAAAAAAATAAAGAAAAAAGTCCGCTTGCTGTAAAATATCTTCGACAGAACGGAAAAGTTCACTCAAGTTTTTTATTGCCTTTACTTGAAATCATTGGTGATGTGGCAACTCAAAAAATATTGTATTCACTTTTCACAGTTATTGTTCGGTAAATCCTGTATTTGTACGTACTTTCAGCATTATTACCCAGACTCCATCGAAACCGTGCAGCAGTGTCTAGATTAGAGACAGAATACGTGACAAATAGTTCAGATAGTTAAAAAATCCGGTGTTCCCTGTATAACTCGTGACCACAGCGGAAACAGAAGGAAAATTATAATCATTCCTATCAATCATATCTCCCTATTCATTACTTTCCCTTCTCCTTTTACTTGTTTCCTCTACGAGCTCCCTGTTTTCGGCGAGGCTTGTGGGGGAGCGAGTAGATACAGTATAGCCAATAGCGCGGGGCCAAGCCGAAATGCCTAGATTATCTAAGCCTTCAAATCTAATGTCCATTATCGATTTTTTGTTCCGCTAAAATAATTGCATGGCATGGTTATCGCACACGGAAACCTCTATCTATCTATCTACCGGGAGGAATGGTAATTCAAACCCTGTTCAGCGTGTCCTGATTCTTCCACCCTAGATTATTAATTAATTTTTTTAACCGGAATGAAAAAAATATTTTTGTGAACATTTTCACCACGGGGTGATTGTAGTCGAGTAGATGAGGAAAATATTGAAATCGTGTAGCGGGCCAGTGCGGTTCATTTGTGAAGCCTGTTTTTGAGTATGTAAAATGCGTAACGAGGTGGAGATATCAAGTAATTTATTGACTGTCCGTGAATATATGCAGTGGTAATTTTTGAAGGTCCATAACCTATAATTTCTGTACTGATGAACATTTAAAAAATGTGGAGTGAAATCTTGGGTGAGGAATTATATTGAGTATTGCTAAGGGTACACTTCAGAGATTTCAGTTATTTAAATACCGTAAGTAATGTTATATAATAATTTTTACTGCCTTAGGTAAACGGTTGCCGTACAAAAGGGAAAAAATTGAAAAAGGAAAAAAAAATATCACGATAAAGAGGGTGAGATTGCGGTTGACACACTTTCACTTAAAATTAAAATTAGATCATCTTTACCAAGAGCGTGAAAACTTTTGTCTTGATTTCACCCGTCCTATTAATTAAGGAGCGCCTTAGGAAAATGAAAACATTAAATGAAGGGAGGGGAAAAGAGAAACAGATTTTGATTTACTTGGACTCACGTTATTTCAAAAATTTTTATTTGCACAAAAATATTATGAATTGTGTGGTTACTGGTAATGGTATTTATTTTGATGAGCTGTTTGGGTGACTGGATCAAAGATCGAAGGCTCACTATCCATCAAGTAGCATATATACAGAGGTATTCCTAAATTCCCAAGATGAATGCCTATTAATTTATAATGTTTTAAGTATGTATTACGTTATTTAATAGTATCATTTTGTCTTTTTCTGCTTTCAGGTGAGTCTCCACCACTTCTGGCATATCCTTAAAATCAAGAATGGCCTGGGGATTAAGGGCGTTTTCCGCGCAAGAGTGCGAGGCCAAGTTCCGTGGGAGTCACTTATGGAGTTGGCCTCTGGTTGCCTCAGTCCATTTCCTAACCCGATAATATCATCATCGGCAGTTGCTCACCCAAGGATGAAGACATCTTAAGTAATTCCGCCATTTAGGCCCCACGGATACGATGGCTATTAGTCACGATGTTGCCAATTTACCTTGACGATAATGAAACACATAATTAAATAATTCTTTTTACTATATTGGGACTGACCGAAATTCTCAATTGTACGAAATTATACTAACTCTACACGTAAGACCTACTTTGAAAATGTTCATGGAAACACGCCTAGTTTTAAGAGAGTCGATCAGGATTAGTTGATACAATTTACCGAAGGCACAGACGGAAGGGAAGCTCGATGTGGTAGTTATCCTTATTGATGAGGTGTTAAGGTTTGTGCAGAATATTCGAATTTGCGCATTCGTGAAAGCTTTCGAAGTGCTTTACTTATCAATATTCCCACTAATTCTCCGCATGAGAGAGGTAGTCCAAGTGCAGCCCAAAGAGCAACTTACCCTCGGTACGTGTATGCTTCAAGGAGTGGTCTGCCGGGCGAAAAATCCTTACCGACATTTCACATAAGACTTATGCACATTGATTTCATGTGCTTCCACGTCAGTTTTTTGCGTATGGCACATCTGCGAAAAACTGATGTGCAAGTGTATGCAATCAATGTGTAAAAGTCTTATGTGAAGCTTCGCACTAGTATTTCTTTTTTCTTTAATGGTTTCTTGCATCGGTATTTATTAATTGTAATTAAAATAAAGATTATCTCCTCAGTAGCCACTGCGTAAGGTCTGATTTTATGTTTCAACGGCGAAATTGGACTGAGCAGTCATGAAGTCTCCGTGGTTGGTTCACGAACCAACTCTGTAAAGTCTTCGGGAGGAATTAATAACTATGCCATTTCGTAAATGCGGACACATGAAATTGGAGTCCATAAAATAAAAACCAAAGAGACTGCTACGAACTCAATTCTCCATGACGTGTGCTTGTCGGCAATCGTCGTCGCGTCAGATGAAATTTCTCCCGTTTCGGAAAGTGATTTCTGCGGAAAAGGAAAGGACTGCGAAACTAAAGACCTTGCCAAACGTTTCGAAATCCAATAAAGAGGACCGCCATCATCTCAAAGACGTCTTTAACTGGAGCTCAAGGGCCGGAGGAGGGGGAGAAGGGTTAAAATGTCGTCAAAAAATGGCGCCGGCGTTTCCTTGGTGAGGAGAATGACGGGCACTTGGAGAGGAGGGTGCATGTCGATGCCTTTGTCTTGACTCCTGGGGGAGTGTGATGGGGACGGGGAGAGGCGCGCGGGGAAGGGCAATCCAATGATCGAGGGCGTGTCCCTTGGGAGGTCGACTCCCTTGCCCCTCCCTCCTCATCCCACGCGGCTCTTGCCAACTACCCGCTCCCTCCCCCCAACCCCCCGAACTCTCCCACCTTCCGGGACGGCATTACCACATCCGTTGGATGAGGGTTAAGGCTCGACCGAATGGGTCACAGACTCCGCGCACATGAAGCGCACCGCTTCGGTAGGACGCCTTCGTTGCGATGCTCCGCGAAGATGCTCAAAGGGAGAGAAGTCGGTGGTCTACCGCTGAATTGTATCACTATTGATTCGGGAGAAGCGCTGACATCCTTTTCCATTCTTCTTCACCCTAAATCACACCGCCTTACTGCACCGAGACATCCTCGATCAACTTTTTCTATGTGAACCAGGGAAATTCTTTTCGATGCATCCCATTTTGAATGTTTGCTCGGATTATGCGTCTGCACTGAGACAAACGGAATCTTCACTATCATAGGTCAAGTTTTTTTAAATTTCGTTCTTAGCTCGTTTCTTATTCATTACGACATGCCTTTTCGTATACCAGTGTTATTGCGGCAAATTAAAAGGTCATTTGTTTATGCATCAAATGTTATCTTGAAAATATTTATCGCATCATAGAAGACCTATTTCACATCATCATCCGTTTGTGTAAGAGAAACGCTGTCGCAAGCTCCCGAACTTCTCCTCTTGTTTTCTGTTATAGGTCGATGCATTTTTATTTTTAGGGTTCCTCATGAAATAAGTGCATCGTGGTCCGCAAAAGACGTGAAATTATAATTTAAGTATTTATACACGCACGAGATATTTGTAAAATTGGTCGAATAGAACGTGAGTGAATCTGCGTTAAGGAAGTAACCACTGGAAATGACTCTGAAACCCTACAGCAACAAAACGCGATCGATTACAGTTCTCTTGTTACAGTAAAACTATAAATTATTTGTAGAAAGTGAAATCAACTCCCGCTTGAGCATAATAACACATCAGAGTCAATCAATAAGCTGAAATGTTCATTCAAATCCATTTCTCTTGCAAACCGAAACGGAATTGGAAAGCGGAACGAGATACTCGAGCATAGGTTCTCGAGGGCAGGGATGGTCCCAGCGGTCGTAAGCCTTCTGGGTGGGGCCCGCAACGAAGGTATATTATTTGAAATTGATAAACGACTTTGGTGCCACGTGACAGCCATTTACTTCGTCCTTCTGCCTTGAGGCCTGAAGACTGATCGGCCAAGTTGACTTCCGGCTATGCGGGGTGCTCACTAGAGTCACGGTGTAAGTTTATATAAGGACGAGCTCGTTTTGGATGTCTGTTCCATGGTATTCCTATGGGAGTAATCAATTTAATTTGCATCAAATTTGGATCATTTTCGCTGTATCGTACACAATTATCACTTTTTTTATGACTTGAGTATTTTTTTGCGGTTTCTCATTGAGTGAGAATATGAATTGGTGTTGAATATAGAAGAGACCATTCGAATCTTTCTCTAGTTATAATGCAAATGCAACGGTGAGAGCTAGAGTTTGAAAAGGTTAACCATTGTGGAAAATGATATTCAAGTCAAGGTTAATTTTTGTTTTATGTTTGAAAATAAACTTACTCTTTTTTAACGGAAAATCACCATTAAATTGCATATACGTAGTCATCCACCTAACAACCAGTTGCCCAGATCCGTGGACGATGTGTTGGCATGTATATGTGTCGAATCCCACCCGTGGGTGAGGCTCGCAGTTCGGTGAGTGGATGTTACATTGAGATGTGAATGTATTTATTAAACTGTGACTGCTGTGCTAAATGCCTTCGCTGCCGGAGAACCATAAATTGAATCTCCCTTGCCTATAGACTTGGTATTAAGCGTTGAGAGTATTCCTAACTGAACTGTTAGGTCTGTTCACGGCCAAGAATGCGTATTTATATCTGCATGGCAGTGGATGTATTCCTCCACCTGCTTCGTGGAAAATTAATGGCAAATGTATGCAAAGCTAGCCGTAAAAACATAGAGCGAAGAAGTCATTATATTTTTCCTCGGTGCAGTATACAATTCACGCTTCCTTGGTGTCGGGAGGTAACCGTTTAGCGAGAAAATTGGGTCCCTGTGACCGCTACTGACCCTTCTCGTTGCATATGCTGGGCAATTTGGGTGTCATTAGAGGGGGCACCTGCCGTGGACGCACCACCTCCTCCCACAGCGCTCCACGGCCGGACGCCCCCCCCCCCGGGCGCCCTCTCCCCCTTCGAAAATACCGTTAATGGTGCAGCGCGAGCGGTGGCCACGCGTGGTGGCGGACTGTTCGTGAGGATCCAGAATTCAGCGCGCTTCCCGTAGGCAAGCTAACTTCGGTTCCCCGGTTTTGGTGATCAGGGTCGAAAAAAAGTGCTTTCGAAAGGAACTGTGATTGTCGCCGAGAAAGGATTTCCATATGAATCCGCTATGCATTCGCCCTTGCTGTTATCTCTGTGTGTTTATTGAGTTAAATCTCTCTAATCGTTGTGCCAAGACAATACCCAGGTTGTGGCAGTCATAGTATCGATAATTCTCGATTTTGTTAACTAAATCAGCATTCTTTGGAGGGTGTGTCGTCAAAATTTCGTCATTGTCGAAGGTCGACTATTCCGAATCATCTCCAAATGACCCGTATGGTTCATCTGTTGCAACGCTGCATTAAATTTCATTTCCTTTATCCTATTTGCGTTCCGATACCGGCACAGAGTGCTTAAGTTTGAATATGATCCAAGATCATAACTATAAAGTTTAACGTATCGGTTCCACCAACGCATCGACCTTAGATGTGAGCTGGAATAATGAGCTTACCGAGGCGAATTTAGTCCACGGACCGCAGTTTTGGAAGTACCAGTTTTCTCTCGGTGATTGAAACGTCCTCGGGTAAAGCGAGAAATCGCAGCTGGATAACCAAGCCGTCGCTGTTATACGGTTGCTATGGTTCCAATGTGTACTTGTAAACAAGGTTCCTATGGGCCATTTTATGTTTTATTCTGTGAAAACCGGTTATATTTTACTGCTGGTTTAACTCTACCATTAAATTTAAAAAGACGTCTAGACTAGGGAAACTTGAGGTAAATAATTATGGGAATAAGCTACACACCTAAATTGCACTCCGTGGCAAAATGGCGTGAAAATGTCAGTGCATAATCTCACAGCCGGTGATCCTATTACGCCGTTTGTAGAAAGTGATTTGGCATTCAAACTAACCGTTGAATGAGTTGGTAATTTCCCACAGACTTTATTTCACAGTACAACGTGTTTCACCGTTACAAATTCTTTTAATATGGACATCAAACAATTCCACGAAGTGAAGCCTGAATGTGTGAAGTATAAAACTAACCGTTGTTTAAATAAAGAACGATCGCAGCCCTATGCAAAGGAATGGAAATTATATAAATGGAAGTCTGTAATCACAGATGTGGGGATTCAGTCGCTTGCTTTGCTATCCCATATCTCCCTCCTTTCCTTACCTACGTACTAAGCGTTTTACTCACGTGACCGCAAGCCCTATAACAAGGGTGTTCGATTTTATCTACTAGAAGCTGTCCTAATGGGCGAGAAAATTAGAATGTGTGTCTTCTGAATTCTGATCGCAAATGCCGTGGGAACCGTTGGGCGTGGGAAATCGGGCGGGCGGTTTTAAAATGTCCAATGACCACCACCTTGACACCCCCCTCCCCAACATCCCCTCGCCCTCCTGACGCGGAAGAGGGCGGAATTTGAACTGAACCCATCCCATTGTTGTTATTTGTTTACCTTTTCATCCTCGCATGCCTTTTTTGGACCAACCTGTGGACCATGAGGTGGATGGGACCTCTCTGACCCCACTGGAGCAAACACGAGCCGCCTGTGGATGTGGGTCCCGCTACTTTTACGCGGTATGCGCGAGTGGTGTTGCCCGACGTTTTCTCTTTCCCACACGCGTTTTGACGGCACCCGGGGTGATTGATAGTAAAGCCCGGGCAGATTTTTGGATTCCATGAAATGCCCAGAGGTGCAGGACAGTTAAACTTAAGTCATAAGTTTTCAGAAAACTCCAGAGAAATAGGACTCGCTTGACAGCATCTTGGCTCTGATGCGGCTTCACTTACGATACGTGAATTATTAGATCTTTAATTCCTACGATGGTGCCGGGCGTTGCGTATCGCAGACTTCTACCCACATTTACATCTACATCAATACCCTGCAAGCCACCAAAAAGGTGTGTGGCAGGGGTGCAGCACCAGGAGGAAAGGGTAAGGGATGAGGGGGTTAGGGTTTTTCAAATGGATGGGGAAAGGTGTGAGAAACCTGCAAAAAAAATATATAAATATAATCGTATAACCATGCGCAATCGCTACCTTGTAGGTTTATACTTATTATGTCGAGCCGGCTCCTGGGGGATTTCGATTGCAAGCATTCTGGTCTCTTATTGTTCTTGGTCTGTCTTGCAGTCAATCTCTCTAATCTTATATTCGTGATCCCTCCGCCCGTAATACGTTGGGGTTCGTATTATGTTCATGATGTAATCAGAAAAGGACCAATCTTTAAATGTTTTAATAAGTTTAATCTATATTGTAAACGCCGCTGTGTAATGGCGCCGCTGTGTGTCCCAGCATAAATTTTCTAGCAAAGTAGTTACGCTACTGCGTTGGTCATAACAAATTTTGACAAATCTAGCCCCCCTCCGCTGAACTCAATCTAATTCCGAAATCAAATTTTTCTCTTGAGGATCCCATATACTGGCAGCATACTTCTACTTCATGATTTGGGACATGCAGTATACGAGGATGGCGTGAAAAGTAATTCCGAGTTTAAGTTTTTCAATGGCAACAGATAAATTGATATCGAATTACTTTGACCTGTTTTGTCTGTTTATAAATGGTTATTTGTCTTCATCGTAATCCTTTCGTCGTGTTCGTACTCTTTCGATATTCCGGAGATTTTAAAAATCCCTCTTGATTGGACTGTGAAAGAGACAGTTTCGTCATTATCTTGATAGCATCATTAGCAACTTAATGAGTTGCTCTCATGCACCATAATGTTTCAGAAGGGATTCAAATCAGATTGATGGCCTAGTCGAGGTTGTTTGACGTATGAAGTAAGAGAGTGAAAAATCAAAATGCTCAATCTTCCCTGGTGCCCTTGCACTTGTGCCGTACTAACATTCCTGCGACGAGACTCCAACTCTACAGCTTCTCTTTAGCGAAAACATTGCCAGCACACGATGGTCTGATGAATAATTGAATATTTGTCCGACTTTGGTTCTATTCTTCCTCCGCGTCCCTTGAATACTAATTCATAAGCTACTTGTAGTTGGCTTTTTTCCATGTTTTCTGATGCACGTTACCCTACAAGGTAAACCGTGTTACAAAATATATAATATTGATTATGAAATCAGCGATTAGTTCGCAAGCGCATCTTGATAGAAGTGCCGCAGAATTATATTCCGTGATGCCGTCAAGTTAGGCGCAGCTTTAAGTTTTTAAGTTTTTGGTGATTGTCCGCAAAGCGAATGCATCCAATTGGATTCGTTATTCATGTTCAAGTTATGCAATCTCGGTTAGTGGATCATGAAACTGGTTGGTCTTGGGCAAAAGTTTTCTGTCAGTTTTTGAATAAGAACACTTCTCATTTCAATGAAGTAGTTTTGTTAATAGTGAATAAGTTGTAAACTTCACTTGGTGGAAATTTTCCAACGAGCAAAGAATTTGTCTGGAATTAGCATGTTGATTTAAACTCTAAAAATATTTTTTATTAGTGCCTCTAAGTCGCGCAGCAATATAAAAAAATCAGGAAATGATCGTTATACTGATTAATTTTCATCCGGTAATAGGTTCATTTTCTGCGTCTAAATTTCGAGAACGGGTTATTTAAGGATATTTTCCATCCTATTTTACTGTATTTATGTATAATTTAACCCAATTCAACCATAGGTGCAGTTCAATTTACGCAGTGATTTCATGCGCACTGAAAACTGATGTGATTGAGTGCTCCCTTTTTTAAAATAGTTTCTCGTTCTCCTTTACTTTCCCGTGCTTACCTGATCAAGTGGCGAAGTCATCCTGTGGTATATTGGCGTGGTTCCTATGAAAGACTAATGGAAAAACGATGAAATCGAGATGGAGGTAAATAAAATGGAGCGGAATTATACTTTCCCAGTGTTCGGTGGCCAAAAGTCCGTAATAGCATACCACCAAATGTTACCGCCCCGAAAGATTTCGGCCACTAAGCGATTGAAGATCTTGGGAAAGTTGATCGCTTATACTTAGCTGTTCAAATTCCCCGTTGTTAAGACCGTTTATGGATTATGCACGCTCCCTAATTATGACAGGAATTTGTTTACCATCGTAATTTTTGTTCCATCCATCACTCGGATCCCATTTGTCGATTACGCCAACAATTTATTCGGACGGAAGGCTCTGGTGCGACCTTGCATAGGAAATGCGCGCGAGATCGGTTCAACGCCTCGATTTTTTCACGGTGACTCCGGAATTTGACCGCGAAAGTGCTCCGACCGTCGCGCTTGGATTAATTGATCAAGGCCATCCACTCGAGTGAATGGCCGCCACTTTTTTCCTTCACGCCCACTTTTTATTATTCTCCCCTCTCCACCCAGGTATTCTCCCCCTGCCAACAAAATAAACCACGAAAAAAAAGGAGGGGACGTGTGAATGCATGATGGAGGAGGACACGGCAATACACAGAGTCCTTTATTGCCCAATTTATGCCGAGGAAAGACGCGAACTGGAGGCTATCCTTCGATATTTGCATAACGTCCAACAAATTGGGCAATACCTACATGAGGAACCGATTAGGAAAATATTGGAAAGATTTATCAACAAAAGATAAAGTAAGAACGGGGAGAGTATCGGAAAGGAATGGCATGTAACTCATATTTTGTATTTTGTAAATTTAACGAAATTGTATTGGGGGTTTAAACATAAGGCACCCCAAAAAAAAAACTGAAATTGAAACAATAAATCGCCCGATCCTGCTCGAACGGGCCCAATTATTATTATTATTAGTCCGTAACCAACTCTAGGGTTGGTTTGGTAGGCGTGGATAGAGCTCACCTGAATCTAAGCTCGAATGCGTGCCAAATGCATCTGCATCGCGTGGTTGGGTGGAAGGGGACAATTGAACACCAGGCATGCAACACCAAAATTTAAATAGTGGTACGAGTAGTTTTAGGGGAGGCGACCGACAGCTGACGTCATTTGCGCCATAGAGGATGGACAGGAAAGGATGAAGGGTGGAGAGAAACCCGGCGTCGGCATTAGCCTACTCTTAACGAACGGCTCCAAGGGGTCCGCAGCTTAACGTCCCATCCGACGGACGGCGTACTCACTCGAAGTGCTCTCCACAAAGCACCTCAATTAGGGATCGGGATACCACTGAAAAATATTCTACGCCTCCGGGATCCGAGCCCGGGCACTTTGGGTGGGAATCCAGCACGTTAGCTACCGCACCATCCCGATCCTTCGCATTTATATAAATACACCTTATCTTCCTCTTATATCCCGTATGATGCTTCTAATCTTATTGTGATTATCTCTCCTACCGTAGTACGCAAAGTCAGACAACTGGGTAGGGAGGCTGCCGTTCCTTTCCATGTGCTGCCTGTGGTTTCCTTGGAAGATATAGTATCCTAAAATGCGCACAGCCTGAGTATAGCTGAGGGTGCCCTTAGGCGTCACGCGGAATTGAAACCTCGGTCCATATCCCAGTCATATACCCATTGGACTAATACGCCGCTCAATATCTCCCTGGTGTCTGAAATGTTTGAAGATTTATCATTCGGCGCGTAGAAGATGGTTAGAAATATTTATTAATGAAACATTTTATCGAGGTTCCTTCCATGTGGAACCGGGATTTCTCCTCCTGGTATGTCTGCTTCCACGTAACGTCCATCCATGAATGAACCTGAGTGGGCCGCATGCACCGAATACCTTCGTCAGAAAATGAAAGTGTTACTAGAAAAATTCAAATGTAGCAGCTTTTTGTAGATATACTTTGTAAAACTTAATTTTTTTTGCTGTTAGTATACATTAAGTAATTCACTCAGGAATTATTCTATTCCCTTTAAGTTTTATATAAAGTCTCACGTCATGGTTGTAGTAATTATTATCTTGGCACTGTGTACGTCTAAGTTGCAGTGCATCGACTCGTCCAGGTCTCACCTGGAGGTGAGAACATAAAATAAAGGAACTTCTCCGCTCCGGAAATAAATGTGTCTTCTCCGCTCACCTGTCCACGTGCCACCCATTGCAATGGTGCACCACGGCGCATTGATAATGAAGGGTTTAAGAGCTGCTTTTCATAAGAGAATAACAATATTTCCATGGTAATGCTACTTTGCTCCCTTCTAGCACGACCACGTCGTTCAGTCTTCTGGGAATTCGAACGATAGTTTTTTAATGCTGGTGGATGGTCGTCAAATCTGCGTAGTACCCTGAAACCCACCGGTAGGGTGTGTTGAGGGGATGATTCCAAACCAGCATTGCATGCAATACCAAAATTTCTTGTTACTATAATATTAGGGGCAATGACCAAAGGAGACATACCTCGTACTAACGGAGAAGTTATATAATTCAAGCGATGGAAATTTATTTTACGAACAGCTTTAGAGGCACTAAAAGTTTTGTATGCAACTCAGTAGTCAGCGTCGGATATCTAATGATATCAACATATAGAGAGCTTGTGGTATAACGTCAAGAGTTATAACCAAATAATCATACTGATATGTTGATTGTACCGCTCATGATATTGAATCCTCATGAAAATGGTAGTAGTAGTACTTTGTTTCGGTACCCAGATATCAACACTGAACTCGAAACATAATGACAGTGATATCAAATTCGAATGTACGTAGCATAATAATGCCGTCAAAGGACACAAACTGCATGCATGCCCATCTAAAGCATATCTCAACCTGGAAGCCGTCACGAGGGTGTGTGGCAGGGGGTTTTAGGTCACAAGCCAACGATAACTGGTGGAATGGGTAATTGTATTATTACCGTGAAATTTTATTTTTTGGGAAGCTCGAAACTTCATGTTTGACCTTTCGTGCTATTGTGCCCATGAACTGAGTAAGGAAAGATTTTTCCTTATATGCGGCTTCTAGGCAACGAATTTCCCTTCGTTTCACGTCTTGTGTCGTCTAATAACAAATTGGACTAAAATCATTCTGTCACTACCAGCGTAAAACTCGAATAATTTTCATTTGTGTAATAATGCTGCTGGTAATCTTTCTGCTTACACTGGCTCCCAACCTAGGCTATGAAATAATAATGTGAGGATTTATGTTCTTTCACGACGATTTTTCACGAATTGGGCGGAGTTCCTCTCTGTGCTCTGTTTATTATTCCGGAATGGATGTTATAAGGAGGGTGAAAATCACGAAACAAATCTTCTTCAGTTCTCGGAAGGGTTGACGAGAGGCTTCTCTGCCGGTGAGGAAATATTAATAGTAAATATGATATATAGCTCTGGGAAGGTGTAGTCCCCATTGAACAGATTTACTGCAAACCAGTTAGATATTAACAAAAGGGAAACTTAAGGTGACGATAGTTATAATAATGAAGAAAGTTGACAAGTGTCCAAAACGTGTTTTAGACTGTATTTCAAACATAATATAACGTAAAAAATGAAGAAATTCAGATTCAAAAAAATAAAAAAATAAAGATTTCAGGGAATCAGTCTACCTTTAAATTTTGCATTGGAGCCCAATTTAATTGTTTTTCACATTTTGTGGTCTTGGTATTATTAGGTAGCTCTTTCCATGGAGCAGTGGCGAAGGAGAGGGCGAAAGAACGGCGAACGTGCGCGTAGATCACCGCTTCGGCATCCACACTGCCGGGCGGAGTGCAGTCATGCGTCGGTCGCACTTGGGAGGTTCGCGTGTTGAGAGCGCGGCCGTCGCGGTCGCCTTCTCTCGCTCCCTCTGCTCGGCCGGAAAAAGGTGGGAAAGAGTGGGTGGGAGGAGGAGGCTGTCGGAGGGGGGTTGGCGGGAGGGGAGGGAGAGGTGGATGGGTTGGCGGGGGCGGTAGGGGTTTTAGAGGAAGGGGGTTGTGTGAGAGGTGCTGCGAGGGAGGAGACGCCTCTCTCACACGCGACGGGGCTCTCGCAATGGGTGTCCCAACCCCCAACTCCCTCTCTCTCTCTCCCAGAGAGGGAACGCCCATCCTGCGCCCATGGCTACCAACTTCGAGGATATTCAATTTCTGGGCCGCGTCCGTGTACGTTGCGCGCCTGTGTTTGTTTTTTTAATGGCATAAAAGTTGGGGCGGTGGCGTGTAAATGTGGGTCGGAAGACGGATGGAGATGGAGCGGGGAAGACGTTACCCTCCCCTATCTACGACCAACATCAATGAGCCACGATTCATTGCACCCTTCATCTTTCCCCATCATCTCCGTGCCCATTTCTCCTCTGCGCCTTCATCTTCCTTCTCTTGTGGTGGTCTCCACCCCCTCCACAGGGAGCGGGGACTCTCTTCCTTCCCCCCGCCTCCAACCCTCCAACGCCCCCTCCCCCTCCACGCCGAAGGGCGGTGGTGATTACCGACAGTACATAATTCGTTTGTCAGGGCGTTAAAAAGCACAATCCGCGGTATGTGGTTTGGGCTCCTCAAACGCATGGCGTGCGGTGACATATTTCCCCCTCCACCCTGGCTCCATGAAACCAGCCAAATCCATTTGCTCGATTAAGCCCCGCGTAAAATCGTGGTCGCTCGTTGAAATCTTGGTTAATTGTCCCGACCCGCATGCGGGAGCTGAATCGAAAACATGGCTGCGATGCGCATTGTGGGCTAGATACGCTCAGCTACTGCTCTCGGGTCACCGTCCAACCGGTCCTAGTTCCTCTGCCATTAAAAGTGAACTACGATCTACTCGAGGCGAGGCATAAATCACCGCTCGCGTACCGAGAAGGCGAGCCCAGGTCTTTCTCTGCCATTGGCTTAAACGCCTCCGAATGAGTACTGTTTCCTTCCTCGGCGTGAGTCATCGAACCAAATGAATATATACGGCAATTTTGTCAGCGTAATTTTATGTTGTCAAACTTGGTTGGAGAGCGCAATGAATAACGACACTCGTGTATTTAAATATCAAACTGTAGCGTTTGAAACGGGAAATGGCGTCCTATAAACCTTTGAGTCCGTTTAGTGGGAGGCTGTGTTATTCACATAACACAGACTATCGTAATTGTAAAATGACCTGTTAGCAATGTCTCTAAAAGAAATTGCGGGAATGCTTTACTTTACTTAAGCATTTAAAATTCCATGTTGGATTAAATAAAGAAAACAAATATATGGTTGTATCGCAGTTATTTGTGCGCAAATCAATTTTAAAATATTCAAATGCAAAAGTATTATATGGTAGTCCTCATGTGGAAGAGAAGTAGTATGACCTTAAGAATATTTTCTTCCGCCATTACGTTTTTCACCGAGAGTAAGTGTAGGCTGAAACTAACTTTGTCACTCGGCAGAATCGTTCGGAAACCAAGGAACAGAAAATTTGTTCGTGATTACTCCTAAAGGATTGTATAAATGTAGTTATTGAGATTTTTTACCTTTGCCCCAATCCTATTTTGGTGGGGGCGACACTTTTCCTGCTATATGAGCCACCTGTATGGTAATGTAGCAAAATCAACTCCAGCATATTAGTAATTGCTGGAATGGAAAATGATTTTTTCGTTTTTCACGAGAAGATAACTATTGATACGAAAACCAAAGCAGAAATGTTACGACAGACCATAAAAGGAATTTTTGAATTTTCATCTCACTGTTCTCCTGTAAAAATAATGAACTTTACCCAGTGTAAATATAAGTGCCTTGACTGACCAACAAAATATCAGAGCCAACTAATACTCAGAGAGCAAATACCATATGGGTTTAAGAAGGACGTGGTCTTTTGATGGTTTCTAAACCATTAAATACATGACGTCATAGCAGTAATAAAAATATTGGCACAAAGGAGTGTAAACTACGTGTTTAATCAAAAATGTTCTTTGCTTCGTGTATTCCGAAAAGGATTTGAACATAGTGGAATGGGCAGATTAAATGAAAGTGATGCAGATTGTGAAAAGTAGAACGGTGGCATAGGGGTTTCCGATATATAGTATTTTTCAGGTGCATCTAGTTGGGTGACAGAGAGTGATGGAGAGGGCATGATGGGCTAAGTAATGAAACCGACCTGTCCATTATCGCCAAATATTTTGAACTAATCCGTAGATGTTATGGGAAAAGATGGACGCGGAAACGGAAAGAATCGTAATAACTGTTTGGGAAAGAGTGTGAGGTGATACAAATATGATGAGGTAATCGAAGGGTAAGTTGAACTGAAGTGGGAAAGGTTCAATAGAAGCAAAAGGTGGTAATGCCGTGTGAAAGTGCTTCAGATGAAGTACAAGACGTTTCTCGTACTTCAGGAACGACCCAAATTCTTTACCATTGTGGTTTCTTGTATAAAACTTCCTTTAATACGTGTTAGCATGCCTAAAATAATAACCATTGACTGAGAGGGCTTGGATTTTTCTTTATAGATTTGCGCATTCTTGTGAAAGTCTATGTACTATCGAGCTTCATAAAGACACTTGAACTTTGATTGTTTTTGTCTTCCCCTCTCATTCTGATTCCTCAAGTAAAACTTTCCAACGTTCCAGTAAAAAATGCCTTTTCATATTTTACGTATCCTTCGGTTATTCTTCCTTTTTATGTCCATGAGAACCGCATTCTAGCCCATTACCTACCTGCCTTTCCTGTATTTTCCATATTGTTTCAGAAAAGAGTTTTACCCTTCCTTAAAACTTCTCTCATAATTTTACCCCTATCACGCTTATTGTCCATAATTATTAACCATAATTTCCAATGTCCATATCGCATAAGGCGAGAACCTAGGCTTTTTTTCTCTTCGCAGAAATCAAATTTCTGAACCAATCAACGCTAATTTCCTTAATAAAGTCTTGACTAATCTCCCTCCGTATTTAAAAAATCAGTTCATTCCCGTCGCTTCTCTTCGTAATAAATCTTTCTCAGCTGGAAGTCGCCGTTTAAAGGAAGAATGTCAATTCCCCCCTTTCGCTCGTCTTAAAACTTTACGGCCCTTCGTTTTCTCCGTAAGACATTACGTCGAATCGTAGAAGAATGAGGGTATCACGAGCATCCGATACGCCCGGAAGAATGGCGCCGAAAGTCTCGTCAACTCGTCGTCTCTCGAATTTTATTACCATTAATAACTATTCAGCAGAGGAGGGTCGAAAAGAGGGGCCCGGCCCGTCCGTGGGGGGGCCTCGTGGTGCGGTTTGTCGTCATCGCCACAATGCGATCCCGAGAGACTTCCGACCCACGCTCCAAACGAGGGTTCGTTTTCACTAAGCTTACCGACAAAAAGAAGGTACGCTGAGGTCCCTTTCCTCCTTCAGGCCTTTATACCCACGCAATGGATGGGAAACTTGGAAGAAAAAGAAAACAAGAAAATCGTGGCGTTCGCTTCCTCCCTTCTGCGGTCATATTGTCTGGGAGCGGCGGTTGGACGTGACCCCCTCCTTGCACTTAACCCCAGTCCGTGTAATAAGGCTTGTGATGAGATCACCCTGAAATAATATTTATATTTCCCCTTCGTTTTCCACGTAGAGAGCTGTGGCGGAGTATCTGTCCGCTTCTACCTTTGCCTCCGCCAAAGAGATCAGAGAACCTATCTGTCTATGGTGGGCGGCTGGCTACCTCTAAGAGAATGTTTCAGAACTGTCCAGGGAAGACGAAGCTGTCGGTTGCCGGAGCGGATATCCAAAAAAATATACACCAAGCATCTGCTACGCTTGAAAGCAAATTTTATCTTTCGTTCCTTAAAATATACGGAGGAATAGTTCCGACGCTCTTTATACTTAGCGAGGATAATAAAATGCCCGGCGTTTCTTGAAATGTGTTTCCGTAATTTTTAGCATTCGTTCCCGAGGGTATGAGTGATGGGTTCAACGCCGACCTATAGCCGTATTTTTTTTATTTTTGCTCAGAATTAGTCATTATAGGTCCCTGAACTGAATTTAATATGGGGAAAGGTGGAAATATTAGGGGTTCGCTGTACCTCAATTAATTATCTCCTTTAAGAATTCCAACAAAGCTTTTAAGTTTGGAGACGTGTGCGGATATTTTCTTTCCCTCCGTCCATTTCCTCAAATGAGAAAAATAGATAATCAACGTTTTTGTAACTTTTAAATTGAAGTTTTAGGATCTCCCTTGAACCTGGTCAGTGCGGTTAAATATCAAGGGTAATCATTATTTGTACATTTTATTGGGGTTGTACGTTGTAAGATCAGCGTGAAGTCGATTAAATATATTGCTCTCGTAAACGCTTGCTTGCTAAATACTATATGATGTATAGGGTTCGACGATATTAAGGAGAATTTCGCCATTCTGCTTAATTCACGCGAATTAAATGTACGAGAATATCGTAAATACGAGATCCAACTAAGAAAACTCTTGCAGATGAATTCAAAGGAAATCTACTGAGTCTGATTTGTTAAAAATTATCTTTAAGACGCCAGAACCGTGATTGCAATGGTTTTTTGACCTGGGATCAGTAATTATTGGAAAGAAAATGTATCTCTAAATTTAAATCAATTTCTAAGAAGTGAGAGAAGAACTCGCACCCGATATCCAGTCGATTTTCCATAATCCCACTTGTCTTCACTTTCGACAACGAATATAAATTCGAAAAAGAGACTAAAAAATATAGTGAGGGACTCCTTTTTCCTGAAAACAATTTACGATGACTGCGAATTTTAACCAAAACTCTAAGCCAGCCATAACGTGTCAATTGTGAAGAAATGTATTCAAAAGTCCAACCAATACCCTTATATATGTTCTTCTTCGGCCCACGGTTGACGGCGTGCCTTGAACATCTTTCAAAAGAAGAAAAAGGAAGATACTCGTATGTATGGCCAAAATGGTCAAAAATATTAGGGACGTAAGGAGAATAATTACACTAGGCAAGGAGGCTTTCACAAGGAGGGGAGTTCGTGACTGGGCCTTGGACTAAGGATGTTAAGAAAAGGCTCATCAAAACTTGGAAATGGAGCGTAGTTATGTATGGCGCGGGAACATGGTCCCTGAAGCAGGAGGATAAACTTAGATTGGAGGCTTTTAGCGTAGGAAGGATATATGTATAAATAAATATATCCTTCGTTCAATATTTTTTGTGTAACATTTGGACGGCACATTGGAACACAAAAATAAAATAGATAACAGGTAAATGGTAACAGGCACAGAGAAAGGAACGCCCTCCCCCCCTACCCTGATGTGTGAATTTCACGAGCCGTATAGGGCTTAGTACTGGGTGAGCTCTACCATCACCTACCAAACCGACCTTCGGGTTGATTACTGTGTTTATGATTTTTTATGGTATACATATATATGTTTATATGATTGTATATGTATGTGCATATGCATATATGTTTTTATATTATTTGTAATATTTACTAATTTGCGGCCATAGAAGTGGGCCCCACCGCATCGGGAAAACACAGATTAGTTATGGCCGCTCCACGCTGTTCGTGAACGCTATGTGCTTCATGTGTTCCCAGCCTCGAGTATATATTTTCTCCCCCGCCCCAATTTTGGCAAAGTGGGTGTGGTCGCGGGAGTGGGCTCGATTCGGAGTCCTCTTATCTGCCTTCCGACGTGGGATAAAGGGCCGAGAGGGAAGAGCAGGCGGGTGGGGGCCTAAGGCTTCTGCGTCGCGAGGAGGGAAGGAAGGTGTGAGGGGCCAAGGGCGGGGGTGCCGAATGATATCGGGGAGACGTAAGAGGGAGTAGTGGTAAGGGATGGGCCATGTTGCTGTTGGTAGATATAGCTGGGGAGATGAAATTATTCTCTGGCGAGCCGGTGCGTTAACGTACCGCGTGGGTGTGTTTCAGAAGGAAAGATCTTCACTTCCGGGAGTTCTAGGGGATGTGATTTTGTGCATTTTTCTTTCTATGACCCTAAGTTCTTAGACACTTAGAAATGATAATAATAGCTCCGCAAATATTTCTCTTAGCACATATTGCGCTACTCACGACGATACTTAACTGTCGCGAGACAATTCTGGGGATAATCCTTGGAGCGGAGTACAAACTGCCTCTTCATGTAAAAAATGCTACCATACCTAGTCTACTCAATACATTTTTTATGATGGTGTCCTAAAATCAATGCTTTTTTCTCGTAAAAAGTTGTTTTTGTGGTTTTTATAACGCCAGAGATATGAAAAACTACTATTCTAAACTACGACCACTACTATTCTAAATACTAAACTACGACATAGTCTCTACAACATTTTATTTCCTGAATATGTTCAAGTAAATGTTGGAGCAAAATTTTTCCCGAAGTTATTTGTGTCAAGGCAATTTATATGACCTCCTGAAGCATCAAATTTTTTATTATATGCTGTGGTTGTCTATCATGCCTATTCAATTAGCTGGGGCCTTGAGCAAGTCAGGTTTGCTTTTTTGAGGACAATTGAATGATTTCCCTTTGTGAAAATATCTCATGTTCGTACACACAAGCTTGGGTCGCGTTATTCGTTTGATTAGGAATTCGATAGCTTAATCTTGGAAATGTCTTAGACCAGCAGTCAGACCTGAAGAAGGCCTCAGAGAAGGCCGAAAGCCTAAACTTTCTGAAATTAGAGTGCCGTTCTACCTGTTATCTATTTTAATATATATATATATATATATATATATATATATATATATATATATATTCTAAATTGAATCGCATTCAACTCTTGAACTATGGAAGCATTATGTCTTTGTCTTGCATATATTATGATTCTGTTAATATATTCAACAGTGGACAGATCATCCACTGCTTTTCGAGATATTATCTGAGAGAAATGAGTTTGCTCTCCGTACATTTCGTGTTTTCATCAGCCATGCTCCCTTTCATATAATGTCACCAGTCCACAATTTCTACATTCGCTTTCAAATAAATGGCTCGTGACGTGGCACCGACGGAGCGAGAACGACCAACTCCGAGGACTCAAATGGATCGTGGAAGCGTGAGCGTTTAATACACTCAATCCTCGTGAAAAAAATTAGCATTATTTATGCGGACGACGTATGATTACTAGTCTGCGGACCAAATGCGATAATTTTCCCATCACTGCGTGTAATGTCTCTGGTTTTAAATATTTTTTTCAACTGTGGTGCTTGGAAACACCTTTGCATCAACCAGTTCTGGCGGTGTGAAAGACTGATGGAAAGTCGTGAACCAACTCTTCGGGTGTCAGTTTTTCAAAGCGCTCTCCTTTTGGAAAGAGACGTTAAGAAGTTGGAATTGTTCGCCGCGTGAATATTTGGTGCACTGATAAAATCTGAGAGAGTCTATTCACTTCCGGCAACCACAAAGCTGCCCACTCCATCGACTCCCATTGTTTTGCCTTGATGACAACGAAAGGTTTGAGATACATGGTAACTGTTTTGGTGGGAGTGTGTTGAACGAAATAATATTTTAGGAAACTGATTCATATCTCTCGATATATATTCAAGATAAACGTTCTCACATTGCGGGGCGAGTGTTGCGTTTGTTAGGTTTTAAAACAGTTAAGATTGTGCAGCTGTTATAAATAGAAACGAAGGACGAAAAATTGTTGATTGGAATAAGAAACGGCCAAACAAGGAGTAGCGTTTTCATGCGCTGGCTATTTATTTGAATCAAAACATTTAATTTCTAATTTCAATGTTTGAGAATATTGGAAATATTTGTCTAAAATTATTCATTAAAATTGATTTGGAACTTCGATGCACGCCTCGGGGAATAATGCACGCATAAGACTACACCTACACGAGTGGTGACGTAACACACGCCCTTGCGGCGGCTGGCGGGGTATTCTGTAGATGTAGATGTACACAAGGCTCCGCAAGATCCCGAATGGCTGTAAGGATGGGACAGTTAGGGCAGCAGGTATGTAGTATCTATTGGAGAACACGTTAGCTATCTACAACTACTATCGTACAACTTTCGTGCATATACATGACTAGACACGGAATGTAATAATTTTTGCTCTTGACCAATTTGTTAAATTCTAGTATTTCAGTTCATTTAAAAATATTCGGGCTCTTGGTTTCGATTTTGTTATAATTTAGTATCGAGCGAGGGAAGAAGGAGTATTTGACTTTATCTGCAACAGTGTCTATCGGTGTAACATATTATCTCGGAGGTCGAATCTACAAATGTAATTTGTTGCCATAATAATGCCCTCTGTGTGATCCCACCAGAAAACTCACCTGTCCCGTACTTTTCTTGAAGAATAGGTCTTTAGTTCTCTCTTAATGAATCGAGGAGCTCTCAACCGGATTCCTCCATCATACCCATTGAACTTATTCGCCTATGGTAGCAATTTTAAATAAATCCAGCAGACCAAACAACCTTATCTTAACATTTGATGAACATTTTCTCACATGGATCCCAGGCATTTACCACGCATTCTAATTGTCTAACTAGAGCGAAGTATCCCATCTCTCTTACTTTTCCGCAACATTTTCTTACAGCTCGTCAAATGAAACCCATCTTCTTTGAGGCTAACGCGCATATCCTTCTCAGATGTGCCCCCCGTGAAAGATTTGACGTCAGCGTAACAAGTATTTTCCCTGTTCTGAGTTGCTTATTTCGATCCTATTTGTTTTAGAATTAAGTTTCGCTCTTGTTTTCTCGTATCCCACTACTTATATATCACACCACTTCGATATTCGCTCTACATCGAAGTTATGTTTAATTTTCAAATATATTTTTCATGGTGACCGAGATGAGTTATAGTAAAAATTATCTCTTATTCGTCAAAAAATGAAGAGACAAAAAACTCAATTTTATTAAAAGTTTACGGGTTTTAAAAGTACTTAGACGCCGCAGATGGTCTGATGCTTTAGGCTCATTGGTGTTAACCACCGCTCTGTAATTTTTTGCTGTTTAATGTAGATGAATAAGCAATATTTTAAATCTATACTCAGCCACATTTATCCAACCCATACTTATTTCACTCGTTCCTGGCTTCTTGTGATCCCTTTCTCCTCTAATAATCTGCAATACGGCCACTTTTACGACCTGCATTTTTAAATAAAATTTTAAATAATATTTTTAACCACCTTCCACAGGAAGTTGAATGCATTGAAATGCGAAAATAACTTTCTTCAATGATATATGTATGATAATCTTGAGCAACTGGACAATTTTCTCGTGAGGTTACATTTCCTCCATGACCTTCCCCCAAGTATCTCATTTTTCCAGGCCCCTACCACTCGGATGTGACGTAAAATACAGATCATCCCTTTGTAAAAGCACTTAAATTATGCTCATTTGCATGAAACTTTGAGATGGGAGAAAATCTTGATTAATTAATTGAAAAAGTTCAGAGAATATTCGCTACATTGTTAAATATTAATTGGTACGCGAAGAGAGTAATAGTGAGCGAAGAGAGCGGCCAAGGCTTATACTCTTTGAAAGTTACGGAAGACCCCAGTTTTCTCGTGACACAGAGAAATTTACTATCGCACCAATTTTGATTGTTAGTTTGGACCACGGGAATAACATAGGAGAGTTGAGACTCTGTCGCATACATATTCATGTACTCGTACTTTCCTTGCGCAATACACAATCATGACAAATCGAACCCAAGCCCCCGAATATTTTACTCAAAGGCACATTTAATGGTTTAGTCATTGATTGCATTATGTATATATGTAGACATGTATTTGTATATGTACACGAGTGTTTTGAGTGTCACCTAATCTATATTCAAGTACATTTATGAACAAATATTTGTGCATATACATGCACAAATAGTACCCTACCACCCCCTGCACTTGCTCTTTTGACGGCCTGTGGGGTATTTTGTAGTTGTAGAAAGTTCTGTGCATCAGAAAAACGGTTTCGTCATGAAAAAATAATAATGGGTCTGCGGATTGGATACGTAGAAATTTAAGTTAAATATTAGTTTTAGGCCCTCCCCGGACTACAACCTTGACGTGGTGGAAGGGCTTGTGCGTTCCGATGACCCCTAGAGCTGTACTGGCGGGAGTAATAAAAATTGCTCCTGGTAGGGTCACCCATGCCAGATAGGTCGAAGGTTAGGAGCCAGACGAAAGGTAGTCCACGCAGCGTCTGTTCCTCAGTGAGGCGGCTGCAATGGCGTCTGACCCCAGTGGGGCGGCCAGTAAGTGATGGTGTCACGTTAAAAACACTATTGAGGAAGGCAACGGGAAACCACCTCAATTATCATTCCCAAGAACAATGTGATGGACAATAGAGATATTTTGAGTCCTGGCAACCACGGGGCTCGGCCCAATCGGCCGTGTGTCGTGCCCGGCAGCGGGGGAGGCAAGGCTTCCGCGGTCGTCATCCCACGAAACCCTTGCAAGGGAAAACCAGCAGCAGCAGGACAGAAGACGCAGGAGAAGAAGACCAAATTAGTTAGAATAGGAACGTGGAATGTTAGGACAATGATGAGGACGGGGAAATTGGAGAATGTTAAGCGAGAGATGGAAAGGGGAAATATAGATATTTTAGGTCTATGCGAGGTGAGATGGAAAGATAGCGGGGATTACTGGAGTGATAAGTATAGAATAATATACAGCGGTGGGGACGAGAGCCAACGAGGGGTTGCCATAGTATTAAATGAAGAGGTAGGAAGAAGCGTAGTCAACATAGAGCAGGTAACGGATAGAATACTACTAGTGGAGATAAAAGCAGAACCGACGAACTTAGTTATTATTCAGGTATACATGCCACCGAGCAACCATAAGGAAGAAGAGGTCGGTAGGATATACGATCAGTTAGAGGACATGATCGCGTGTGTTCCTGCAGGGAAACATTTGATAGTGATGGGGGATTGGAATGCGACAGTAGGCGAAGGAAGAGATGGTGATGAGGTGGGGGGACTACGGTTTAGGCACGAGGAATGACCGCGGGGAGAAAGCAGTTGAGTTCTGCAGGAGACAGGGGTTAGTTATCACCAACACTTGGTTCAGACACCACAAAAGACGCAGGTATACATGGAAAATGCCAGGTGACTCAGGAAGATATCAGCTAGATTATATCCTGGTTAGACACAGGTTTAGGAACAGTGTGATAAATTCCCACAGCTTCCCGGGAGCGGATGCGGACTCAGACCACAATTTAGTTGTTATGAAATGTAGCGTACGTTTTAAAAAGATAAGGCAGGGGCGGCGAGTTAGAAAATGGAATGTAGAAGCATTAAATGGGTTGAAAAGAAAGGAATACAAACAGGCGGTAGAGAAAATCATGGAGGACGGTAAAGAGCTAAGTACGAGGGTCATCCGGAAAGTAGTACCCGTTCGTGCCGCATGGAGTGCTGACGACGCGAGTAGCCGCTGGACGAGGTCAGATAGCTTCAGTGGCTTGTCTGCCTTCTCTGAGCCAAGTTGCGTGACGCTAGCATTGCCTGTGTTGTTTCTGTGATTGTTTACAATGTTTAAAAAAATTGAGAACGCCGCCAGTTGTGAAGTGAGGGCAGTGATTAAATTCCTCAATGCAAGAAACGTTCGCCCACGTGATATTCATCGCCAATTAAAGGAGGTGTATGGAGACAATGTAATGGACGAGTCGTCTGTTCGGCGGTGGTGTCGCAACTTCAACATGGGGAGGGGGAACACACACGACGATGAGCGTTCGGGGAGACCGTCTGTCATTACAGACCAACTGGTGAGCTCAGTTGACGAATTCGTGAGGAACGATCGGCGCGTCACAATTGATGACATCTGTGAGCATTTTCCCAATGTTTCTCGAACAATTGTTCATGAAATTGTTAAACACCATCTGCATTATGCAAAAATTTGTGCAAGATGGGTCCCTCGCGTATCTCAATGAGCTGGCGGCGAAGGACTATGCAGCAGGAATACAGAAACTTGTCACACGTTATGACAAATGCCTTAATTTGCTTGGAGATTATGTTGAGAAGTAGTTTAAAGTATCCTCTTTCAAATAAAATTTTTTTTTGTTTGTTAATATTTACTTTTGTGTCTTTATTTCACGAACGGGGTACTACTTTCCGGATGACCCTCGTACTATTGAAGAAAAATGGGAATGTATCAAAAAAGGGTTGTCTAAAGCCGCAAAAGACACTATTGGAACCGTTAACGCTAAAAGGACTCGTAAACCATGGATCACGGATGAGATGATTACAAAAATGGATGAGCGGCGAAAATGAAAGAATATAAATACAGAATTAGGCAAAATGAATTACAAAGAATTGAACAATAAATTGAGGCGGGCAACAAATAAAGCAAAGGAAGCATGGTGGAAGACGCAGTGCGAGAATATGGAAAGTCTGCAGAGGAAGGGGAAATCGGTGCGCTTTACAGCATAGTTAAATCTTTATCGGGAAGTAAGAAAGGGAGATCAACGATAGCAGTTAGAGATAAGGCCGGTAAGGTAATAGTTGACGCAGGAAAGATCCAAGAGAGATGGAAGGAATATGTAGAAGAACTGTATAGTAAAGAGCTTAGACCAACAAAGTTAGACATTGAAAAGGAACATGACGTAGAGGAAGATAGCTTAGGTCCAGGCATACTAGACAATGAGATAGAAAGGGCATTAAGGGAGATGAAACTAAATAAGGCCGTGGGGGTAGATAACATTCCCGTGGAACTTTTGAAATGCTTGGGAAAATGTGGGAAGAAGAGGCTATATGGGCTGATCCGTAGTATTTATGAGGAGGGAATCTGGCCGGAAGACTTTGTGAGATCAGTTTTAGTTCCTATTCCGAAAAAGGTAAAGGCCACGTCATGTGAGGACTATAGGACAATTAGTTTGATATCCCACGCAGCTAAGGTTGTTCTCAGGATCATAAACAAAAGGATAGAGAGTAGGGCAAATGATTACTTAGGGGATGATCAGTTTGGGTTTAGGAAGGGGAGAGGTACGCGTGATGCCATTGCAGTAATGAGATTATTAATCGAGAGGAATATAGAACACAACCAGGAGGTATTTGCCTGTTTCGTAGATTTCGAAAAAGCGTTTGATAGAGTAAATTGGGAAAAACTAATGCGTATATTGCAGAAAATAGGAATAGATTGGAGGGATAGGAGGCTAATCCGCAACCTGTACATGTCTCAGACTGCTCAGGTGAGGGTGGGAAACGGGGAGTCAGGATGGGCAGTGTTAGGAAGGGGTGTAAGGCAGGGTTGCCCATTATCACCGTTGCTGTTCAACCTGTACGCAGAAGAAATGATCAAAGAGGCATGGGAAGAACTCGAGGTAGGAATGAAAGTGGGCGGGGAATTCGTAAAATCAGTTAGGTTTGCTGATGACCAAGCTTTAGTTTGTCAGTCAGCCAAGGGGCTGCAGGCATTGCTGAGTGAATTGGAAATTCAGTGCGACAGGTATGGGATGAGAATCAATATTAATAAAACAAAGGTTATGCGATTTTCCAGAAAGAAAAAGGCCAAGCTTAACATTAAAATAGGAGGGCAAAAACTAGAGCAGGTAGAACAGTTTACGTATCTCGGTAGTGTTTTGGACCAACACGGTCACAGTGTAGGGACGTAAGGAGAAGAATTGCGCTAGGCAAAGAGGCTTTCACAAGGAGGAGGGAGTTGATGACAGGGACTTTGAGTAAGGATGTTAAGAAAAGACTCGTAAAACTTTGATATGGAGCGTAGCTATGTACGGAGCGGAAACGTGGTCATTGAAGCAGGAGGATAGACGTAGATTGGAGGCTTTTGAAATGTGGGTGTGGAGAAGAATGGAGAAGGTGAAATGGACAGAGAAGAAAACAAATGAGGAAGTACTTGGTATGGTGGGCGAAGAGAGGGGTTTGTTGGGAGCAATCCTATGGAGGCAGGAAAAGTGGATGAAGGGGGTGTTGACCGGCAGTGGGATGTTGAAGACTGTGATAGAGGGTAGAATGTTGGGCAAAAGAGGAAAGGGAAGGAACAGGATAGGGTTGTTGGACGGGATGAAGGGAGGAAGGAAGTACTCAGAGATGAAGAGGGACCTGATATAGAGTAGGATGATTGATTTTGTGTTTTGTTGGGAGTGATAAGGTGTTTGTTTGGTAGTTGTGTCAGTCCAAAAACCTACCTTAACCGGTAGATTACTTAAAAAAAAAAAAAAAAAATTAGTTATAGGGATGGCTGCAAGGTATTATTTTTTCGATAGGAAAAGAGGCACTGGATTCAAATCATTTACTTCACGTTTGGATATCTTCTCATTCCGCCACGCCAACTCAATTAACAATTTAGGGTGCCCTAACATCCCCCGCAACACTCCTCTGCGGCGGATTGCGGTGTATTATGTAGATGTAAATGAATTATTTACCAGCAGAATTGGACGTCACGTGCATGCTGATTTGTTTTGGATTAATGTCGTTGGTCACTCTCGGTTCGGGTCCCTCTCGATCCCCTCCCTTCCCCTCAGCGAATTTCCGTCTCCGAGCTTGACGACGGGAAAATGAAACGTCGGGTGTGCCGTGTCGTGAGGACCAGGGACTCTAGATAAACTTATGCAAAGACTATTGAAAGGAGCCAGCCCTCTCTTAAATAGTGGGCATAATTGAAGCGAGAGTTTGAAAACATTTCGCTCATGGACCACTCGAGGCGGAGAACTCGTCTGACGAGATTTTTCTCTCCTTGGATACAAGTCCCTCTTCTCTCTCTCTTTCTCCGGCCCGCCCCCTTTCTCCACCCCACCCACCCTCGAGACATCACAACCTCTCCCCCCTACCCTCCCCATCCCACTCAACAATCTGCTTCCTCAATCTCACCACATCCTCCAACCCCTCCCCTACCACCTCATCGCATCCCTCCCCCCTTCCTTCGCTCCCCGGCCATTTCACCGGCACCACCTCCCGCCGCCTGACTCCCATTTCCCAGCGCACGGAATTTATAAATGCGCGCATGCCTTCATGCTACTTCTGAACTCTCCTTTTAACTTGACTCTTCTCACCCTGAACTCTTTATGGGATGGACAGTGCGTATCGGCTTATGCGATACCAATTTTCATTCGTATCCGCTGGAATTTTCGTGAGAAGTCTCCCCTTGGTTTGTTCTCCAATTGTCGTTGACCTCTCTAATTCATCAGTTTATTCGTGTATCCATTGATATTAAGCTTATGCTGCTTTTAGGCTTCTGTCGAACTGCAAATAAATTAATTGAAAATAATATTTTATTCTATTTCTTTCAATTAATGTGTATACATTTACATATATCGAATTAATTTGCTCTTCCCTTTCAACAGTGGATGAATTTCTTCCACCCGGACGCAAGAAAATGTAAGAATACCTGTGAAATAGTTCGTTTGCACAAGGTCTGTTATCAAGTCACGAAGCCGGTTTATAATACTTATCTATTGGGATGACCTCACGTGCAGAAATTTCTGTCGACCGGATTAGGTGCACAGTGAAGTAGTTTAATTAAAATACCTATCCCAAAGCAATTCGAGTTCAGTATTTGAGCATATTAAGCCAAATTCAAGTGTGGATCGTAATTATTACGGATACATTAAGTTGTTCAGCTACCACGACGGTTATAATATGTGAGTAATTGATATATGCCTTAATTTGTGCTTTTTAACTCATGCCGAAAATTGTGGCATTTTTAAAATATATTTTTCATTCAGTGTTAATGTCGAAAATTTCTAGCCCCCGTGCAGGGATATTCCTAAAGAGCATGTGCATCTCCGAAGGAGTTAATTTGTGGAAATGGTTAATTTATTATCTTTGAAACGAAACCTTTCCTCGATTTGAAAACTATTTTTTTTATTTTGAATGCCATTTTACTGGTTATCCAGTCAATATAATAAGATTCATGTTACATTAGACTTATTAATGCGCTATACAGATACCAATGCTTGCAAATTATGGCTCTGTCTGGTTTTATTTTGTGTGAAGCATGGAGCTGTTGTCAAATTCCGTCATGTTAGAGTGATACCATTTTTTTTTGCCTCAATACCTATTTGTAACGATCATTCTCGCTCTACCTTGTTTTGGAAGATCACAGTAAAATCGTATACGAATTTGTACGCCGCAATCATTGCGCTCCGTGCGACGCACTCCCCTGGGTCCACTTGTCTCTTTTTCCAATCGCCCGGCGTATGTTGCAGGCATGCGCATCCGAGCGAACTCGAAGTCAATCCTCCACCTGCTTACCCTTTCCACTCTCTTTCAGCCCCCGACGTCCGGACTCGATGCCGATGCCTTCAACCCATCTCTTCCTTCCCTCTCTCTCCTCCTCCTCCCACGTAGTCTCCATCCTGCCGCTCCTCTAAGACGCGTTTTTTCCTTCCCTCCCCCCCTCCTTTCCCGGTGCACCACGTGACCCGTCCTTAATTCCTCCCGCTCATCTCCCCTAAAATCCCCCTCTCCCTTCCGCAAGCTCTCCCGACTTTCGTTTTTTTCTCTTTTCTCTCTCCTATCTTCCTCTCCTCGGCCATCCCGAATCATCCTCGCCTCCTCTCCTTCTTCTGCATACCGATAGCCACCATTTACGTCCGCGTCATTCGGCGTTGGAAGTTGTTGTTGGTGAAGTAATTTAAGCAAGTCTAGGGATCGCATACGACCGTTTCTAGGCCTTCAAAGCTTATTGGCAATTATTATACCCAAGACCTTCATTCTATTCCCTACGACTGCAGTTTCTATATTTTCTGTCGAACATCTCTTGCTGTCACACGCAGTCTGTTAAATGTTGAGTTTATTCGCTCCTCTAGACTGTATGCATGTGTTTAATATGAGATGGATTTTATTTCCTCGTTTTGCCTCAATGCATTTTTCTAAAGTACGGTTTTCATCCAATAATAAATGTGGCTATGTTGTCGTTTTCCTGTTGCCGTTATCATGCATGTATGCATTTGCATAGTAACCTGAAAACAAACACCAGGATGTGTGGTGTTGCCGTGAGCCGTAGAACGAGGTGAGCAGTGCCCTCATCAAACTTTGGATTCTTTAATGTGGTATATTTCAATAAAAGAGGCTTAACTTAGCTCCATAATAGTTCCATAAGTATATTATGCCGCCATCTCCGTCCCCTCTTCAGTCTCATCGTCTCCAGCACTTTGTCTCTTCACACTTATTCACACCATCACTTTCTATTAGCCTTTCCGATTCGTTTTCCCACTCGCCCTTCTCCGTTGTTACATGAGCGGATTTAGTGTATATTTTACTTTCGGGTTTGTCCACTCATGTTTACGTATTCTCTTTCCTTACTCTATGAATAACCTCATCCCAATGCATTTTTTCGTTGCGATGGAAAGGGGCAAGAGGCTTTGAAAAAATGACATGGACGAGACGAAGATTCGAATCATCTGATGGCATGAAATGTTTTAGTCAAATATCTGATTTTTCATAAGTATGTAGTAAATGCGTACTGAGAGAGAAAGTGCGCTCGCTGGCTCGAAGAGCATTAAATTAGGATCTGGGTTAGATTTTTCGTCGTCCCATTGATTGTCTATAATTAACTCAATGTTCGTGACGATTGGTGTGTCCAAAACGTTGCGCCAAGTGCCGAGGTGGAAGGAAGTGTTTAGTTTCTTGGCAAGGTAATTCTGTTTCACAGCAGCTGGCAATTGTATTGCATCTTTTTTGACTAGCAACGAGAGAGTATTCAGTATATTTTTCTTTATTTCTCCACAATCGTAGCGTAAACACAAGTGTTTTGTGTTCATAGTTACGTCCATGTTGGATTAGTATTCAAATATGGGGAAGGATCTTCAGGACCCATTATTGGTTTCAGATGGCAGCGACTTACCTCGTATTCTTCTTTCCTTCGTAGCTACCATATCATAGTGCCTTTAATTCTCATGTAGCCCTCATTCCCTGCCATCTAAATATTATTTTCGCCTCCATTCCTGTATAGCATTCCTTTCCTCCCGAACTCTCTTTTGTATTTTTTAACCTTCAGTCAATCTTATTAGTGTTCTTCGTCTCCAGTTACGGATTTTAGCTGAACGTTCTTTCCGTTTAAATCCGCGCTGCAACTGCCGCGTGCCCGCAGTTAACGGCTTGATTGTTGGGTTGCGAGTTGAATATCGATGCCACTAATGAGTACAACTCCTTGCTCAGAGGCACGTGTTGTTGGCAGTTATTGGGCATATCCTCTGGCTGGAGACGTTCCTTGCCAGGGATGTTTTGCTTTATGTAACACTTAATTTAAAATTTGCAAAAAAAGGTTTTTTGTATTTTAAGCAATGCATTCTAATTTTTTTGTAAGTTGCTAGGAAATAATTTGATAATTTATGATTAGTTTCAACTGTCGCCCTAAGCACTAAATCAACCAGGGGGAGGATAGCAGGGCATTTAGGTAACAAAAGAAAACCACTCGAAAAACAAATTGCGTTTAAAATCGATGTTGAAACTTTTGAAACGATAAGGGAAAAATACTTCACGCTTCGTAAGGGAACAAAAGGAGTCTTTAAAATCACCCATATAAATTTAAAAATAAAATCTGATTTCTTTAAGGATAACCCTTTGGTGGAAGACTTTCTGGTCATAGGGATTTACTGGGAAGATTTCCAAGCATAGTACCTTAAAGCCACAGTGGTGATATATTTTCAAACAGCATCCATAAAGCATACAGGTATGCATGTACTAAATAATTTCTTTCAAAGCGTCTCTAAATATACTCAGCGAAGTCCCAGTCAGACCCATTAAAAAGATGGGTGACATTATAATTACGCTCAAAGGGATAGCATAACAACTCCTCCACATTAAAATTAGCAAATCTCCCAGACCAGAGGATATTCCTGGAAGAGTGCTGAAAGTTGCACCCTTCTTGGAATGCGTACATACTATTACTACGTATTTCACATGTCGATATTGGAAGGCGTTCCCCTGGGCTTTAACATGGCTAACGTCACATTTTTCTTTAACAGTGGAAATTAAAAAGGCCCTAGTAATCACGGACCAATTTCCTTAAACACCCTCTCCTGTATCATCCTGGAACATATTGTTAGTAGCGTCATGGTATTCCTCGGGACACAACCTTATATTCATCAAACAATACGGGTTCAGAAAGGAGAGGTCTTTTGAAACGCAGTTGGGGCTTTTTATGCCCTTTATCCTGCAATCGGTATCTATGAATATTATTCTACAATCGACAGTCCATTTCCAAACACAACCCTTGGTGAAAAATATGATAAATTGATGATTAAATATGAGTAATGCATCGAGAAATATCAAAATATTATAATATTGAAAAATGTCAAGAGTCGAGGGCGTGGAATAAAATCCCGTAAATATACTCAAGTCTCTTGTGCAAAAGCGATATGTGACGTGAAAGCATGCACTGCGATGTCGCAGGTATAAATTGCAATTTCTGTTTTATTTACATCGCATTGTGGTGCTCGGAATTCAATGTTACCAACACAGCCGTATATCAGAGAGATTCACAGTGTCCACAGCAATCTCTCTCTACGACTCTTGATTTCTCTTTCCCTCTTGATCTTCAATTATTTCCACTGTGTCCTTCCCCGATTCTCTTTCTCGCCATTCATTCTTGTTCTTTCCCTTTACAACAATTGCAATAAATACCGCGCGTAAGGCCCTTCTTTCCCCTATTTTCCCTCTCCGACGTCACGCATCCTTTCGCAACGGTGACAACGATCAAATTAACCAAGGCTTCATGAAAGCGTTTGTTGTGATGCCTTCCCGTGGGAGTGGAGGGCGTTATTCTAGAGCGTTCATCGTCGTGTGGGCGGCAAGGGTTGCCACGTGTTGGGAGAAAAAAAGAGTGTTTTATGGGAGGTCGAAAAAAACAGGCCTTTGTTTTTCGAGAACAAAGTGGATGGAAATGTGAGACTCAGCCTGGGCTACCGGACAGAATGCTGGTCGCATTTGCTCAGAAGTTCAAGAATGATCGAGGGAAAGAAGCGGTCATTGTCTTGTGATTCGTTTGTATCGTTGTAAACTTGGCCATCGTTTTCTTGTTTCTTTTCCCATCATATAGTTTTGTCTCCACCGGTACTTCATCCCTAAAATCAAAGACCTACAGAAACAAAATACATTTGCTAGAAAGGACCTGCAGAATGGTAGCAATAAATCAGCTTGCAATTTGGGTGTAAATCTAGTGCGTGTTGTTAGTTTTTCTGTATAATTAAACCAATGAAGTTTTTTGTTAAGACGATGAAGTAGTGCCCCATTAGAGACCAGCTCTTGAAACCGTTAATGCCTCCTTTATTTGGTTTCAATTTTTCGGTCGTCAGGAGTAATGTAAGTACAAAAAGCGGAAACTTACTAGTCAGACGTGTATCATTTGGACCGCGTCACTCCTGCTTGTAAGGGCATCTCAAAAACGCTTAATAACTTCAAGGGAATATGAGTAAGCTCAAGCCATATTTCTATATCCGTTGGGTGTACTGAGAACAACGTAACTTACTCGGATTTTCTCCACGGATGCCATTTACTCTGTCTCCCCATCATTTCCAATGCTGAAGATATATCGTGGTCATCTATCAGTCCTGGGCTCCATAGTGGTGATAGATTCCCTATAGTGGTGAGCCAGGTGGTTCCGTCTCATTAAACGATTGTGGTGAGTGGATTGCGGGTGGATCTTATCTCTATTCCCCTTCCTCTGTTTAATATTTTAAAAGGCCTGCTATCGTAGAGATTTTCCCAGACAGACGACTTGGTCAATGCAGAGGGGAAGTAGATACGGAGGAGAGAAAAAATCGTGTGGCTCTGGGGAGACAAATACAGGCCTCAATCGTTAGAGGACCTCGTTCTTCAGTGATAGGCACGTACTCGTATATAGGGGGGAGAGGGTCATAGGGGACATGACCCTCACTCCAAATGGAAATAGTGGAATACGCAGTGCGTGAGGGGTGGTGTAATTCAATCTGATTTTGAACTCGTATAGTGATGATTACTCGATATCTACTCGATATCCTGTACATCTAAACCTTACCTTGCAAGCCTTCACGAGGTCTTGTGGCTTGAAGAAGGGTCACCAGTGATTAAATGAATGAGTGATTAATGGCGTTTCGCGTCATTTAATTATTTGTGAAGTTCAAATTGCCGTGTGGGATATTTCCTACTGTCATAATCATGAATTCTACAAGGGAATAAAAGGATTCCTTGATTCGATCGGTTCGACAGTCGAGTTATCTTGAACTCTCGGTTGTTCCGCCTACATCTACACGAAATACCCCACAAGCCGCCACAAGGAGTGTTAGAGCACCTGACATTCATGCATATATATATATATATATATATATATACATATACATATACATATACACGTGTATATAGGGGTCGCGGCTGTCCAGGGGTAGAGCGTTGGACTACTGACCGGAGGGCCCGGGTTCGATTCCCGGGCAAGCCTCTCTGGGCACCCTCAGCTCCACCCAAGTTTTGTAATTTTTCAGGTACCAGATCTGCCTGGGAAACCATAACCGGCACAGGGAAAGGAACTGGCCCCCCTACCATGAATTGTCAATTTTACATGCCGTCGACCTTAGGGTTGATTACTGTTCATACATATATATATATATATATATATATATATATATATATACACGTAAATGCTCATGTGCACAAATACTCGTATCATAAGGGCCTATTTATATAATGCAATGATGAGTTGCGTTTGAGTGAGCTTTGAAATTAGTTTTGGAATAAAGAATGCATGAGTGGCTACATCTGATTTTGTTATGATTGTGAATCGTGCTAGGAAAGAAGGAATCTGTCAGTGGTAGTATCTATCTTTCAAATCTTGTCCTGGTAGTCCAGTCTGCTCACGTAATGGTAGGCCGTCCTAATTCGTTTGATGTAACGTGTAAATTCGGGTGTTGCCTACCTTCCTGGTTTTGCACCAGTAGTTATTGCTCTAGTATTTTTGTACCAGTCGTAAAATTGCATGATTCTGTGAGATACGATTGTCTCTGAAAAGTACCTATTAAGTAAATACATTTCGAAAGGCGCGCATCTTCCGTATCACGCGCGCTCTCCTCCCTCCAACCCCTCTTGTTTTCACGCGGCGACCCCTCGCTCGAAACAGGGGTGCCCTGGATACGGGTCTATTCACTGTGTGTTGTCCGAACTCGTCACCGACGACCGCCTCACGGAGTCGCCCACCCAACCAAATCCTCTCCCCATTTCTGTATCTTTCGGTGCATTTTCTGCCCAAATGGAACTTCCTTTCCGGCCCCTTGAACCCTCCCATCCCCCCTCTCCCCCCGAGAACTGTCCCCTGTCTCTCTCGCATCCACCCCAATCAACGTGAAGCTGAGTGTGGGCCGAGAAGGGCGGGGGTGTGGGCACTGGCGAGGACAAGGGGAGCGCAGCGCGCCAAAGGGGGTGTCTCTCCGCGGACAATGTCTCTCAGGCGGTGGGCGTGCCCGGGGCCGCCAAGGAATCTTCGCGGAGGGGGAGCGCCGGGTGGGTTTGGTCGGTCGTCGGCACATGGCCGGATGGTCAAGGGGGGGAAGGTCCGAGAGGGTTCGGGAAGTGACTCACCCTCCCGTGGTTACTGCGTTCGGTTCATTTGCCATTGATATGTGGAGGACGGGTAATGACCTAAGTGGGGGGATATGGCTTCGGTTAGGTTAGGGTCCTCCGTCACCCTGACCGATATATACCACGATTGTCCCCTTCTCAGCTTCCTTCCCGCCTCCCAAAGTCAGGAGTCGAGTTGAAATGGGGGGTCCTCTCACTACCCCCCCCCGCACAATACTTTGTGACTGGCGGGGAAGTATGATTTTTCATGCCATTCGGCCCCGTTCTCGTCTCTTTCCCCTCTCCATCCTCACCCCATGTGCCAAATTGGGATTACGGGAGGTAGAGTGCCAACCGCAATAATTTCGCTTTCTGGGATCGCATCTGCCGGCGAGCGATGCGTGAAGCCAGTCGGCCGGGAGGCCCTCGAACGCCCCTCTGCTCGAGGCCTGCTTCCTCTCAAGAAGTGCTGCCCTCTGCTCTCGAGAGCGTAGCAGTGCACATACTCATGGAAGTACGAAAGTCATCATCCTAATCCTGTTAGTGTGTCATAACTGACGCACCGAGTTCAGAGACCAGATGGCCGAGGTGCTGATGTGGTGGGGTGTAACATTCAGCAAAAGTCGTGTCTTGTGTTACGAATGGCTGGATTGCAATGGCAAAGCAAAATAGTTCCGTACATAACGTGCATTAAATCTTACATGCATTTGTTTTAATCGACTGTCTAACAATTCACTCTTCGTACTCGAGTAAAAATCAATTATCATTTTTGAAAATATTGTTAATAGAGTTAAATATACTTAATGATCAACATCGATATCCAATATCTATTCTATAAAATTAGCAATTTTTTCTGCTTTCCTTTCTTAAGTCTGTATTTCACGTCTTCCCCCATCCTAATCTCGCTTCTCCTAGCAGGATTTCCACTTACAAATACCACAATGAGATACATGGTTGGTGGGAAATGTACGTACATTTTCGATGTATCGTAAATTTCCAGTTTTTAAACGAGAATAAATAACTATCACATTTATGTTTTTATGAGGCAAAAACATTACCCGAAGTAGAACAAATTCCTGTAGATTTAGCTCTCGAACAAAATAAATAGAATTGAAATTACTGTCATACTCAACAGTAAAAATTGAGGAAATACGTGGAGAAATACTCGTGCTTGGAGTTTTGAAAAATAGTGCTTTGAACTAATGGGCCCCCCAGTGGCTATAATGTTAGGATTATTTATTTGACTACCATACTCTAGTATGTATAACTCAAGTCAGTGTTTAACCCATGCGCATATATGTATAAGGCGTGCCATCTAAAACTCACTACGTTTCTTTGTAAGTTGCCCAATGCTTCTGACGGCACTGATTTGGGACGTTCGCCTAGTAAATTTCGAAATAACGCGGAGTTCATCCTGAATGTGCCTTAACGATGTATTCATTTCCCTCTCCCCTTGCCCTCCCGGTCCTTCTCCTTGAGACGAAATGTCCCTCCGCCCATCCCCTGGCTTTCTGCCTTCATCCTTCCTGCGGGGGATACTTTGCTCTCTTCCCCCACCCCCGCCCCCGAGAACTTCCCCAAGCCCCCTTCTCCCCGTCCGCCCTACCCGGCGACCACTTTGACTAAATTTCCCTCGCTTGCTTTTCTGCCACATATCCTTCGGTGCTTCCCTTCCACCCCCGGGTTCTCTCTCTCTCGCTCCCCTTTCCCCTCCCTCATCTTTCCTCCCCCTTCGCATACTCTCCCGTTCCACCCACCCCATCAATCAATCCTCTCAGAAGGAGCAAACTCACGTCCTGTTCCTCGCTTTGACGCATCGCCTACCGCGGGGCGGACAAATTTCCGCAATTTGAGTGGCCTTTCGAGGAGTAGGGGACGGGGAAAGGGGGGAGTGGGGATGGTAAGAGAGGCGGCAGTAGCTTCGCGGCGGTGTTTTGGGTAAATTATTGTGCCCCCTCGGGAAGGAAAAAGGTGATAGGTGAGAGTGGTCTTGTGGATTGGGGGAGGACGGAGAGGGGTTTCGCAGTACGTTAGAACTAAAAAAAATCCGGACGTACCAGTCAGTGTATTATCGTTGAGGGGTTCATTCTTTCCGCGGAAAGGAAAACCGTTCTGAGCTTTTAATTTGTCGTTACCAACGCCGCCGCCGAATAGAAGGCTGGCAGATTCTTGCCGGGCTGAATTAGTTCAGAGATTCCCCTCCTAGGTTAATGGCGCCTGAACGCCAGCCATCATCTCCAGTCCCATTTCGATTTTTCGTGTCGGCATAAAAGATTTTGTAGAAAATGGTATTTCTTATGCTTTGAAATAACCTTCTTGCGAATAACTTACGTGTTTTGAGGCCGGCATTTTGGTATACGTATGGACAGGAGGTTCCTTCAGGGCTGCTCTCTCTCGTTTCATTTACTGTAAATTTCGTGTAACAAGAAGGATTTGGAAATTGGAAATATTCTAAACAAGCCAATTCACAATTTATTTCGAAAGATGAAGAAAATCCTCGCTTTAACTCAATCCATGTGAAGTTGTAAAATATTACCAAGATGGCCCCAAAACTTCTTTCCTAAAAATTTCAGGAATTTTATTTAGAACGCCTTCATTCATCTCAGTTCATCCTCCGTTTATTGTTCAGCGATATGGTTTATTGGTGATTCTAGCCATAATTCGACGTATGATTACCGAAAAAAAATTATCGTTCGTAACAACTGGCATGAAATAAACTGTCAAAAAACTATACTGAATCAACTCGTCTTCGAATGTTATTAGTACACATGTATGCATCTCAGACTAAATCCTTCATTGAGAGGCGAGCCTCTATTTGTATTTTTTTTTGTTTTACCTTCTTAAATTTTATGATTGAGGACAAACGGATGCGTAATGTAGTCGAAAGTCTACTAGCGACTGCAATTCGATAAATAAATTATAGGTTTCCTACCAGACAGGTCGGTACCCATTGAAGAACCCGAACCTGGATTCAAATTCTCACCACAGGGCTGAATTTGAAATTGCAAATTTATCTCTTGGGGAATAATATCTTCCGCGAAGACCCTGCTGATTCGGTATGATTGGTTTTCCTGTTTCCCCGTCGGCTCATACATTCTCACCCCCCGCCCTCTCCCGTTTTCAATCGAGTGATTCGAAACCCTTACCAATGGCCCATTGTGGAGATAATAATGGGTTCAAATTCCGACGAATCGATAAAAATAATCACGTGGCTGGTCGTAGTCGGAAAAGATTCCCGAGCGGCAGTGGTGAACAAAGGTAATGACTTCTGGGAAAGGAATCGAAGTGCCGCGGGATGCTATGCAATTCTGCCTCCCGAATTCTCGTTACCACTCACCCGTTATACACCCTCGAACCATTAAAGTGCCGAAAATTTAACTGGCAGATTCGCATCTCCCGTCGGATGGCACATCTCAATTCGCGCGAATCACTGCGCCGCCTTGTCTCCACGCGAAGATTGCGCAAGGTGTCATGCGAAATCATGGCGAGTGAGGGAGAGAGAGGTTTTTGGGGGACGTGGTTCGGGAAAAGGCTTTTAATTAGGTTTTCGGAGCGAGTGAAAAGATTGACGAGGAACACGGAGGGGATTGGGACGAAAGGAGGAGTTTTCCCGGAGAAGAGAGGGGGGAATGTATAAATGACAAGTGACGAGCGGGGAGCGACTTTCCGTCCTCTTTTCTCCTCTACGTATAATGAATGCTGTGACGACGCCCTGACCTGCACCCTCCCTCGGTCCCCTCCACTTGCCTAAGTGGTACCACCTCCCCCCCCTACCTTCTCTTCAGTGGGGATCGGAGAACGCATCCTGGGGGGGGGGGCAGAGGGGGGACAAGTATGAGCACACATACCCCTCGCCCCCGCTCTCCTTCACCGAATCCGGCCTAATCCCATTTCGCGATCTGGGTAACATCTCCATCGCCACCAATTTATCAGCCGACCTCTCCCCTCTTTGCCCTGCGACAACTTCCCCTTCCTTTCGCGGGGAGGGGACGACGGAGGTGTCCGTGTTACCTCTTATCGCCTCCGGAACCCTTTTAATCAAAATTTATACCTGGTTTTTTTTCTACCGAGGGTGCTCCTCCGGGCGTGTGGAAAACAGGTGAAGGACTTGAAGCGGAAATTGCTCGCTGGGCGTGTGCTCTGTTTTTGCGCCAGAGGTCGCTCGCTCATCTGAGATTCCGTGTGAGGATGAATTTCGGCAGGGGTGGCGAGAGGAGATGAATGTTTATGATAGATTAGGGAGGGGGGTCTCTTTCGGATCGCGGTGCTAATGAATTTCCAGATGAAGTGCGAATTCACAGTTTCATTCCCGCAGCGAGATCATTATAGGATTTTGTAGCTGTGAAGCGGTGTAATTGGCAATGGAAAGATTTAACTTCAAAAAAACATATCGTCCACCTGGCGCATGCAAATACACGTTTTGTCGATAGTAAATTTCCTAAGACAGTTGCCGATAGTATTAATGCTCCTATACCTAATTATTATTTAACATGTTCAGTAAAACGATTTTACAAGGAATGCACTCAATTTTCGCAAAACCAAGCTTGATTTTAATGAGATTTTTATTTAGGCATCTTGCTTAGGAGTTAGGTCTTTCAAAAATTCTTCCGGAAGAATAGATATGATTCCACTGTTCCCACTATAATTTCTTCGGTAAAATAATCAACTGTGGTGATTCCTTTGCCTTCGGTAGCTGGTCTTGCATGCATTTCTTGCGTGGTAGGAATGGCCGTACAACCAAAGAACTTACGATGGCAAGAATGGTAATCGTTGTTCATGGTTTTTTGTGTAATTTAATTGATTTTTTCATTCGGCATGAAAGATATGATGACCTCATTTTATCGAATTGAATCTCTTATTGGTAAATGACATTAGATACAATGCCTGTCATTATATAGAACTTGGAGATTATGATATTATATTTCGGACGAAGTCGAGCAGTGACGATATTTTAGTTTATTTCGGCCCCATTGAATACATACTAAATTTTAAGATACATCAAAAAATTCGCAAACTAGTTTCAATCAAAATGAAGGCCGATAATTGAAACCAATTTTAAAGAAATCCTGAAAATTGAATATTATGGCAATATGTATCTGGAAATGGATTGTAAACGGGATCTTATATCATTTAGTGAACATCTTGAAACTGAGATGGATGGATGTGGTGTTTTACGGCCCTTCAACATTTAAGTTATTTGCGCGAGCTAAGAGCGAAATAAAGGCACAAGCGTCGCATCCTTAATTAGGCTACGTTGATTAAGTTTTATCACCCCGAATGGCTATTAAAAGGGAACCCAATTATGTACCACTTAGACACTTCTATATAAAAGGTTTTTTTAAGACATTTTCGAATATTCGGGGAGGACATGGTGCGATGAAAAGTAGACCCAATCTTTTTAAAAGATAGTCATTGTTTTTAATGGGAGATGCTGCGGTAGTTGACAGAGATTAATATTTCGCCGCATGCGAAAACTAAATTCGTCGCGAATCTCATTCCGGTGCCCAGCGGGAAGATTGCCAATTAAATCAAGGGAGTTCTCGTGCCATAAGAATATCCGGAGAGATATGTTGATCACTGTTATTAGAAAAGCGTATATTTTTTGAATTTATAATTGTAGAGTGGCAAAAATTATCTCGCAAGTAGACGGAAATCACGACTGCGTGCTAGATTTTGGGCGTTTCAATTTGTTGATATCATTAAGAGTTATTTGCTGTCTCTGTTATAATGTGTACTAATTAACTCTGCCGGAAACCAATTATGGAGCAGTCTTAGCCAACTCTGCCGCCTCTCGAATCATTCATTCTCTCTTCACTAATAGTTAATTATGTAAGGCTGGTGCCCTACCACGTTCAACCACACGCCCTTGCTGTGGCTTGCTGGGTATTTGTAGATTTAGATTCATTGAAAATGGAATTGGAAGAATAATTCGCGTCCCACGAAACAATATTTATGAATGTGAAGTTTAAAAAACTATGCCTACATGTGCGAGTTTATATTTGTGCCTGGTGCTCTTTCACAATATGTCGGTGCTTCGCGAAATGAGCACCGCGGGTGGCGGATTCGGTCGGGGGCGTGCGTGGTTGAGTGCAGGGGTTGACTCCTCATCGTGCAAGATTTCAGCGCCGCATTCCCAAGACGCGCCTCTCTCTCTCTCCCTTTCTCTGCTCCGTGCCCCCGAAAAATTCAAGGTGTCGACCGTCACGCGATGAAACTGTACCAGACAAAATGCCACGGGCCCCTCGACACAAAACGCTCGTCCTTGACACAGCAAGCACACAAACACACTCCCCGGCAAGCAGCAAGCAGGCGCGTCGTCGCCTTCTACCTGATTTCGCGCCACCTCCGACTGCCCGCCTCTGCCTCTTCTCTCCCGCTCACCACCGCCGGCCTCATTCCCTCCACCAGACTGACGGAATACCCCTCGCGTTACGTCACCACCTCGAATATCAGCACCAGTCCGCGGACCCATTAACACGAAGGTTGTCCGCACGCGATTACTCCGAATTAAAAAAAAAATCATCCCCACCACCGCACCGCACCGCTCTTCCGAGGAAGCGACCGCTGCGGTGTGAAAAACAAAGTGACTCATCACGTTTACTCGCGAGTTGGCAATTTTTTTTCGGCGAACGAAACGGGAGGTCAGCCTGGAGGAGGTGGGGGGGGGGAAGGAAGGAATGATTTCCACCAAGTGGACGAGGTCCAGAGAGGGGTTATTCATGCAATTTTCGGGAATTTTTTCCCGCTTACGCATCATCTGCCACGGGCGTCCGGCCGCTCTGCAAGCCTCGGGTCGTGGCGATCGTTCCCCACACCCTCCGTAACCCGGGAAACGGCTTGCGTGTCATGAAGATCTATCTCCTTCCACTCCCCTCTGCTCCTACTCTTCGTCGGCTTTCAGCTAACTAAATTCCCGTCGTGCCCTGCGCTCTTCTCAAGCCGTCCGAAGGGCGGCGCCCCTGTAAAGAAGTCAGTATCCACTCGCATGAATGCCACTCAACTTCGATGGACACTTACTTGCTTATTTATGAATCATTCGGGCGAGCGTCCGAATCCGATCCTTGCCGGTTTTCATGTATGTCCCCCTGCTCACTTGATTTCCTTTCAATTATGAAAAATTTGGCTCCATGAAGCGAGCATTGGGGAAATATTCTAATATAAAAGTTTGGAAGTGGTGTTATTCCGCTAGGCCTCATATAACATCACGGACCTAATTTGGTAACGGAGTAAGATGTGGAAGAAAATGTTCTCGTTATAATTGGTTATGAATGGACAGAAAAGGTTGTGATATTATTGGTTATCATTTGGGTTAGAGGACTGGAAGCTCGAAGTTCAAATGCTCTACTTAAAATATTAAAAACGTAGAAATGAATCGAGTGTTGAACTCAGTCACTGAGAATTAATGTTGTCCCCGAATTATACTACCTTGATCAAAAATTTCCCGGAATTTATTCAGAAAATTAAAAATACAAGTTTATTCATCTAAATCTATTTTGTCCCCTTCAAAGTAATCCCCATCGACTGCAACACACTTATGCCAGCGCTTGATCCAATCCTCGAAACATTTTTTATATTCGGTTTTCGGTATGTCCATCAGTGCTTCCTGCGATTTTTCCATTACTTCCTTTCGGCTGCTAAAACGCGTTCCCCGTAATGGTTTTTTAACTCGATTGAACAGAAAGAAGTCACAGGGAGCCAAATCAGGTGAATTCGGTGGCTGTTGGATGGTATTTGTTGCATTTTTCGTCAAAAAATTACGAATAATGATAGCACTGTGCGACGGTGCGTTATCATGGTGCAAAATCCACGAGTTTTCTGCCCACATTTCTGGTCTCTTTCGGCGAATTGCTTCACGCAAACGTCTCATAACGCCCAAATAATACTCTTTGTTTACTGTCTGGCCTTCTGGCAAAAATTCATGATGCACTACACCGTTGTAATCCATGAAAACCGTCAGCATTGCCTTCTTTTTTGACTGAAAACGACGTGGTTTTTTTGGTCTCGGCTCATTTGGTGAACGCCATTCACTTGCCTGATGTCTGGATTGCGTGTCGTACTCATAAACCCACGTCTCGTCTCCAGTAATGATCCTTTTGATGAATGTGGGATCGGATTCAGCCTCGCAAATCATGTCTTTTGCGACGTCAACACGGTCTCTTTTTTGCATGAAATTGAGGTCTTTCGCTGCTACACGACGGAAACCCAAATCATTAACCACAATGTCTTGGGCGGATCCATAGGCAATGTTCAAGTCCTCCGCTATTTCTCTGATGGTTAATTTGCGGTTATTGACCAACATTTCTTTTACTTTATCAATTTTTTCACCGACTTTCGATGTCGATGGTCTGCCACTGCGTTCATCATCTTCGATTGACTCACGACCACTTCTGAACCGCTCGTGCCACTGGTAAACGACCGTTTTTTTTAGAGAATCGTTGCCGAAACACTTTTCCAACATTTCCAACGTCCGTGCGCCACTAAATCCGTTTTTTACGCAAAATTTAATACAAGTTCGTTGTTGCAAATTTAAATCCATTTCTGCAATTGTAAAAAATCGCCAACACACAGAGATAGATGTCCTCTTGGCTACGTAACTTTTGCAAATGTCAAGTTATGACACTAAGATTTAAAGGGAATATCAACAACAGATGTACCAATTTAACAAAAAAAACAGAACTCAAATCGGAACGATGGGAGCGCCACACGGTGGTTATTCCGGGAACTTTTTGATCAAGGTAGTATGGTATGATTAGGTGAGATCAAAACATGTTTTTAAGGGGAAATGACTGCCGAACAGATTTATATATGTGTGTGTGTGTGTGTGTATATATATATATATATATATATATATATATATATATATATGTATATACGAGTATATACATACATACATACATATATGGTGACATGTAAGACTCACAGATCTCAGTGTAAAGTATGTTTTTCCTCGATAGCTCAAGTGGTTAGAGCATCTGCCCGGTAAGTGAAAAGATCCGGTGTACAAGTCCTGGTCAAGGAAATATTTTTGCGTTCGTGATTTGTGCAATTCACAATTCCTGTCCACAGTAAAAGGAGACATCGCACCTATCGAAAAATGAAGTGGTATCCAATTCTAATAATCACCGACTACTTGCTATTTGGCTTGACATTTGACAGCCTATGCCGAACGCCCTCGTGGCTGCTTTTAGGGCAAGACGTAGATGTTGTATGCCGGATAGCAGAGTGTTTTATGGCGTAGACTCCCGGAGCCCCGGGTTCAAGTGGCGAGAGAGCCTTCTGGACTCCATGAGGAAACTCAATCCGCGTGAACACGGCAATGAAATTTGAGAGATGGTTATGGAATCGATGGTTAAAGATAAGGGAGGGAAGAGGAATAGGGAAGTGTTCGCGTCTCAAAAAAATATTTTTAGTTTGTCTCATCGGGTGGTAAGAATTCTAATCTGGTCGTCGCGAACCTTTCGCTTTCCCTATTCGCTTTCCCTATTCGCCGTTGCAACCGCCGCCCCAATGTTCCTTGCCTCCCACTCTTCAAGGTGCGGTCGATTTTAACGCCCTCCGGAGTCCTTCCGAATGACCTTCCTCAGGATTTTCTCGGAGCTGTCGGCGTGCACACGGTTCGGTAACTCCACGGGGTGACGTCTCCGCGCCTCGTCTCAGTGCGTGGGAGCGGGACCTCTAAACGCACGCCAAGAGGGGTGTGCACAGGGAAAACGACAACAACAGGTCCCAAGCCGTTAGGGTCCTCCCCCTTCGAGTTTGCTAAACGCGACGAAATTCTTGTGTCACTTCTGTTTTTGTTCCGTTTTAAGTTCCCAGAAGCTCCTCTCGGGGCGGGGAGGGACATTCGAAACTTCGACACGCCCCCCTTCTCGTGCCCTCCTCCACCTCCATCTCTTTGGTTTTTCCCTCTCGCTTTCCTTGGTCTTCCTCCCACCCACCATTCGGCTACCCTTCGTCCCCTCCCGAGCTATTTCATCCTCTCCCTCCTCGGAGAGCGAATGCACGCTCAGAGTTGGTATTTTAAGTTCGGACAAATATTGGCAATCATTATCATTTTAATCTTATACTCATTTTCCATGGGTCGACCTCAAGAAGTTGTAATGTCTCATATCCGTTTTACGATTGCAAAAAGTCGATTAGATTGTTTGGTGATTTTTCATTTTATGGGTACTTATATTTAATGTAATAGTGGATGATATTTCCTACTTTAAGTATCCCTTTCCGTATGATGAACGGTATTCCTTTTCCGTAGCGAGAACAGTTTCTGCATTTTCCACGATTTACCCTCTTCATCTGACATAGGTTTCAACGTATGCAACATAATTATCGGGGTGAAACAGCAGTTGACAAAGAGGAAGTGGAGCTGGGTCCTTGCTAATTATTCAGTTGCCCGCAAAATGCTGTTTAAATACTTTGAATACGTCCGTGGAATATGTGTACAGAATCTCTCTCTCCCTATTGAATAATTTTCGCGAAATACAGGTTGAAAATTTTGACCAATATGAACTCGCGCGAAATGGTTGTATTGCTCATCCGCTGCAAAAGTGGCACAAAAATGATAATTATTGAGTTTGCCATACTGGACCATTTAAAGCAAAGCAGTTGTTATATTCGATGCTTTCAGGCTTTATTTTGTAGAAATCCATTATCTTTGAAGTAAAAATACCAATGTATCTTTCTACATCATGTACAACTGGTTTCGACGCTTCGGCGTTATCCTCAGGCTGAGGATGACGCCTGATGTGCCAAAACTAGTTATACCGAATAAAAATTTAGTGGAAATATATATTGGTATTTTTACTTCAGTGACTGAGCACCCGTATTAGAGCAACGTATGATTGTTACGTGACTGGTGTTTGAGGAGTTCATATTGCTACGATACATTCTTCAGTCAAGGTTTTAGCGAATGTTTTTTTGAGTTATCTCACTATTCCATTCGAGTACATATATCGAATTGGATGTAATTTGCGATTTGTCCTATATTCTACATAAGTATTACTTTGGTTCGTTTGATAAATTCGAGTTTTAAAATTTTAAATGTTTTTTTCATAGTTCGGGGAAAAATCACTTAACTCAGAATTTCACGTGAATATATTATTTCCGTTCGTTGAGCTCGAACTTTCCATCAGGAATCAGTGATTTTGAGCTTTACGAGACCGTTCACCATATTCCGCTTTTTCATTCGGTCAATCTTGTCTTGAATATATCAATTATCTTTTGTTAGAGTGGTTTTCGTTGAAATGAAAATATTTTCTCATTTCTAGTTTTGTTATCATAGGAGTGAAAATGTCTTTGTAGAATTTATTTAAATTTTCCTAAATTACCCGAAAAACCGGCAGCATATAAATTGAATCGCCGTCGTGATGGCTTGCGGAGAATCGGTACCTAAAAATGAACGAGTATAGCCTGCGCGACAGTAGACTCACACTATTACTGTGAATAGTCATGCATGGGAAAAAATTCCTCAAACCTTCTAATTGATGAATAACAAAGGCAGTAACTATTTCAAGGGAAAACATGATTTCGGGGTGTGATGTTGAGGCGAGATAACCCATTGTCATAATTTAACCTACTTTGTTTAGGGCTCACGTCGACTTTGAAAACGAATTTTTCTTTTATATTCCATGAGTGGTGTTGAATTTCCCGGTCACAGACTGATGATGGCTTGCAGGGTGCCATATAGATGAAAATCGTCGCGCAATGTTATTATACCTATTAGTTCAAAATTTTCATCGCGTTTGCATTAATGCATTCCCTGTGAACAGCTTTATGATATGTTTCCCAGTTTCTTGTCATTTATGTTACAAATACATTCATTAAAATAAGTACATTCACCCCAATACATTTAAGGTACATTGCTACGATAAACCTCCTCGCTCTTACTTACAGTACCTTGCAATCTCTCCACATATGCGTCTACTTAATATCCCGTAAGCCGCCGCAATAGCGTGTGGCGGGGGGGTGTTAGGACACCACCCGTAATTAAGAAAAAAAACTGCATGCAAAAGCCACAAATTTTTACCATCCATAAACAAAACATGGCATACATTTATACAAGAACACTTACACCCTACACACATGCAAGCTCACAAACTACCAACTAACATGCACATGCATCTACAAATATATCTAATATCTTTGCAATGTTTAATTTTGTACTGACGTGTAAATTCAATGTTTTTAATATTTTTTAAAGTGAAAGCGGTTTCTTACTATTGTGATTTCTGATTGTTCGGGGAAAGAATGAGTATTTGTATCTATCTGTACTGGAATCTATCTCAGATCGGCCTGAAGTCCGTTTGATTTGACAATGGATCTTCGAGCTTACCTGCTCGATGAGTTTAACGTCGCGGAATGGACGTATCGATGTTAACTATCTTTACATATTGACTCCAAACATTGGTGCGGTCGTCGCCCGAGTCAATGGTATTTGTTTTCGCTTGCATGCGAATACTCGCACTGCTTCTATGAGTAATTTCTTTCTCGTACTGCTTCTATTAGTTATTATATCATTGTTGATTAATCACAGTGCTTATTTCCAGCAATGCCCGATTTCCAACAAGCAACGACGCACGCATGCGATGCACTTTATTATGACTATTTTTGTTTTCGAACGCTGACAAAGAAGAAACGAAGTTCACAATCTCGCCCTTCAGATCGCTTTGTTTATCCCTCCGACCGTTCTGTTCAAGCCGATCTCGTCTCTTAGATTGCCTCTCAAAGCGGGCCGAATCGGCTCGTCTCCACACTAATCTGGATATGTTTACTTGGTTTAGCAAATCGATCTGACTTGACAAGACCGATCCTGGATCGCTTGGTAATCGTAGCGATGATGATGATACCCTCTGATGCTATTTTACTCTTGTTCCTCTATTGCTCAATCCTTTATCACATTTAGTAGCTATTTTCGTGTTAACTCCAGAAAATATTGATATGGTTTGACATTTGAATTTTTAAACATATTTGGCCATATTTAAAGTGATATTATTCATTGAATGTAACATTGTTCAGGGGCCACTACGCCCCTGTCACACGCTCTTGCGGCGGCTTGTGGGGTATTATGTAGATGTACTTGGAAAAAGGGACTGTTTAGTCTCAATCTCGCCCCCAGTAAAGGGGTTTGATAGTGATGTATCTACGTACCCGATGCATGTCCTCACCATCTCGAACCGGTTATTAAAATGTGGGAAATGACAACTTTTCATCAAAAGGCGACACGTGAAAAAATTGACGTGCAGACAGCGGAATATGATTTCGCGTGAAAATCGCAGTCGATAGTTCGAAATATTGCACCGCCTTCCGTATGATGATTATCATGTGAAAGGTGTAGGCAACCCCCACCGCCCTTTCTCCTCTCACTTACGGGTATTGTCTCATTTTTTGTTTCTCCATCTCCCTTCTTCTCCTCCCCCTCCCTCCCCCCCTCAAGTTTCATTTTCCTCCCTCGACTCTTCCTCCCTTCCCTCTCTCCGCTCCCTTTCGTCCTCCTTCACCGCATTCCTTCGCCCAACCCCATCCACAGGTGGTCTTGTTTAGCCAGCTGTCGCCGTGGGTTTGTTGTTGGGTCCAGCGGCTTTAAGTCCGAAAGGGAACGAGGGAGGGGAGGGAGCGGCTTCGGGCCTGGGGGTGCGTGTTTCGGGGGATGCGATGAAATCGAGAGTTCAAGCTGTTGTTGTCTGACCGTCTTCCTTTCTCGTCCTCCCTCCCAAAGGCCACGTTTCGTTCCGGATCGTAAGTCAGGGGTTGATGTAGAAGAAATGCTGGACATTCTTCGTGAGGAATCGACAATATTCCCGTTGTTTATTTTTCCGCATGTCGTCGTCCCCCCCTCCTCCATTCCCCCTCTTCCCTGCTCCCGCTCGGCAAGCGTCCTACCCCTATTTCTTTTATTTATTTTCTCCCGAAAACGTTTGGTCCTAGTGCATGTGTGACGAGCCCTCGGTGTACGTATCAAGATTTTGGTGGAAGGGCTCTCCTACTTAAGTAATGGCCTCAAGTACCGTCGGGAATCAGCGAGTACAAGTGCGTGTCGGTCCTTATCTTCGGTATTGCGATCATCCCATAATTTATTGCAGGCTGTGCCGCGTCCCTGAAGCCTAAATATCCTCTTATTATTGTGCTGGTCGTGTTCCCCTGATGGGGCATGCACACTCCGGTTAACCAGGAGGTCGTGAGATCGAAACCTAAAACAGGGATCTCATGATGGCCATAGATTTATTTAATGGGCATGGAACGACCACTGTTGTCATACCAGTCAGCTGATGAGTCATAATTCAGTTCCCTAAATTTATTTAAGCCGTGGGAAACCTTGCCCGGTCGCGCACTTTCGAGTACTCTGAGCTTACTCGATGTTTCGAAACTAAATGGATTTCGTGAGGTGACTTTGGTACCGGCTTTCCCCCAATCAAGGCAGGGTGATGAGTTTCCATAAAACGGCACCGCATTAACATGCGGAATAATAGGGTGGAGGGGTGGGAATCGAGGAAAGAAGGGAATCTTGAGTAGCAAGGTGCGGTGAAGACGGTGACAAAAAGTTTTGTCGGCACAGGGGGAGTGATTTAGTTGCCTTGCATTCCCGTTAAGTGTTCCTCGTCCGTGACAGTAGCGCTTTGCCTCCGAGTCCCAGGTTGAAGAATCTGAGGCCGTGGATGCATTAATTGGATGCAAATCGCTCGCCGTGGCGACAACTCGGAGCGTTTTTCTTTGCGTCCGCTTCATTAGCATACTGGGGCAGTCAGGGTGTGTTAGTCTCTTTGTTTAACTCTCCCAGCGCGATCGTCGTGAATGGAAAGTGATGCATTTCCCACCCAACATTGTGTGTGTCCCCGTTGAGGTGGTGCCACTCCCACAGCCGCGGCGCCACGCCTGTTTCCACCCTGAAATCCTTTAAGCATTTGTTTCCTTCCCTGCGAGCAATCCACCCTCAAGAGGATGCCACCCACATCCTTTCCATCCGGCCTCACCCGCGTCGACGGCAAGGAGAAAAACGACATTGGCCGTGACATATATTTTACGTGGTTGGTTGTGTTTCGTAATCGTATTTATTATGAATGTTTTCACCGCTTGTTCGATGCAAACACGTCTAGCTCGTCCAGCTCCCTGTATCCCCGAAAGGAATCCTAATTAAACGACTTCCCACTGGCCTCACTAGGGGAAGCCATGTACTATTCCGGTGGGTAGATAGCTCTTCAACCTTTTCGATATCACTGTTATGGCACTGAAACGTGAGAGAGGGGCTGTATTAACCGCTCCTTCGAGAACTCTATGCGTCATTTTGTCAACTGTTATCCTGCCAGTCTGCGGAATGTTATTTGTTTCTGTCAAACATTTGCGGTAGTTATCTTAGCTCAACAGATATGGGACTTTATTGCCATTTCACGCCGTCGCCCTTTCGTCAAGGGCCCCCCATCCCGACCAACGAATACAGCTCCATGATTTCCGAATTCTTTGGTCGTGGAAAATATTGAGGGGCCTTTTAAGACCGTGGTACGTCCGCCTAATTTCGCGGAGGAACTTGGACTATATTCGCGAAATCCCGACGTGAAGCTCAATGCTTGTCATTTTGTGCTGACAAAATTCAAAACTGGTTGTGATAGAGCATCAGTGATATCGGAATCTTTTGGGGTAAAATTCTGTCGTCACGTTAACTTAAATTTAAAATGCCATGTATAATTGTGACTTACTGTAGTAACCTATTTCCCCTATGATAGAACTGGTTTAGTTATGATTCAAAAGATTATTAATGAATCCTTAATGTGTCTGATAAGGATTGTTATTTAAAAATGTTTCGCCATTTTTGTGTCATAATTTTGGCGCCGAGCACGATAATTTCTATACCTACTCAGTGTAACAAATGATTCAATCTAATCTTAATAGCACTCCAATTCAATCCAGATATTTCCGATTCTGCTTTCCCGAGAATCATATGCTCATCCAAAAACAGTAATCAACCCTTAAGGTTTGTTTGGTAGATGAGGGCAGAGCTCACACAATACTTCGTTTAGCCCATAGGCTGGTGAAATTTACAGATCAGGGTATTTCAGGGATTATACTTCCTTTCTCTTTCGTTTTCCAGTAAGATCTGGAACCCTAAAAATCAAACAGCTGCAGAAAGCTGAGGGTGCGCAGAGGTATCACTGAAATCGAACCCTGGCCCAGGAAAACAGAAGTTGATGAGCCGTCCTTGCATTTTTTTAGTCGTCTTCTAACCGACGAGATCGTCACTTTAGTGCAGTTCTACCTTAACGTACAAGTTTTTCAGTAATGTGATTAGTTCTGTTCATTTCATCAATCCATAAAAATTTACGGAAGATAATTCATAGTCGGCAGAGTAGGTATTACGCCCCTCTTTTTAAGGGATGTGGAAATCAGCCGAGGATATGTAGGACGGAGGACCGCTACGAAATAATCCTCTTGATTGGTAACACACGATAACGGCAAGATTTACATATTTTTGTGTAAGGAGATTCGTTACAGCAAAGAGAAAGTCGCTTCGATCGTGTATTTGGTCCGGTGTTTTCTAAGCACACTTGCCCGTCGTTAAGTCACTACGTACATTCGGATCCACGTCTGCAATCCGTCCCTGCTCTTCCTGCTCCTCTCCCCAGCCGTCCTGTTCGTCCCGATGTCTCGTATCGGAGCCCCCCCCATCGTCTCGCCCTTTTACCTCCTTTCCCCTGATTTAATTCCTCGTTCTCCCCCACGCCCCCGTTCCGGAGCTCTGTCCGTTCCCCATGTTTTCGACCCTTATCCCCTCCGTAATCTTATCCAGATAATGGATTTTCCCTGCTCGCCCCATTCTTTAATTTAGTTGTTAGAATACATATACGTGCGCGGCTATATATACATATTACAATCTTGAGTTCGCATATCCCCCGTCGCCTCCGGATTTATGTGGACAGGAATGAGACGGACATCTTAATTCCATTTCCCCATATCTGTTACTCTCTCCCCCTCGTCGCCTTTCAACAAAAGGACCGCCTAGCAACGCCGCCATTTTCTTGGTCCTCATTTGCATGCGATTGTTAAAAATTTATGCCCGAGAGTGCGGAAAAAATTTGCTTGAGCACATGAAATATTTAAGGTTTTGTGACTGCGCAGCCTAAATATTGGTTATATTGAAAAAAACGTCGCTTCCTTAGGGTGAAGAATGACGTGGTCGGGAAACAAATGGCACAAAAGACGGAATGGCCAAGGGGGCCGGCGTGAAAATTGGGATTGGTAAGGTAGAAAATGATTAGCATCTACACGGCACCCTGCAAACCTCCGCTAGGATGTTTGTCACAGGATGATACCACACCAGGCATGCCACAATGAAGTTGTGTTGCGTAATTTTAATTTACAAATTATTTTGCTAATGATTCAAGTAATGGAAATAATTTTAACGACATCCCCATCCTACTCCTTCCCCTTCCCCGCTTGCCTAACGTTCTCCCATCTATCACACAGTCTTCCATATTTCATTCCCAATCAAAATGACGAGCATCCTTCTCTCCTGCCTTCTTTAGATTTGTCCCAACGATTCCCACTCCTCCTCCACCACATCTAGCACTTCCTCGTTTGTTTTCCTCTCTATCCATTTTTTCTTTTCAATCCACATTTCAAAAGCCTCCAATTGACGCCTATCATCCTGTTCAGTGACTTAAGTTTCCGCGACGTACCAAACTAAGCCCCATATGAAGGTTTTGACGAGCCTTTTATTAACATCCTTTCTCGAAGTCCATGCCGTCAAATCCCTCCTCCCCGTGGAAGCTTCTTTGCCAAACGAAATTCATCTCCTAATGCCTCAAACACATTGACCATTTTGGTCCGACACTCTTCCGAGATAGGTGAGCTGTTCCACTTGCTCTAGTGTTTGCACTTCTAGTTTAACATTTAGCTTAGCTTTTCCCTTCCTATAAAACCACATAACATTCATTCAATTTACATTTATTCTCATCACATACCTATCGCAGGGACTTTACATACACTCAGCTGAGTTTGAAACCCCTTGGCTGACTACCAAACTAAGCTCGATTGTCAGCGAATCTGATTGTATGAATTGTTTACCGGCTTTCATTCCTACCTCCAGTTCTTCCCATGCCTCTTTTACCATATCCTACTCATATACATTGAACAGCAAAGGTGATAATGGACACTCCAATATAACTCCTATTCCGAACACTGCCCATCCGGACTCTCCATCCGCCACTCGTACCTGTCCACTCTGACACATGTGCAGGCTGCGGATTAAACTCCTATTCCTCCAATTTATTCCTATTTTCTGCAATGTATTCATTATCTTTTCCCAATTCACTCCATCAAAAGCCTTTTCGAAATCTGCGAAACAGACAGATACACCCACATGATATTCTATATTACTGTCCATTTGTGACATTATTACGATGGCATCACGCGTGCACCTTCCTAAACCCGAACTGATCATCCCCTGCTCTCATCATTTGCCCTACCCTCGATCATCTTGTTGATGATCTTGAGAACTACGTTAGCTGCGGGTGAAATCAGACTCATCGTTCCGTAGTCGTCAAATATTGCTGTCTTTCCCTTTTTTGGGATAGGAGCCAACACTGACGAAGTCTTCCAGTCAAATTTCCTCCCTCATAAATGCTACGAATTAGGCCATAAAAACTCTTCCTCCCATATTTACCTAAACTTTTTAGTAGTTCCGCGGGAATTTAGTCCCCCCCAACGGCGTTATTTTATTTCAATTCCATTAATCCCCTTTCTATCTCGCCTTCGAGTAAACGTAGACCTAAACTATATTCATCTACATCATATGCTCTCTCAATCCTCATATTCTATTCCGACCTTCTTGGTGTATTTATTTACCACACAGTTCCTCTTTATATTTCTTCCACCTCTCTTGGATATTCTCTGGTACAAATAATATTTTTCCTGACTTATCTTTGATTGTCTGCAACGATTTTTCCTTCTTACTTTCATATCGTATATGATGCGCATAAGCTTTCGAAAAATTCATAGTAGTTCTAGTGATGGAGGGGAAGAGACGAGGACGTCGAAAGTCCTTTAGCATAAGCTATGAATTTGCTTACACGATAATCTTCAGAAAATAGTCATTTTGGAATTCTCGATCTTATCTTGCAAGGGACATATATATATATATATATATATATATATATATATATATATATATATATATATATATATATATATACACACACACAGGGTTCGTCCGGAAAATAAGTGTACTGAGCTCAGGAAAAAAATTTATTACACTTTTACCTATCTTAAGCTAATATTCCTCAAAATAGGACCCTTGTGAGTCGATACACTTGTTCCAGCGGCGTTCCCATTCCTGGAACGCTCCCGCGAAGGCATCATCGGGAACCTCTCGAAGACTCGTCGTCGACCTCTTCTCTGCCCTCCACGAACATCTTGTGCCACGGAAAGATCATGTTTCTGGACATGGCTGACTCCCCGTAAGCCTGGTTAATCATACCGACAGTTTCGGTAGACGATTTCCCAAGCTTTACCGCAAATTTGATGGAATAACGCTGCTCCAAAATCTTCGGCATCGCGTTCCGTGACGTGGGTCTAGCGTGGAGGTTCGCGTTAACAGAGCTCCTCACTACACCACAGCTCAGAGCCGACTGCCTTTTTCAGCGTCGCTTGCCAGCATACCCCCCTCCAATCGCAGCCCGCCTGCCCCAGGAGTCAGTACACTTATTTTCCGGACGAACCCTGTATATATATATATATATATATATATATATATATATATATATATATATATATAAACATTCAAACAATATATATAAATATATATATATATATATATATATATATATATATATATATATATATATATATATATATATACATAAAAGATTCATAAATATCCACTGCTCCTTCCTAAATTCAAAAAGTAAAATTTAGATATTCATTTTAATTTTTCCCATAATTACATGATGTAAATAGGCATGTATGTGTAATAGACTAAATGTGTTTACTACCTTGATCAAAAATTTCCCGGAATTTATTCAGAAAATTAAAAATACAAGTTTATTCATCTAAATCTATATTGTCCCCTTCAAAGTAATCCCCATCGACTGCAACACACTTATGCCAGCGCTTGATCCAATCCTCGAAACATTTTTTATATTCGGTTTTCGGTATGTCCATCAGTGCTTCCTGCGATTTTTCCATTACTTCCTCTCGGCTGCTAAAACGCGTTCCCCGTAATGGTTTTTTAACTCGATTGAACAGAAAGAAGTCACAGGGAGCCAAATCAGGTGAATTCGGTGGCTGTTGGATGGTATTTGTTGCATTTTTCGTCAAAAAATTACGAATAATGATAGCACTGTGCGACGGTGCGTTATCATGGTGCAAAATCCACGAATTTTCTGCCCACATTTCTTGTCTCTTTCGGCGAATTGCTTCACGCAAACGTCTCATAACGCCCAAATAATACTCTTTGTTTACTGTCTGGCCTTCTGGCAAAAATTCATGATGCACTACACCGTTGTAATCCATGAAAACCGTCAGCATTGCCTTCTTTTTTGACTGAAAACGACGTGGTTTTTTTGGTCTCGGCTCATTTGGTGAACGCCATTCACTTGCCTGATGTCTGGATTGCGTGTCGTACTCATAAACCCACGTCTCGTCTCCAGTAATGATCCTTTTGATGAATGTGGGATCGGATTCAGCCTCGCAAATCATGTCTTTTGCGACGTCAACACGGTCTCTTTTTTGCATGAAATTGAGGTCTTTCGCTGCTACACGACGGAAACCCAAATCATTAACCACAATGTCTTGGGCGGATCCATAGGCAATGTTCAAGTCCTCCGCTATTTCTCTGATGGTTAATTTGCGGTTATTGACCAACATTTCTTTTACTTTATCAATTTTTTCACCGACTTTCGATGTCGATGGTCTGCCACTGCGTTCATCATCTTCGATTGACTCACGACCACTTCTGAACCGCTCGTGCCACTGGTAAACGACCGTTTTTTTTAGAGAATCGTTGCCGAAACACTTTTCCAACATTTCCAACGTCCGTAGTAGTAGTTTTGAGGGGAGGCGACCGACAGCTAAGGTCATTTGCGCCATAGGGGATGGATAGGAAAGGATGAAGGGTGGAGAGAAACCCGGCGTCGGCATTAGCCTACTCTTTACGAAAGGCGCCAAGGGGTCCGCAGTTTAACGTCCCATCCGACGGACGGCGTACTCACTCAAAGTGCCCTCCACAAAGCACCTCAAGTAGGGATCGAGATACCTCTGAAAAATATTCACGGTGCGCCACTAAATCCGTTTTTTACGCAAAATTTAATACAAGTTCGTTGTTGCAAATTTAAATCCATTTCTGAAATTGTAAAAAATCGCCAACACACACAGAGATAGATGTACTCTTGGCTACGTAACTTTTGCAAATGTCAAGTTATGACACTAAGATTTAAAGGGAATATCAACAACAGATGTACCAATTTAACAAAAAAAACAGAACTCAAATCGGAACGATGGGAGCGCCACACGGTGGTTATTCCGGGAACTTTTTGATCAAGGTAGTATGCGTGTGAGCAATACTTATTTATGTTTAAAATGAATATTCATTATTGCATAAGGATGCATTCTTATTTAGTATGCGTTTATATTTAAGGCTTGTGTCCTAACATACTCCTCCACATGCCCTTACAGCAGCCCGACGGGTATTGTGTACGTGTAGATAAAATTAAATGCTCACTCCCGCCAAACTCGTTCCCATTCGTTATCTTCCGAGAAAGTGAGTGACTCGAACGAATGCCTTTCTCTCCTTCGCAGGATGCTGGTGGGCGCTCCGCTGGACAGGAATTTGCAGCCGGAGACCAACCATTCGGGGGCGTTATGGAGGTGTCCCATCACGCAGCGGAGAGATGACTGCGACCAGGTCCAAACCGACGGCAAACGGGGTGAGTGGCCGTGTGGGGGGGGGCGAGATATGTGGGCCCCAAGGACCCCCCGAGGTCTTCCGAGCGCCGCCCCCTAGCGGTGAGCGCCGGAACATTGAGGTGAAGAAGGAATAAGTATGCTCCTTCGGGTTCATCGAGACGGATTTTTAGAATGTAACATGGTTCGGAATGTATTAATCATCACTTTCCGTTTAGTTTTGGCTTTTAATTAGAAAATTACTCAATACGCAATCGGGTGGGTTGCGTTTCTTGAAGGAATATTGTTGAGATATTATTCGGCTTGAGATTCCAAAGATGGAGAGACGTGTAAATTTAAGAGGAGTCATAGTCATCAAAATCTACCTAATTCACTGTCAATAATTTTACGTTTAGTTGTAAGAGTAAAATCATTGTATGTATTATTTTTTACAGCATTCGTATAGACCGGACGGGTGTATGAAGTATTTGCGGCTTAGTAGAAATAAATGCCCATGTGTCGTTTTATGTGTCACAGAGCATTATTTTAATTTAACAAAACACACCAGTACCTCGCGTATACATCCAATGGAACGATTTAATAAAATCAAGAGTAAGCATTACAGATGTGGAAATAATTCATAAGCAGTGATAGCCATCTGAGGTAGGGGAATCATTGAAGAGTGAATTATTGGCCTCAATATCGTATTTATTCGCATATAGAACATATTCATTGGTTTTAAGGATACATTTCATTGAAGCTTTCAATGAGAGTTATTCTCTGCCGGATGTATCTGTAATGTCAGTTGTAGGTGATCGATTATACCCTTGATCCCTGCCTCTTTATGTCGCATAAGTACACCAGTTAGGTGTCAGAAATGAGGTGTCTTGCGGTCGAAGAATCTTGGAATCCCTGCCATGATTTTTTCTTGTCTCTAAAGGGATGTTAAATTTCAAGGACTTGTGTTCGGAGGCTCTACTTGTTTAAATATGAGAGGAGCACATGAAAAATTGAATCGTTCTAGCTTATGATGTAGCTATGCAATTTCATGTAGGTTGCTCGTTTGCACATTAGGTTCTCAGAAAAGTGAACGTTGTTATGATAATAATTTTTAAAAACTTATAGTAGACTTTTTAATTTTCTTTATTCTGAAGGTACAGCAGATGAGACAATTTCATCCAAATAATCTTGTTCGTTCTAAAATTCACACCCCTTTACCTAAGGATTTTTTTAGTTTTTTTATCGATTCTGTTTTCTTTGACGATTAATCCTATGCCACCTTGCATAGGATGGGCAGAGTTCATGATTTATCATAATTTTGAGGAGGAAGGCGTAACCAACAGTAAGCTATGCATAAAAAACCTTATGCATTAAATTTTAAACTCTAAATGACTAAGGGTGCATTGACAACACTTCGAGTGTAACGTTAAAGTTAAAATTAAATTCAAATTATGTTATTTTATGTGGTCTCTTCCATTTTCTGGTCGTTTTTCACTGGCTACGTATTGTAGTCTAAACGAGGAAGTAAATACGCATTCATTACCTTCACGACTCAGGATTCAACCGAGCTCATTTACCATCTCCTGTAACTAACTGAATTTCATAGCTTTTCCTCTAAGCGATTGAATTCACCATCGTGTCATAATTTACTTGATACGGATGGAGAGGGTCCTCTGGTAGATGTAAATATGGCGGTAAGGTGGGGCGGGGATAGGGAGAAGGGGGAAATCATGATCAAGAACTCTCATTTCATGATTTATGATCCAATTTTATAAATATTTGCCAGCTTTTATAGTATGCTTCAGTAATGTGTCTTAAGGGAATCGATATTTTAACGTAATAGTGTGGCGGGCACCCCACTGATACACTTATAATTTACGTGTTCGTCACAAAATTATTTTTTCACTCGCTGGATAAGCTTATTCTATTTTTTTTGTTAATTCGAATCAACGATTCGAAACGGACGTCGTCAATTACATCGCATGAAGGCACTCTTTTAATTTGATTTTTGACGGTGAAAAAATTCGTAAACAGTCACAGCCCCTCCCGTTCCAGTTGTATCCCTCTTCATTTCACTTACCTACCCCCCCCCCCCCGATTCTTCTCTTCGTCATTCCCAGTAAGAAAAAAACCCTTATTATTCCGTCCCGTCCCCTTCTCCCTGCCTGTTACCCAGGGCCTTACTCTCCCTAAGGCCCATAACGGGTGGGGGATCCACACCCCAAACCTCTTTCGTCGCCCCCTAACCCTCAGCCACACCTCCTTAAATAAACACCAAGGGGATGAAGAGAGGATAAAGAAAAAAAACGGAATTTTTAGGTCTGTATGTTAACGGGTCGCCGCCGCCGCAAGCAATGGAGGAACACTTCCCTTACTTTTGTGTTTATTCATGTATTCACACCGCCGCGCCTCGGTGAACGATGGGGATGGGAAAGGAGGAGGGTGAAGGACGGGGGGGGGTGGCAGGGGGAGCAGTAAGAGGGTGGGGGAGGGGTAAGGAAGAGGCGTCAGGGTAGCGGCCCGTTTCCGCCGCGCATCCAAAAATAATAGCGGTTTGATGATCGGCCGTCGATAAATCACTTTCTGAGCCGGCAGTGCGGGCCTCTGGGGGGGGGGGCGAAGAGAAGGGTGGTGGGAGAAATGGGTGAAGAAGGGTGTGAACAGGAGGGTGTGTGGGGTCGCCTCACGGTTTCGGGGGGGGTGCAGGGGAGAGAGAAGGAGGGGCTGAATGGGGATGGGTGAAGCGATGAGTGCTTCCGCTTCACCCCCGGCTCGTGCCCTAACAGGATTCCCCGAAGGGATCCGGATGGAGGGGTGGGAGAGTCATCGAAGGGGGGAACGATTTTTCCCCGTGATTTAATTTTATCTCGGCATTCGAAAGGTCCTTTTCAGGCCTCAAGTTTTTTTTTATCCAGGAAAAGTCCCGCGTTTGGGCTTTGAACCTAGGAAGGTAACTATCGTGATCAACTATCTATTATTTACTTCACGAGTCGATAACTTATGTATTGCCATGAGCATCAGGAAATATTCGAGCATTGTGCATGTGTCAGTTTCATGAAGTTTACATCTTCGGTCTATCCTCTCCTTCTCGGTTAGGTTTTCGTTATCACCAACATGCCTACATTATTATGTCAGGAAATAAGCGTTATTGTATCGATTCAGTTTAGTCGCAGTCGAGTATCGGGTGTACTCGCCGGAAGCGTTGAGAGTCAAAAGTCGAACGATGCTTTCGTAATTCTGGCTGAATTTTCGTTCATGTCTTTTGTTTTACGTATCAGAGGTAAATCAACCGCCACGCGGTGCTACTGACAGTGAGGGATGAAAGATAAGTCGTTTTGAGTGCCTTTATTTCACATTGCCATAGATCCCGCAAGAGAGCGTACTCGGTTATAATCTCCGACTGTTTTGGAAACGAATCTTATGCCTTGAAACTGGAAAATACTTTTTTAGCGTGGATTTATCATCGAGTGAGCGTCCAATTGGGATTTAGAAATTTCGGATAGATCCGGAAGTTATAAAACTTAATGCGAGATGTGGGAATTTCTTGATGGTGGGAAAACAGTAAATATTCTCTCATTCCCGCACACTCGCTTCTTCTTCTCTGAGCCTCCCGTTTGTTATTGTTTGTAATGCCTGTATTCATCACCTTTCAAACGCTTTTTTCCTCTTACTCGTATATGTCTGAATCCACTCCGGGTGGAATAAACTAGGTTTCTAAAAATAAACTAATAATCCATTAAAAAGGCTATGTCCTTACACATTTAAGACAGAAGTCGCGTCCAGTGATTCAATCGTGTCACAACTTGAAGAAAATCCGTGTAGTTTAGAGTTGGGCGGGAGTTGCATTTGGGAACCGACCTATTATGAATTTTTCTCACTGATAGGTGTCGATATGGTTGGTGCTTTGCTCTTAGGACAGTGATTAAAGGCGATCGACTTCGCTATCACTTTTCATGCTGGTCTAGAGAATATCACGAACTTTAGGGCGAAAATTGGCGATATTATCTCATAATTCGTCAGCTTATGCTTATGGTGGATGTGTTCAACGTCGAAGGTAATAATTTCTGGTGCTGGCAGTGGTGGTGGATAATGTAATATTTGATATTTTTGTGATAAAAAGTAACGAACAGTGTGTGGTTCTTAGTGTAAGGTGGTGGTTAGTGTATATATTTATATATTTGCTTCTTAGCTTGTAATATGGTGTTATTGCTGGTTTCTTCCTTTAATCTAGCACCATTCATTTCACTTATAAAAGTAAAACTTATTCTTGAAAAATGTTCTAAGTAAGAATTCATATTTGGAATCCTAATCATTTTGCTTCACTATTCTACCATTTTCCATTACTCTTATTCTCTTTTCGTGGCTCTGGAAAAGTATTGTTGCTAAAAAATCATTTTGGTGACTAGGTATCTTAATCTTATTCTCTTCCAGGTACTTCATGAGTCACTTTTTATCGGAAGTCACGTTCTAAAAAAAATGGCACAAATATTTAAGAAAGATGTTTGATATTATTGTGATTCGCGTGTTGCAATAACTTGATGTTCATATTTATTATGTATACCAATTTTATACTCTTAAGCGGTTCTATTGTATTTAATTCTTTGTCTCCGCAATCTCTCAATGTGCACGCGTTGGCACAATTTGGATTTTGTGCACATTTTAATTTCAAGCATTGTAAATTAATTCCGCCACTGTTTCTTCTACTGCCCAAGAAATTTGATCAGCTCAATGCCAGCGAGATCATCCTATCCGTTACGTAAGTGTGTGTGTGTGTGTGTGGTCCGATCCAGAGAGGCTGATTCTCCTTCGCATTGTGACCCCAAAGACAATCAATTGGAAAAAAAAGTGTTCTCCGCCGCCTCTTTCTTAAAGTCATGCGACCTCAATTTATTTTCTTCGTGTGATGTACTACTCGATGTTGTCTTTGTGCTTTCGAAAATCGATGTCTAGTGTACATACGTAAAAACTTCATCGTGAGTAGAATGTTGCTTAAGTAAACTTTCTATTATATCTGGCCATGTTTATTTCAAATTTCATTACTGTAATCATTATAATTATCACTTTACTTTCATTCATAGAACATATTTGCTTTCTTTAATTACTCTTGTCGTGATAGAAGTAACATTTTGTGTATTTTAGTTTACTTTCTTTAGTATTGTTCATTTCTTCAAATGTTAGAACTATTTATGTAATGAATTTGAGGGGTTTGAGCAAAATCCATGTAAGTCCAAAGTGCAATATATTGGAAGATTACTTTTAACCTTTTGCAGTAGCTTAGCTCATTTTATACTTGGATTTGAAGTACAGACCAACATTTTTGCGAAACACATATTTCAAATATGTTAAAAAATAATGGAGGGAATTCTTTGAAGAGTAAAAACTATCAAAAGTAAATCCCGAGCCCGTTTTTCAGAAACTGACTTGCATAACTTTTGCACAATCCCCGTATGTCTCGTCTATCCTATCTTTGTATTACTCTAAACGAATATGTCTGTGTTGTTTATTTTTAAGTACATAATTGCTGTTTTTCGTGCCCTTCCAGATCGAGGCGGCTACTATGGTACGTGTAAGTCAAGAGAGACTGAGTAACTTTCGGAGGTTATGTTTTTGCATGGTTTTGTTTTGTTATGTTTTTATTTGGTTCCCTTTTGCGCTCTTCCATTGGTCGTATGCCGACAGGCACAAATCATGTGGTTTTCATAGACGCAGTAGCTGTGGCTAAAGACCTGTGAAAGGAGTGAGAGATGAAGAGAGCGAGAATGAGATGTGTGTGAATTGTGTGGTCTTTCAATTGCTCCGAGAAAGAAAAGAATGACGAGATCAGAACATCCATTTGCGCCAAAATGCACTTAATGTGCCCCCATCCCGCCACATCCCCTTCCCCGTTGAGCGTCGTAGTCCTTAACTGTTACCAATTCCACCCTATCGTATTTACGTCAACTCGTTTTCTCCGTCCACCGTAGTAGAACCGGATGGGTTTGATCGTCGGTCAATTACTGGAAATTAGTTTATTGTATGCTCACCGCAACGAATCAGTCGGGTCGGGATATTTTTTTTACTGTCGGACATGCATCTGATATTTTTCTAACTTCCTCCACCAGCTCGTGTATTTTATCTTCAACTCCTCCCCAAAAAAATAATATCCATCCACGTTTTTTGTTACCGGTTTTGCGTCTTCATTTTTTCATTGGATCCCCCATACCCGTTATGAAATCGTAAGAAAATGTGAACCAAACGGTGTCTTCTTCAATTCAAATTTCTTTCGAGGCTTGGGAACTTGTTTTGTTTTTATTTTTAAATGCTTCCTGTTGACACAAACCATCCGCCAGAGTACTCGTTGAAGATCCTTTAAATAGAAATGCCCATTGAGGAGGTGTCAGTTTTGCTTTAGGGTGAGCTTTTAAACGGTTTCTTAGTGCGCGCGACTGTTTGAAAACAAAAACCTCCGGAAAGAAATTAAATTTTCGTTGACCTTTGAACATTACAGAGGAACTAGAAAACTAAATTTGTAGATGTAACCAAGCTTAATTGCGTTGCTAATTGAACCTCGGTGGGCTCTAGAAAGTTTTTTTCTAGTTCCGAAAACTACGATTTCACAAGGTCGAGCCTGATATCATTGAACTGAATACGTGTAACTGTTTCGGAGTAAATTCTACTATTCTAAATATTGTGGATAAAGTCAACACATTTTTTATCGACCTCATTACTTAATAATTATGTACTTATTTCAATTACCTCAGGGATGTTTAAATTCTTTTTATTTGGAACTAAACAGATGAAAACCGAGACCCAAAGTTAAAAGCTTATAAATTTTTATAAGCTTTTTTTTATTTATTTAAATAAAGTTTTTTGGATAAAAGCTTATAAATTGGGATACGAAAAGGTATCATTCCTTTCGCTTCGTACTTCCTCCTCTGTGAGCATTGATCGTTTCCCATGCATGGATTGTAAATATTTTTTTTAGGCTTGAACAGCATCGCGTCGGCTGCGCCTTGCTGTAATAACCGTCGATTCGGCGAGTCCACAGGACGCCGAAGACAAATGATACACCCCGAGAACTCTTTTCAATTCGTTCTAAAGGATAATCTCCAATCATCCACGGCCATCCTCCCGAGTGAAAAGTATTCATACTCCTTTTAGCATTCATGGTGGGGTTCTTAATGGCCATTCCGCAGGAAGCAAATGCAATCCGTCATTTGGTGGGGGAGCGAAAGAATGAAAAAGTTGGTCATCACGACTGGGTCTGCTCAGTAAAGGATCCAAGTTGAGTTCTTAGAAAAAACATTTTGGGCGAGACCTCCCACAGAACGGAGCGTCCACCGCTTGAAGCTCGACACCTCCCCGGCCCCTCTTAAGACTCAGCGCGAAAACAGTTAAGGGTATTCATCTCCCGGAAAAAGGATTGAAATAACACGTCCTCGGTTACATTCGCTTCTTCCTCCCAGCGAGGGCGACCTTCGACCCCTCCCCATCCCACCTCCCCTCTCTCCCTGTACGATCTCTCGTCGTAGTTTTCTCCACCCCGCCTCCTCCCACTCCCCCTCGCTGCGTCGAAGATTCGGCTGTGCGATGTAAATGGAACGTCGAAAGTGTCGGAATATCGGCCGCTTGACGGTAATGGTCGGCATCGCATTCACGTTGCACACCGCACTTAAGATATAAATGTTACGTTTGGTAGGTGTATTGTATGACTGCATTTCACTCTGCCGATATTGAAACAGTAACACTATTGGATACCTATCTATCCGCTCGATATATCTATAGCAGCAGATATATCGATATCATACATCGATCCGCTCGCTATAATATGGATATAGCAGTTCTATATCCGTTCTATACATATATTTCGAATGGAGAATGGATGTAAGAAATGAAATATCGTGCGGCTCATATTTAAAGTAAATTATGATATTGCCTTGATACTGGCTGGAGTAGTGCGATATTTTCGTTTGAGGATTATCACATGAGATGTCAATTTGGGATATTCGATTTTAGTTGTAAATAATATAACTAAGTAATGCTAATTATGACAATGCCGAAATACCGCGACGTTAAATCGCCTATGATTAATGCTGCATGATATTTCGTTCTAAAACTTCGGAGTGAAGAGAATATATAGCATTTATATCGTAAAATAGTGGAAGCAGTATCATATTCCCTGCTGGATATAGATTTTTTCTAACTGAATCGAGAGGATATGAAAAAATCCATAAACCTTGAAATATTATAAAATGGCAACCATTCACCCGATGCAATCGCCAAATGAGATGCATCTATGAATCGTTCCATTTGCATCGCGTCGTCGGTTCAATGATGCTTCTGTGGCGTGCGAATCAATTCACATCGTTCAGCCATAGTCGCGGATCTCTCTCGTACCCATCCACCACATGTGCAAGGGACCGCACCCTCTCAACTCCCGACTAAACCCTCCACCCTTCATTCTCCCGGTGTCGTGTCGTTCTTGTCTCGTATGTTATGTGTGCGTGTGTGTGCCTCGTGTGTCGTCAACCCCTCCCGTCTCCCGCCTCGTGGTGCCGAAGATGTGACTGCTCGAGTGAATGTCCAGTCTCCCGTCACCTTCCCGTGTGGACGAACGAGCGCGGCGACCGATGACCAACCGATCGACTTAGGCCATCGGATTTGTCTCTGATCGGAATCACCTAGTCACCTCTCCCGACGGAGGCTTCAGATGCATCAAGCCGCTTCTGGAGCGGCGATGTACGTATTCATTCGCTGGCTCGTCGACCACCGTTAAAAGTTTGACCTTTTCGAGTTCCCTCTGACGTAAGGCCGGTGCATAAACTATCGGGACGTCAGCGAAGTGTACTTTGTCCCGAAGGGCAAATTGTTTGTCTGGGAAGAGAGTTACTTTTTTCAAAACATTTGAATAAGATAAAACGGATTGGTTGAACAATGGGATATCTTTCGCGTAGGTATATGTCGTTGTCTGTCGCGTAGAAAACGGAAATAGTAACCTGAAAACTTTCGACGGAGGATGACGAAAATGATCTTTGACAAAGGGAGTGTTGGTCTTGAAGAGCGCGTTATTGGTTCACGCCCGAAACTGAAAATAGCAGACGTTGAGGTGACTAGTTCGAACGGTATTTATTTCAATCCTGCACCATTTACCTGGGAGAAAAAGAGTTTGAAAGTAGGTTTGAGTCGCTTTGAGCTGGATATGTATGACCCTTTTATCAATACTAAAGGTTATTCAAAAGCTCCTTTTTGCATCTTAGTTAAAATATAAACAAATCCGTAAAACATTGCTGTAAATATTGATGCAAAGTTGATCCCCCATAATTCCACTGACGAAATATCTTTCACTTTCAATTCCAGAATCTAATTCATTTCCTATGAAGAAATTGTTTGTTTACGTTAGCTGTACGTTAATTAATATTTTATCGTTATGTCATTTTATCATCCTTCGACAAGGCAATTAATCCATTTTTTCAGTGAAATCATCCTTAAAACTTTTTCGTAAAAGTTGTCAATAAACAGTCTAGTGCCAGTCAAAGAAAAAATTTCCTATCTACGGAGCGGATATGTATGTATCCTTGAATGAATGAAATGCGTGCTTGTGTATATATGTGTATGTATGAAATGTCTGTCAATTGTTTGTGGAATTGTTTTCTGCTTGCTTTCCTCCGCGCATGCGTGTGCTTGTTTGCATGGTGACGTGTTAAGACTTTGATGTTTGTGCATAATTCTCAGTCCTTGTACCTTCATGCTTAAGTCCTCATTTCCCTGTTGGGTGTTTTTCAGTCTTTTTGTTATCTTCCTTTTCCACCTTGCTTTTTTGTTTGTTTTTTTGTGGTGCGGATTGCATTTTCATTTTCCTTATCCTAGTCCTCATCCCAGAATCCCCACCAGCCCCACATCTACTAACCTGTTCAAATCGCCACTTCTGGTCTTACAAAGGTATCTCCCATCAACGATCAACAATTAAACCACATACATACTCTTTTCACTATCCCGCATAATTTAGGGTGGGGAGCGTTATGGCAATATGCCTTCATGTTTTGCGGATAATTTACTTGAGAATTAAACCATTCAATATTTTGCCATTTCCCTGCGAGTGTCACAGCAGCTCTGAGAATCAAGCGGTCGCCACAGTAGACATTTACTTAAACGGAATCAATTTAAGCTGCGACACTGCTTCGGTTGCGACATGGAAGTTGCGGACAGATGTTCAACATTGTATATTTCGGGCAACATCGAATGATTTTGTGATAATGTTGTCATTGTCATGTTTCTTTTGGATACAGTGAATATGTGCAAGCTGACTCACATGGGCAAATTGATTTAATTTAAAAAAATTAGATTAACATTATTTTCAATTGCAGTTACCGTAACTGTACATTTTAAAGCGTGTTTCTCTTTCATCGAGCGAGCAAGTGAAATTATGTGTGTAATGTCTCTATGATTTTTCCCTCTCTTTAGAATGTTTTTAAAAATTTTAATCAAGCTGATTACTCTCCACTGGCATTACCATTTAAATATTCTCTTATCATGGTATTTTATTAAATAGCATTAATCAAATTAAATACTCTAAAACATGGTATTGATTTTGTTTATAACCACTGATTCCATCGTGCTGCTCTGTTTATTCACGCTGTTTTTTTCTCCAAGCAATGCTTCGACGTTCACCATCATGAAATTTGCCAGTATTTATGGTCCACACAAAAAATACATATATATATATATAAATATATATATAAATAAATATATATATGTATACAACATATATATATATGTATGTATGTATGTATATATATGTATATGTATATATGTAAATATATATATATATATATATATATATATATATATATATATATATATATATATATATATATATTTGTACGAGTGTTCGGTAGAATTAATATTTTTTTACCTCATACACTTTTTCCCCCTTGCACTCATCACCTCATGGTCATCTTAATTCTTTTCTGTTGTGTCTCGTCGCCTTCCTTTTTTCCTCGTCCCGAACTCATCCCGGGCAAAGAGTAAAGAAGAGAGGATTATCTCACCTTTACTCTATGGAATGAGTCAGGGTCACGTTGCCATTGGATTCGAGGAGATTCAATTTCACTCCTCCGTCACAGAAGATGCACCGTGTAAATATGAGTTGTGACAATCAGCCACCCATTTAACCTCAATTTTCCCTCTCTTATGGATGTTTCATTCCGTGTTTTGTTGGTCGCATGAAATTACAACAGGTTTCCATCTGTATATATGTACCCCATACATGCGTTGTCCGTACTAGCAGCCGTGTACTGAGTGAACAGCTAATATGATATGCTTATTTGAGTCGTGTTATTGTGTCCTTTGGAGAGAGTCAATTCCTCTTTTTGATCTGAGTGAGTTTTATCACAAGGGTGAGCTAAAAAAAAGCTATGTATATAGTGAAAATTAAAACTGCTTTGAAGGTTTTGTTGGTTGCTAATAATTTGTTGAAAGCATTCCTAGTAATGTAATCTATAAACGGGATGTGTGCGAAAGCAGATTTTAAACAGTTGAATATGTGTGGAGTGCGATATATTATTTCGTTACAGTGCAAAGCGTCGAAGACGTTTAACATTTGGTTAATGTAAAAATAGTACTACATGATGGGACATGGCTCGGAATGTATCATATTTTGGCTTTCGTGATTTTTCCATGCATGGTTTGTACGCACAGTGTTGAATTCTCTAAGCACAACCCATGTCTCGGATTGTTTAGTACGTGTATAAACCCGTTTTATTACATTTACTTTCGGAATGTGTTTTAATCCCTCCTGTGTGGATATCTTTCAGTCGCTTCTATTACTAAAAAATAACTAAAAGTGTCATACTTGAGATATCCCGTCGGGTATTCTGCTTTCAGCGGTAGTGTATATAGATGGGAGAAATGCTAATATGTTCGTCCGATTTTCTTGGAATTCACGTTCAGGGACTTGATTTTGAGTTGGCGATGAACATCTGATTGTTTTTGACGACGCATTCGTAAAATAAAGTTCACTCGCTTTGCGAGCCGAATCTGAGGTCTCTATTTCCTTTTTAAAAATGCAGGGTTAACAAATGTGTCCTGAAATGCCATTTCTCCAATTGGTACGTTTTTTTCCCCAACCCTTCCGAACGAAGCTCGCAAATCATATCAGCCATTATTCCACTACACCGTGGGAAACAGCAAACGTATTTCAATTTAAAAGTGAAATTAATTTGTTGTTGCATCCGTAATATTTAAATATTGATTGGTTTAAATGTATCTTCATCGGTTGATACTGTGATTTTATTGGTTAAAGTGTACCATGCTTCTTGGCTGATTACCAAATTGCATTTTAATAAAAATAAATAAAATAAATTCAGTTAATCAAACAAATCAGAAATATTCCTTACAGGGAGATTCGGTGGTAGAATCATGATGTGAGACTCAATTGAAACAAAATATCTAGGCGAGTGGATTCGCCAATTTGATGTTAACAGATGATGAGCTTTAAGATGGAAAATACCTTTGAGGTGGTCGTTATAAATCTCACCGTTACTAATTGAGAATCTCAAGACATCCAAGTGTAGAGATTTTTTAATTAATGAGAGCCTCCGTCAGGTGTTCATTGTTCACTAGACAAAATCACTTGCCGCGGCTTGATAATTTCCGACCTGACTTGAGCGGGAATACCTTAACAAAACTCCTCCCTTGGCCCTTCATTTTAGGACCGACGCCTTTGCGCGGTCAGGGGCGGTTGGCTCTTCCTCGCGGAAAATGAAGGCGTGGCTGATTGCTCCAATGGCGTGCGTGTGAATGGCCCCTCGCTTTTGTTTACTTCCCCGGATGGTGTGTGAAGAAATGAATGATTACAACCCCTCCGGAGGAGTAAAAGCGGGAGGGAAATGGGATGGGGGTGAGAAAGTGGCAAAACCGCCCTGCCCCCTTCCCCCTCCTCTCTCCGCGCGGGATATCCCACAATCCTTCTCCCTGCAAAGCGTGGATGTAAGGCCGCAAAGGCCCAATTTGACTATGAGAAAAAAATGGCGACGGCTACTATGAGGAATTTTGTTTTCGCTATCCTCAAACACGTGTCCCAATACGGGAGGAGAAGGAATGTCACTCTATGGCATTTTCAATTTGTGTATTTTTGTTGATACCCCATAATGCCGGGGACCTCAAGAAAACAGTTTCTACTCAAGTTTTCTTACGGGACCACGTTCTTCACCCCTAGTCAGCCTTCGCTTTTGCGACCTTGGGACATTTCTTAAACATTACAAGTCAATTTACAAGCCCTTTGTAGTTTACTCACACGGAGCCTCCTAGTGACTATAGGTGGGTGTGCTGTATCACTTGTTTCGTATCACGGGATATAATTAACCAAGTTCCATATAACTTTTACCACTGTTTATAGAAGCCTTGAAAATTGACTTGTAGACGAGAAATGGACCAGAGACATCCACGGACTCCACCTCATTCTCACCGGCATCCTCTCTCTTGTAAGCGGCGGAGACAGCAACCACCAAGCCCTCTTCCCGGAGTGCTCCTCAATGACCTCCTAAAGTGAGAAAAAGTGGCATCAGTCTATCTCAAGGACTGCGTTTTTTGACAATGAAGGATAATTTGAGGGTTTCGTAAAATGGATCTGATAAAATATTTCACTACCGTAGTTCCACAACTGAGGATTTCCAAGCATATATTCATTGAAAAACTTATTCAAACTCGCATTCCCAATCATCTCCAGAAGCACTATTCTATTGAAACACACTAATATAAGCAATTCTAAAACTGTTTTGGTCGGTTTTTTTTGACAACCCCACAATAAGAGAAGCAATTAGTAAATAATCGTTAGGCACCGCCCGAAACATCTACCTTCAAATAGGTATAATCCTTGAAATGTTCAAAAAATGAATCCCGTTCTGATATTAGGTTAATTAATTCACGTGTGAAGTCATGCATAGAAAATTGTTTCATAAATAAAGATGAATTATTACCCTCCAAAAACCACCTCAATTTAAAAAATAATCAAAGATATTCGGTCTATCCGTCACCATTTCACAGTAGAACCAGTTCATTGTGTAATTACAGTTTACATATATGTTTAAGATGCACGTGAACTGACCTAAAGAACGAGGAAGTGTGACTCGGGCGGAACATTTGAGACACTGTTTACTGTTTAGTGGTTCCGCATAATATGTTGTGTCAGTTTTTGTAACCTTTATCTTATATATTTATTCCGTAAACGCGTGGTGGTTCACTGACAACGGAGAAACTACTGCCCCTTAAGCCCTGTATGCGGGCGACAAGAGAGCAACATATGCTTTTCCCTCGTCTCATCCCCACGAGTCCCCTAAGAGTATCGTCCCAGGGGTTATTAAAATATACTTTCCTTCGATGCTAGTTCTTAACTTTTGCAATAATCTTAATAAATGATCTAAATATTACTAAGCAATTTTTTTCCGCGTAAATGACGTTCGCATCCGTCCCGCGTCGCCGGTCATCCTCAGGAGGGTTTAGTGAGAAATGAAGAGGTTGAGGAGGAGCACGCTCCAGCGCAAACCGGGCAACCTTTCCTTTCCGATCATTCCCTCCCCACGTTCTTTCCGCCCTCGACGCCCCAGTCTCCGCTGCCGCTTCCCAAGGGAGAGAAGTTGTCATTCACCCCTCCCATCATTTCATCCACACCCCATCCCGAGACTCCTTCAGCCGACCCAAACTCATCTGCAGAACGTTCTCTTTTGGGGCCTCCGCTCCGCTTCGTCGTCTCCTCCGCTGGATGAATCGTCTCGTCTACCCCTCTTGCCCGCCAAGCCAGAAGTGGACTCGAAGGAGTTGTCGCCACCCATGAGTGACGAGATCAAGGACGGCCAATGGCTCGGGGTCACAGTTCGGAGCAGGGGCGTGGGAGGAAAGGTCTTGGTGAGTAAATATCTTGTCATCCCTCAGGTCGCGCCCTCAAGCGTGCGTGACCACCCCTCTGTACTGCCGGTAGCCTATTGTGCAGAGGTGATCTTCCGAGTGTAAGCTAAAAAATGTTATACATCATCGTGGTGGGTGGCTCCCTCCGCTTTGCTGCGCTGAATAGACTCTCCATTCCCCCCCCCCCCCCCCCCCACACTACCGTATGCGTCGTCTCCTCATCATTTTAACCAGTTCTAATCCTAATGCCGTCAAAATTCGTATTTTTCTTTCCTCTTTCTCTATTTGAAAATATAAACCTATCTCACACCTGTCTAAAAAAATTCGATCCACCTGAACCTTGTACACAGGTGTTTAGCCTAGATGCTCTTACCTTCAAATGCATCTACGTAGCTCTGAATTTTCTGCCGCCTTCTCCAGAAATGCAGGTCACATCTTTCTTTTACGGGTTGTGTTCCTTCATTTGTCGGAGGTGAGTCTCATTGGGTTGCTTCACCATTTCCCAAGCTGTTGTTATCTGGCCTTTTATGGATTGCAAAGGTATGTACAGGGTTCGTCCGGAAAATAAGTGTACTGACTCCTGGGCTGGGCGCGCCGCTCCAGGCGCGCCCAGCACCGCTCTGGCGGGCTGCGATTGGAGGGGGGTATGCTGGCAAGCGACGCTGAAAAAGGCAGTCGGCTCTGAGCTGTGGTGTAGTGAGGAGCTCTGTTAACGCGAACCTCCACGCTAGACCCACGTCACGGAACGCGATGCCGAAGTTTTTGGAGCAGCGTTATTCCATCAAATTTGCGGTAAAGCTTGGGAAATCGTCTACCGAAACTGTCGGTATGATTAACCAGGCTTACGGGGAGTCAGCCATGTCCAGAAACATGATCTTTCCGTGGCACAAGATGTTCGTGGAGGGCAGAGAAGAGGTCGACGACGAGTCTTCGAGAGGTTCCCGATGATGCCTTCGCGGGAGCGTTCCAGGAATGGGAACGCCGCTGGAACAAGTGTATCGACTCACAAGGGTCCTATTTTGAGGAATATTAGCTTAAGATATGTAAAAGTGTAATACATTTTTTTTCCTGAGCTCAGTACACTTATTTTCCGGACGAACCCTGTATGATTGATGTTCCTAGATATTATTAACCCAGGTGAAAAGTCATTGTCTGCCATAGAAGAGAAAATAGTGAGGCACTGGAAATGGTAAATGTCTTATTATATTATTATCTCACGCCGTCGTGGTGGCTTGCAGTGTAAAATGTGAACTTTATATATTGACGAGTTTTCAAAAAATAAATTTTCGATTTTACACGTTTTATGGCGAAAAGGTAAAAACAAATAATTTTTTCTAAGAAATTAATTAGTCCTAAATGAGTGTTACTGTAAACATCAATTTTTGTTGGGATAGATAAGATTCATAAAAATTTGAAAGCCTATGCGTGTATATGGTGTCTTGAGCAGCATGTTACATGTTGTTTCTCTCGTTGTTTTATTGATTCTATTTCCATTGTTCCGCATTGATAATGAACGCAGATACTGCCATTTAAAATGATTTAGTGCCTTAACTATTAATTAGCCAAACCGTAAAAATAACATGATTATATGTCTGTAGAGGAATATGATAATCACGGATGGAATTTCGCTATTGTAGTGTATTATTTGGTGCTACTTCTAATAAATTTTACTTGTTCCTATAATATTTGAGCGCCGATTTTGATTTTCAAGCCGGCAAGGCTTTTCTTGGCACCTTTAAGGTTCAAAATGCATATAACCATTCCTATTTGAATATCCCTTGACAATAGACTTTAAGTGATGGATAGACTTTAATGTTGCGTTTGCTCAAAAACTGTTATGGGGGGATCAATTTATGGCCCTAAGTCGGTGAACTAACCTAAATGTTCTCAATTTCATCTAAACATTTTTGTTATAATTTCTAGCATACTACTTACTTACCGACGCATCAATAATATCGTTTCCTTTCAACAGGTATGTGCGCATCGGTATGTGAGAAGTGGCCTGGATTTCCAGTGGGGTCAAGGCTTATGCTACACCCTTAACCAGTACCTTGACCTTTTTGAAGCAGTCGAACCTTGTAAAGGACGCCCGGTAAATCGGTGAGCATTTCTAAAATTTTGAAAAATGAAGTTTCTGAGGAAGTCCTGGGAAAGCCTGCTGTCTGCGACCTGAGGGGGAGATGAAGTATGTTTCCAAAATGTCGGTTTTATGATTTTTTCATAAATGTATTTACCATAGGGACGATGAGGTGTGATATGCGCACGGATACCTGCCGGAATGTCTTTACTTCAATTCCCTCGTCATGACTTTGGACAACCACTTTTAAAAACCCGAGTCTTGTGATAACATCGTTTTAAGTACTTTGTGTAAAAGTACACAGTGGAAGAAGCAGGCCAATACCCTGAATGTGTAAATTCATACGTTTTAGATCTTATTTTGTGGTGTACTATAACCTCACCTTTCAGAATCGACCGAGGAGTCAATTAATATAAATGAATGCATAATTGTAGGGTCTATATTTAGTTAAATTATGTACAGATTTTTCATTGGTTCAACTGTTGTACAGCATTTCAAAGCGTCTTTGTTAGTAAAATTGTACTTGTTTTTGGCAAGAATCGAGTAATCAACTTTACGTATGTACGAGCACGTAAGAACTAGTTTTGAGCTTTTTCTCCCACGCCATGATTATTGGCTCTTATTCCACATTTTATAGTTTTTTCAAAGTAATTCCGATAACTACTTGAGAGTTATTAGGAGAGGACTTAATGCTTGGTATTTCAGCTCCTATAATCAGACTGTAGGCCAGCGTATAATAGGATTTTTCTAAAAGAGCCCATGCTGAGACCAAGTTTGTCTCCTCCCCCTGATCCTTACTTGGCCCTATTACTCTCCTATTCCAAATCTTTCTAATCACCTAAGCAGTTCGGAGCCTACCAAAATAGCTATTCGTGCGATAACATTTTATATCAGTGGGAATCGAGGCATCACTGATTAGCAGGATCTTTAGTAGGAGGAACCAGATTTCTTTCATCATCGTCCGCCATTATATCGCTGACGTGTCGATAAATTTTGTTTATCATTACTTTATTTTGTGACGTAAATAGTTATAATGCTAAAGCATTTCTATTTCTAGTGCAAAAAGTATTTTTTATAGGACGGGATAAGGCACAGAAATGTACATTCGTAAAAATACTTAATTGTGAAATGTCTCTGAATCGCATCGGTAAAAATGGCTTATATTTCTTATTAATGAATTAGTTGGGTGTATTCTTATTGGCGCTACCTTCATGGTACAATCAACTCCCAATATTAGAAAGCCTTTTCCCTAATTTTTATGGCACTTCCAACTGTTCATGTGTAAAAACATGTTTTAGTTTATACCGTTATTTTGGCGCTCTAGCGTCCTTATGTGGGTAGGAATTGATGGTCATTTGTCGTTGCAAATATGGAACAAAATGTCCAATTTCTTGAATGAATCAACCATGAAAAATTTCGTAGCCATTGGAGCTGAACCTATTTTGAAATTTTCTTTTGTTTATTACATAAAAAAATGGGGAAAATATTTTAGTAAGAATGGGATGTGCAATTTTAATTTCATCAAAATATTAGCGATGAAGATCCCAAGGCAATAAATCCTTTCGTTGGGTACTGTGCAGATTAACGTTGACGGGCTTCTCCTAAAAACGAATATTTTCTCACTCTCCAAACTTTTCATAGTAGAGTACATTGATAGGGCTTCTCTAGACCAAAAAAAAAGTTATGGAGACGATTTTTCTTATGGAACTTCCCTTTTACATGTATTGTGAAAGGGACAGTGTAACGTAATGTACTCACACGATGTAAATTCAGGCATAAGCAACTTTATTATTTATAATTTCTTTCTTAAATAAGGAGGGAAGCGGAGGATTTTGATGGTTACCTTGGCAAGTATGCTAGTGGTCCAGATATGCCTCTTCCAACAGGGTGCCTAAAATAGAGACATTGGTTGATTCGCTCATTCGCAAGTTAACTTCATTTGGATCCACCTTCACTGCAGTCTTAACTGAAACCCTCGCTACTTTCTCAATTTATCATCTTTCTATTTGTCCTCAGGGCGCACGAACAGTTTGGTTACTGCCAGGCGGGAACATCAGGGGCTGTGGTCGATGACGACGTGGTAATTGGAACCCCCGGACCTCACACGTGGCGAGGAACTGTTTTCGTCAAGAGCGTGACGGATGTGTACCTCGAGAGGGACAAGATGACTTATTTCGGACCGCTGCAGGAAGGTGCACCGGTGGACAAGTACAGTTACTTGGGTAAGAAGTGATGTTGGGCATTCTCATGATAGTCTTGGTCTTTTTACGATGGCGGACAATTTAAGTGTATAGTATATCAGTAAGCTAAAGAAATATGGAACAATCTCTCCGTTTCGATGATTGTAAAGAACACGTATTTCATTAAAAAACACTCTAAATCACTTTAATCGGTGAAACCTATGAAAAATGTAGTAGTAAAGTAGTTATCTTACTCCGTTGTTTTGTGCTAGATGCGATTTCTACGCAAATATAATTAGTGTAAAACACACACAGAGAGGAATGCGAGGGGGAGTTTACTCGAATGGAAATTCAATAAACATTTCAGATAATCTCTCATGGAAACCGAAGGAATCTTACGTCATTGAAATCCAAAAACCCTTATTGACTCCATAAGTCTAAAAAATCGAAATTTATAAGAAATTTGAAGAAATATTCCATAATCCTAAATAAGCGATAAAAATCAATACCAAATCGAATAAATCCCAAATTGGTGGATATTTCTGTTCTTGTATTAGTTTTGTTTAGAGATTTTAACCATCTGGATAGTTGAGTGATCTATTAATAAAAATATTGAATAAATCTAAGTGGGTGTTGGCTATGAGACATTACGACTTGGCACTAGCAAGGTTTGCGTGGAACGGTGAAGAGCTGCATCGTATTGACTGTCATCTATCGCTATAAAATCGCAGTCGAATATTTATTCCCTTTAGTTAAAATAGAGCTGTAATAATGTTATTAGAAATTTAATAAATGTAGTATTGATAGCAAATTGTATGTCAATGCAATCTGTCTTAGGCCGCATACAAAAAATATTTTTTATTAACACATTGCAAGCAAAGTTTTTCAGCAATTGCCAATGAGTTCACCATCATAATTTTTCCGAAAAGATTTCATGAATTTAATAATGTTATAATGAATAGGAAAAAATTTGTCCTACTACCTATTGTGATTTAATTATTATATTTTACGGCTTTGATTAGTCACACATGTTGCTTGTGTTCAAGGGGAAGTAATATTGCTGCCTACATCCAAGGATGATGTTTGGAAACAGAATTAGAAGTTCCACTAAATTGGCTAAAAGCGAAATCTAATAAAGGTTCAATCATATTCACATGCTTTTTGTACTTTTTTCAGGATCTTTCATTTTCATCCAGATCATAAAACACGCCAGCTTCTTTTTTTAAGAGTTCAGCTATCAAAGGTCAATGACATGTATTACAATTCAACAATTTTAGAGTGTAAAAAACATTCGGGTTCGAATCCCGGTCAAGGCAAATTATTTTTACACTCTGAAATTGTTGCATTGTAATGCGCATATTGCGGACGACTAATTAAAAGTTATTTTCGTGGCATCTCCCACAGTTTCTTGTAATTTGTCAATGATATGCTGTATAATTGGGTTTTAATGTAAACAACTCAGAGGCAAGGTGGCAATATCAAATTTAAGATAATTGACTCGGAACTGTTTGATGAAGCTACAATTTGATTAACAATTTCTCTTGAAACAATTTAAAATGAATGATGACCTGTCTAAATTCAGTAAAATCATAAAAATAAGTAAAATCTAAAATGAGGAAATCAGACTAAGCATGTTAAATTCTTTCGACTTTAGAAGTTTAAGTTGCTTTTCTGGAATTTGTGTAATTTTTCCTGAAGATTCCTTTATAAATCTCATGAGAACAAGGGAAATTTGCTTTAGAAAAAATTTGAAATGTTGCAATTTTTTGTACGAAGATAGAATCCACTCTTAAGCCATCTGGCTGTGCTGGAGAAATAAGTTTTCCATTTCCTTTCAATTATAGCACCTTTCTAGAACCAAAATATTATCTCTGAATTATTTGTAAAGCTTTTTTGGATTGTGAACAGATTTACTATACATATGCTAATGCTTGTTGGCATCGATCTCTGGTACAGGTATGTCTGTGGCAGCCGGCAATTTCTTTGGAGATGAGTTATCATATGCTGGAGGAGCACCACGATCCAATGGCACAGGACAAGTTGTTCTTTTCACAAAAAAGAAATCCGTTACACAATTAATTGTGAAGTTAGTCCTAAGCGGAGAATTGTTTGCATCAAGTTTTGGATATGAAGTAGCAGCAGCAGATGTAAACTGTGATAAGTGAGTATAGTACTTTGATCTGAAAGCAATTGGATGACTGATAGTGTGCTATGTCAAAGAGACAAAATTTCAACGTGTACCATTAAACTGTAGAGCCTTTATTTATAATGGCAGTTAACAGTAATGAATTTTGTCATCAGATTTAATTTTTCATGCCTTTATTTTATAACTTTCATTTTCAGTATATTTTGTAAATTATGAGTAAGTAAATCTCTTTGCTTATTTGTTTGTTCTTTTTTGTTTCACCAATCAGCAAATGTTTATTCGGTAATGCCATGGCTCGAGTAAAAGGGAGGGTTACAACCACATGCTCTCTACACAGTATTGTAGCATACATTAAAGACAATGGATCATCTTATTTAATAATAAAAAATAAAGGAAGACAATTTTTTTAAGCATTACATGCAAGTTTTACATAATTACACATTTAAAAAATAATTTGAATGTGTGATAATAATTATTTTTCTTTTATCTTCTAATACCCCTAATGTTGCATTTCTAGTTTTTATACCCCATTTCTGATGCATTACAGAATTCCTGATCTGATTGTTGGAGCTCCATTTTATCATGGAAAAGATGTTGGTGGGGCAATCTACGTCTATTTGAACAATATTGACCATTGTTTGGATTGTGCAGAACCAGTGAAGATAACTGGAAAAAGAGAGTCTCGCTTTGGCTTTGCTATCACTTCCCTTGGAGACCTCGATATGAATGGTTGCGAAGACATTGCCGTTGGTGCACCATATGAAGGCAATGGAACTGTTTACGTATACTTGGGCTCCCCGAAAGGACTCATTACTGAACCCTCTCAGGTAAAGAGTTGATCTCTAGTGGTGCCCAAATAAGTTATATAATATCAGAATCATGTTAAATAAAATGCGAATGATTTGCCAAAGGTCTAAATGTTCATTAAATGGTTTATCGGGGTATAAATATATCTCTTATATTAATAGGTCATACATTCTGAAGATTTACCTGACAAAAGAGGCCCGGTAACTTTTGGCCATTCTCTAAGTGGAGGGGTTGACTTGGATGAAAATGGTTACCCTGACCTACTTGTTGGTGCATATGAAGATGACAAGGTTGTGCTTATACGTTCAAGACCAATTATTGGCATAAACATAAATATTGGAGATAGATATTTGAAAAATATTGATCCAACTAGAACAGGTTGTGCTAGGTATCCAAATTCAAATTGGACTTGGTGAGTACCTATCGTTTAAATATCTATTACTGAAAATATCAAAATTAGGGTTAAAATTTAAATCAACTCATACAGATAACTTTACTTTGTTAGCAAATTGCTAATAAAAAAATAACATACATGTTTAAAATCTTGAAAATTATGTCAAGGGAAAGTATTAAGGAAGAGTTCAATCAATATTTGACTTAATTTCATTTGACATTTTTGAAATTGTAGCTGAATGTATATTTTTGTCAATCATTCAGCTTAAATGGGAATTTCTGCAGAATAAAAGAACTTTAAACATGAATGAGCTAATATATTTTAAGGGCTAGAACTTTTACCTATGTGAATTAAAATGACTCATGTTTTTCTTTGAACTTCACAATTGTGTACTTTCTTTTCATTATTTTTTCATTTAATTCCATTCATTTAGTTTCACCTTTGAAGCCTGTTTCACTATTGAGTCGGCAACCAATGCGCAATTGAGTTCCAATCAAATATTGACACTGAAATACCACCTTGAAGCAGAAACATTTGCGGGACGAAAATTTTCCCGTGTGTGGTTAGGAGACAACTACGAAACCAGGCCTTCAGTTTTGGAACGCCGCATTAGTGCCTCACTGAAGCACTGCTCTTCAGAAGTCGCATATCTCAAGGAAAACACTCGGGACATCCAATCACCAATCCAGTTCAAACTTACATACACACTGGTGCAAGAAGAACCAAGAATTGAGAGTGAATATGGCCCCCTGCCTCCCATTGATCGCTACCCCATCTTGAACCAGCAAAAAGCAGCCCATGTTTTTGCAGCTACTTTCCAGAAAGACTGTGGCGATAATGATATTTGTGAATCTAATCTTGTAACAATTTCCTCATTAAACTTAACAAGAGGTAAGTCTATACATTTATAAATACATACATAAATGTACATATCAAAATGATATCTTTGAAGTACAGGTGGTCCCTGGATTATGGATTTCTGGAATTCATAAGACGATTGGACTCCCAAAACTTCCAATTAGGAAAAGCAGAATTTCAGTTATACACAGTAATTGAGGGGAAGATGTCAGAATACCAGAATGTGCACCTGAAAATCACAGATAATATGAATTATATACATATATAATTTTGCAACTAAATACTAAGGGTTTATTTTCCATGACATATGCTAACCAGTGACATAGTTCCCCTGTATCTTTTAGTGAATTATTTCACTTTTTTGCTATCATTTGCTTGACACTTGGGTAAAATATGTCCTTTTCCTTGTCAACATACAAATGGATGTGTGGCTGGCTTCTCTCCCTTATTGTTCTCAGTTTTTTAAGTAGAAACTATGTGCATATTTGTATGTCCTCAGTCCACATTCTGAATAGAAAGTTTGTGAGTGATACTGGAAGGACTAGGCCTTATACTATGCACAGTGTACATGACACACATATCCTTGTCAACTCCAAATTGCATTCCTTTCCATTCCTTTTGATAGTAGTTCCAAGTCCTGCCAAAAATAAATATGCTCATATTATTATTACAATTAAATCTCTTGGTATTTACTGTATTCCTGTATCTTAAAGCAAATCTGGATGAATTCCGAATAAAAATGAGGTGCATTGCCAATCTATGCCAATTAAAGTAATGCTATTTCTTCAATAGGAAAGGATGGAAGATGGGAACTGATGCTTGGTCAGTTAAGAGAAATTAGTCTGAATGTTACTGTTCGGAATGATGGTGAATCAGCTTATGAAACACAGCTTTTTGTTACTCACCATTCCAACTTAAGCTACATAGGTCGCAAAACTGAGGTAAGAGCATCATTATTTAGAAACTAAATAATTTAGTTGTTAACTATTAAGGTTCATGAATACTAATTCTTCTTTTAGGCTTCTTCATTAATTTTAGAAGATGGGCATCACCTACAAAATTACAATTCTTTGCTTTACTTGAGAATAAAAGAATGTTAACACTTTTTAATATGCTTGTAGATGGAATTTTTTGTAAATTTACAAATTAAAAAATGCCTGAGTAAGAGTAATGATGTAAAACTGAGATTTCATTGAATTTGTAGTATCAACTAGGGGAATATTTCCTTAGCTTCAGAGGCTAGCTCCTTGGCCTTGATGCTAAATAACTCTTTAGGAAGGAAAATGACCTTAAAAATCAGAAATACCTCTGAGCAATACCTAACTGTCGGCCATTAATTTTTTTCTATAATTTTAAAAGTACATACATATTTTTCATGAGATAAAATGAACATATTGTTTGATTTGGCTAGAGTTGTGCTGATTATCTATCTGAACTTCCAAGGGCTAAAAAAAGTTTCTGCTTTATTTATTTTACAGGGGAAGCAGTTTCCATGTGACCCCTTCAATAAGACAACTGTTGTGTGCAGTATTGGCAATCCTTTCAAAAAAGGATCTTCTGGAAGTGTACTCCTGCGATTTGATCCCAAAGGCTTAGATGATACCACATCACTACTTGAATTTGTTGTATTAGTCAATTCAACATCTGATGATATGAATGATGAAGGACCAAAGACACTGCAAGCTTCCGTTGTTAAGAAAGCTGAACTGTCACTCAAGGGGTAAGAGATGATGAAAGAGATGATACGTCATAGATAATATTACTACTAGGTTTAGTTTTGAAAGGACATTTATTGGAAATGGGTATGAGGTCAATTAATATGAAAAAAAATAAGAATTAATTAGGACTGCTTTCCAATGCATAATATTACTCATATTCAGCTGAAATTCAGTCAAAATTACTCCTCTGAGAATAATGAGTGGTGGCCTTAAATTGGTTCACTTCATTGTTGGAATCTAATATATTACAACTTGTTACAGATGTGGTGCTCTTATTAGTTGGGTCATAGTATTTGAGTCAGTACAGTGTTCAGATACTGACTGGGGAGCCCAGATTCAGATATGAGCTTCTCTAATTCTGAGTCACCCAAACTGTGTCATCCTCCTGAGAAATTAAAGGTTTCGGAGGGCAAGGAATTGACCATTTTTGAGCGATGAGTGGGTTTTTTTAAATGTAGAACTCCTGAATTAGGGAGGATTTTTGGTCCCTGACGTGTCTTTCATGGAAGTGACTTATTTGCACAATTAGAGCAGTGATTTCAATTATTTATGGCCAACCAAATATATTGACAATACCAATCACTAGGAATTAATTTTGTGCTCACAATTAAAGAAATGTTGTTTGCTTGATTAGCTTAGAGAGCCTCTCTGATATTTTGTAACTTATTTAATTTTGTTCCAGATCTGCCAGACCAGAGCAAGTTCTCTATGGAGGTGTGATCAAAGGAGAGTCTGCCATGGTATATTTTGATGATGTTGGTTCCAGAGTAATTCACACGTACCAGGTTTTCAATAATGGTCCATGGAAAGCTAGTAAAGTAGACATTTACATAGAGTGGCCATTTCAAGTGGCAAACAATAAACCGCAAGGGAAATGGCTCCTGTATCTGGAAGAAGAGCCAACTATTGAATGTAAGTGAATGTAGCCCTCATTTTTATAAAATATGTAGCAGAGTATTATTTCAAGATGTAAAAATAAATTAGTACCCATTTACCTATTTTTAGTAAAGACTTCTCCAAATTAAATGATTGGGCAGATAAAACTAGAAGTAATTCCAAGTACATATTGTAGATATTTAGTGCAATAAATTTTAAGAAAAACCTCATATGTATGAACTAAATCCAAGGAGAGCGCATTTGGAACGAGAAATAATGTGGATTAAGTTGCCATTGGGATTGGTCAAATTTTGTTTTACCATAATATTATTGATGTATTTAGATGCCAGACATGGCTATCAATTGGTGGAAATTGCAAATATAAGGTACAATTGTCTGGATTCATTTCTATTGCAATATTTGTTGAGGAAATGAGTAGTATCATTTTTGCCAAATATTTAATTTAATTATTAGCAGCTAAAATTGTTTTTTGTGACTATCATTCAGTGATGATAAAAATAATAAAAAATTAATTGTGTTCAATTGAAATATTGCCAGTATTAGCTTAAAGCAATAACACTATATAGCTCATCTGACCTCCATACTATCCATAACTTTGTAATTTGTGCAGACATTTTTAGTACCTATGGCAGTAGCTTATGTCCAGCATATCCGTTGCTGTTGCGACACAATTGGAAGCCAACTGGTGGTCCACCTAGAGAAAAGACATTAGGACACCATTTCTCATCAGTGATGTATTCCAAGAGCTTTGGCTATTTTTTTTTACCAAATCTCACTTTGTACTCCTGTACAGAACCTTTCTCTTTCTTCTTTCTGCTCCAATCCTAGAGTTCAACTTGCCCTTCTACTTCAAATATCATTGCATGCCATTGCTGGTGACCTTAAATGTAGAGGATATCTACATGATCAGTATGATTTTTTACCCCTGGGGCCACATTTTGCCAAGACCATGCAATGGATTTTAGAACTTTTGATTGCTATTTACTCAAATGAAATATAAAACAACTATTAATGGTAATAATTCCCAATGATTTTTTTCTAGCTCGTGGAGGAGGGCAGTGTGACATGATTGCAGGGCAAGTCAACCCATTAGGTCTTAAAGTTAGGCAAGGGTTGAATGAGACACCTCTAGAAACTCCATCTCGAGCTGGTGTCAAGGATTCTTCATTTTCTGAGGGTGGTGAAAGGCAAGGAACTGTCACAGGCACATGGGATGAGGATGAAGAAGAAGAAGACAGTTTTGAAGAAGATGAAAATGAAGAAGAAAATATTATTGAAGATGGAAAAAAGAGATCCAAAAGAGATACTGAAATGGTTTTACGTCCTGAAGCAATTATTGATAAAGATGGTAGACGAACTGATGTTGTGACAATGGTAAGAATTATGATTAAAAATGGGTAAACAATGAAATCATTTGTTATACCATATAATATAGAAGGTGTGGTGCCCCTCCTGTACTTGGTTTACTACGAGGGTCATCCGGAAAGTAGTACCCGTTCGTGCCGCATGAAGTGCTGACGACGCGAGTAGCCGCTGGACGAGGTCAGATAGCTTCAGTGGCTTGTCTGCCTTCTCTGAGCCAAGTTGCGTGACGCTAGCATTGCCTGTGTTGTTTCTGTGATTGTTTACAATGTTTAAAAAAATTGAGAACGCCGCCAGTTGTGAAGTGAGGGCAGTGATTAAATTCCTCAATGCAAGAAACGTTCGCCCATGTGATATTCATCGCCAATTAAAGGAGGTGTATGGAGACAATGTAATGGACGAGTCGTCTGTTCGGCGGTGGTGTCGCAACTTCAACATGGGGAGGGGGAACACACACGACGATGAGCGTTCGGGGAGACCGTCTGTCATTACAGACCAACTGGTGAGCTCAGTTGACGAATTCGTGAGGAACGATCGGCGCGTCACAATTGATGACATCTGTGAGCATTTTCCCAATGTTTCTCGAACAATTGTTCATGAAATTGTTAAACACCATCTGCATTATGCAAAAATTTGTGCAAGATGGGTCCCTCGCGTATCTCAATGAGCTGGCGGCGAAGGACTATGCAGCAGGAATACAGAAACTTGTCACACGTTATGACAAATGCCTTAATTTGCTTGGAGATTATGTTGAGAAGTAGTTTAAAGTATCCTCTTTCAAATAAAATTTTTTATGTTTGTTAATATTTACTTTTGTGTCTTTATTTCACGAACGGGTACTACTTTCCGGATGACCCTCGTATTTACCGCAGCATGTATGAGGTGGAGAATATATTCACCGGGGCTAAAATATTCTGAAATTATCCATTAAATTCTTTTTATTTCTCATCCCTTTTCTTCTCTCCCTTATCAGTATTCCTTCCTCCCAGGAAGTTGAGCTTCCACACCTCTACAAAATTGGTTTCAAGACCAATATATGTTAAAGTTTTAAAGTAGGACTGAGTACTAACATAATTTTTGTATTTCTCCTGATGTCTTAAGATAAATTTCTTGTTTCAACAGAGTTGTCCAATTGGCTCAGCGAAGTGCATAAAATTCAAGTGCAGAGTTTTTAATCTGGGAATGAATCAGGAGGCAACCATCCGAGTCAAAGCAAGGTATGTGTGTAATCCAGATTTGATCCGATTTTTCATGATATATGTATTGAGAGCAAGAGAGTTCAGTGGAAATGCTCTTAATCATGAAGAACCAAAGCAAAGATTATCGCATTTAGAGATGTTATTTAAAAATATAAAATGAATTTGCACGTACAAAATGTAATTTTTCATAGATAGTAATAAAATGCATCAATGTATTTGTTAAATAATGATGGTGCTTAAATTGACAGCACAGCCCCTAACCTTAAAAGCCTTGAAAATCTGGGTGTCATGGAATTTTCTCCCTTCCATATCCCCTCTTGTGATGTTTCAAGTATATATACATGCCACGTATAAATTATCTCAGCACTAAATAGAAATTAATATTAATGATACTGATATGCAGACAGATCTGTAAAACACAAGAAAACTTATGGAGTCCTTTGTAAATGAGAAGTATACTTGCTTATGTTTTCTACTTAGTTTGAAGTTAAAATTAAGTCAATGATGCCTTTAACTATGTCAATCTCTCCCTTTGTAACCATTCATCACCTTACATTCTGAAAGACATCTTTTAAACAAGGTATATATTAATTCCGCATTAGGTTGTGGAATTCAACCCTTGTAGGAGACTACCCACATGTGGGCTGGGTGAGGATAGGATCTCGAGCAACAATTCATGTCCCTGATGACTTGGGAATACATCAAGACACTGGTGATGATGTGGCTCAGGTAAGATCATGGATTTAATACTCGTAAGTGAAAGCATAATCTCTGGTGCATGTGCTGAAACTGGAATAATTTATCAACATGACTTTTGATAGCTATACTATCACATTGTATTTAGGTACTATTGGCTTCACATTCTCATTCTTTATATGTATACCTATATCCCTAATTGTTTCTCAAGTTAATATGCTCTAGTAATTAGATAATCTTACTAATTCTCAGCAGACAGACAGTGGAAGCATTAGACTTGAATTTGTATCTAGATAAAGATATAAATATACTCCCTTGATTTTTTGTAGAATCCTTAGATGGTGACCATTGTCCTCTTCATCCATTATGCTAATCGCATAATGGTAATCTATTTATATGATATAAGAGAGTTTATGATTTATGTTGAGGAAAGATTGTTTGTACTTTTTGTTCAAACTTAAGTTTTTAGTAATGTTGGGAGTGATATTTTGAACTATTCCTAGTCTTCAAGTTGAATTGAGTGCATTAAAATAAATGGGAATCAGCAGTTCATATGGGGATTATCTTCAGTTTAGGTTTAATTAAAGCAATGTTGGTTCATGTTGTGGATGAAATACGATACAATACATACATTAAAATTGATATTTTCTTCAAAGAATTGAAAAAATTAGTATTCCCTTGAATACCAGAGAATTGGTTAGTTCCTCCTATCTGTGTAATGCATAGTAAAAGGGTTAGCAAAATTATTGATTTGCTAATTAATTACATATCAGTGGGAAAGGTTTATTTTTTTCAGTTGAGTACCTTATATCTGGAATTCCATGTTCTAGGAACAACCATAGTCTAGCAGCAATATGGGATGATTGCAAGCACGTTTTGAGAGATGAACACTAATTTCATGTATGATTTGTTTTTTAACTTGCATTAAAGAACCACCCCTCCTGATGTGGGTTTTCCCATTCAAGAATGCAGATTTTATTGGACTTTGTTGATTGAGTCTACATGCATTTGAAGAGAATAATTTTGAATGTCAAATATTTCTTGCATATTATCCTATATAAGACGTCATCTTAAGATCATAAGAAACTATTATGTTTGGTTTGTTAACTGACCTCTTTCACATTTTGGCTTACACTGAGGCCACTAAGCATAGCAATGGTCATATCAGATTAGTGAAGTATTAACATAGATTGTTATCATTCACAGAAAAAGTAAAGGGGTAAAAAAAAACTTGATGTAGATCAGCAAAGGATTTATGTTAAATGTAAGATTTTCAACTATATGAAATTAAGAAGTGAATGGACATAATCATCAAACAGTAAACTGTTAGCGATGCAAAATGGAAGGGAGGGCCAGTAAAAAGACTATGAAAGTATGGTCGGACAATAGTATGTAACTCACATGTAGGGAGTGGTTTTGATCATGCTGAAGTGAAGGATTCGATAAAAGGGGCACCTACTGTTTTAAAGAAGGTTTAGAACTGCTGATTTTTTTAATAATTAATATTGCACATTTTTTTATTCTTACCCAGAATTTTGTGAAAACAAAATGAATAAAGGAAACTATGTACATTCAAATGGCCTAATTTGTGGTTCAAAAATACACAAACCTATTAAATCTTCTACCCCAATTAATGCTTGTGAAAATTTTTCTCTTTAACATTATAAATATGATGATGAAACTTTATTTGTAGTCATGACAATGCATTGTAATATTGATAAACCTCTGTGACATTTTATGTAGCAAAAAGTCTAAATCTTTTCATTTTGTTACAGGTGGACACATTAGCATATCCAGACTTGCTTGATCAGCAGGAGCCAGAGCCTGTTCCTATTTGGATAATCATATTTTCAGTTTTATTGGGCATTTTATTGCTGATTATTTTGATTCTTGTATTGTGGAAAATAGGTTTCTTTAAAAGAAAACGTCCTACTGAAGATCCAACGCTTGTTGCAAACATTGAAAAACGAAATGGTGCTGACTATTCTTAGTATTGAGACAATAATTAATTCCTAACCAACTTCTTTGCCATTGAGTGTATGTATATGGCTATATGTGCAGTTGAATGATGGAGAGACCAGTGTGGGATCTGTTGAGTCTTTGTTCATTCTAGGAGTCACTGTTTCTCAAATTGGAATGGTGTGTGAGAATGTGTCCTTAGGAGAACTGCTCAAAACAATGAAAAAAACTTTTTCTGAAGTTAGATGGGAAGTTAATAATTGTTTGGGTAGCTTGGCTAAAAAGCATAAGATATCCTGAACATGTTTAAACCTCAACTGTCTGACTAATTCATTGAAATATCCCTGTAAATACAGTGTGGGTGTGTATATGTGTGAGTGGGTTGTGTGAGGTGCCTTAAACCAGACCCTTCTCTTTACCAATGTTGACAAAGGAAGAGGAAGAGAATGGTCTATAAAATAACTTGTCAAAATGGAAGACTACTACTAATTTTGTGTAGCAGCCAAAAATATTTAATGCATTCACTGGTCTTAGAGACATTTAGTGCATTGTGAGTGACCTAAAACTGTATAAACATGTGTGCTTCATCAAGTGGTAATGAGTGATCTGATAACTTCTATGAAGGCTTGAATATATGTTGTCTCTGTTATCATTTGATGGCATTTAAGACATCAGTCCAGATGATGAAAGACACTCATCATCTACACACTATTCTGTGATTTTGTGAATGCATCTTGTTCTTTAAGAGATCCAAAAAAACACAGTAATCAACCCGAAGGTCGGTTTGATAGGTGAGGGTAGAGCTCACCTAGTGCTAAGCCTAATGGCATGTGAAATTTGCACATCAAGGTAGGGGACTTGGTTCTTTTCCCTGTGCTACCCATGGTTTACCAGGAAGAATTGGTACCCAAAAATCTCACAGCTTGGATGATGTTGAGGGTACCTAGAGATGTACCCAAGACTTGAACTTGGTCCCTTCTGTCAGTAGTCCAATGCTCTACCCCTGGACTACCATGACCCCTTTTATAAGAGATGCTAATAAAATATTTTGTAAATAACCAACAGTGGAATTATATGTAAGTAAACCCCTAGATGTAGTTGTTATAATATTCATTGTTGAAACAAGATATTATTTAACTGCTGCATACCCTAAATAATGGACATGCATTTCAAAGTATGATTGGTGATAATCAGCCAATGAATAATGATAAATCACTATAAATGAGGGTCTCATTAAATCTTGAAAAAGACTTTATTAAATGAAAGTACATGTTAATCTGATGGAGTCATCTTGCACGTGAGATTAACAGTAAATCTGCTGCTCCCATGTATGTAGTTCTGCTTGGTTCAAATTTACTAATACTATGATGAATATTAATGTCAGCCTAATGGGTTCTCAATTAAAATTGTCTTGAGTAATTGATATTCCTCCATGTGCCATAGTGACAACACTAATACTAATGCAGATAAAGGTTCACAGCTTGAGGTGGGCATTAATGGTGACCAAAGAGCCCCCATTTGATTGCTCATTAGCAATGGATGCAGCAGTCTGGGAGCAAAAGAGTCTTTAGACTACATGAGTTATAACATGTGAGCCCATAACTTGGGTGTAAGGAATGTATTCTCGCATTTACAGGGGGTTGCAAGATCAGCTTAATTATCCCCACCGTACCTATCCCCAAGTTTTTGTAGCCAGCAATTAGCTTGCTAAATGGTACTACCCTCACAATTTGGGTATCTTTATTTCCACATATAGAGGGTTAAAATATCAATTCAACTTACAGACTATGAAAAACTCAAAATACCTCTCCCAACATTATTATAACTTCAGTTTGGACTAAAAGTACACCTAATCTTTCCTCAACATTAATAATAAACTCTCTTTTATTATATATGTAAATAAATTACCATTATTTGATTATTATAATATGTGAAGAGGACAATGGTCATTATCTAAGGAATCTATAAAAAATAAATGGAGTATATTTATATCTTTACATGATTAAAATTTGAAATGAAAAATGGGAGAATGAAAATACAGAGTTAGTATGAAAGAATCAAAAAGAATTAAATAATAAATTGAGATGGGTGACAAATTGAGCTAAAGAAGCATGGTGGAAAATGCAGTGCGAGGATATAGAAAGTTTGCGGAGGAAGGGTGGAATTGGTGCTCGATACAAGAAGGTTAAAACACTATCAGTAAGTAAAAAGGGAAACTCTTGTGTTAAGAATTAAGAAAACACTATCAGGGAGTAAGAAGGGAAATCTGGGTAAATAGATATAAGTTGGGTAAGATAATAGCTGAAACAGAAAAGATCCAAGAGAGATAGAAGGAATGTGCGGAAGAACTGCATGATAAAAAAACTTAGGCCAGCAAGTTTAGACATAAAAAGAGAATATGGTGTAGATGAAGATAGCTTTGGCTCAGGGTTACTCAACAGTGAGATAGAATGGGAATCAAGGGAAATTAAATCAATTAAGGCCATGGGGGTAGACAGCATTCTTGTGGAACTACTTAAAGGTTTAGGAAAATCTGGGAGGAAGAGTCTTTATGGACTAATTTGCGGCATTTATGACAGAGGAATTTTGCTGAAACACTTTGTCAGATCATTGCTAGTTCCTATTCCAAAAAGGTAAAGGCTACATATTGTAAGGATTACAAAACAATAAGTTTGATTTCATTATTGATTTGCTCATTATTGGAGATAGGTCACCAAGTTTTGCGAGTGGAAATTTGCTTTCTCTTCTTATGTTGCTAATGTGATCTTCCTTGGAACATAGCTGAAATATTTATTATTTTTGCAGCACAATATACTTTTAAACCAATGAACTGCAGAAAATAGGAATAGACTGGAGAGTCATCTAAAATAGGAGAAAATAAATCCTTGACCAGTACATATCTCAGACTGCTCGGGTACAGGTGGAGGACAGAGAGTCCAGATGGGCCATGTTAAGGAGAGTTGTAAGGCAGGATTGTCCATTATTACCAGTGCTGTTAAATTTATATATGAAGGAAATGATTATAGAATTATGAGAGAACTGGAGATAGGAATGAAAGTCAGAAGGAAATCCAGAAAATCAATTAGGTTTGCTGATGATCAAGCTTTAGTTGCCAGTCAGCCCAGGGTTTGCGAGCATTGCAAGAGTACATTGGCAATTCATTGCAATAGATATGGGATGAGAATAAATGTAAATGAAACAAAGGTTTTGTGATTTTTCAGAAAGAGGAAGGCTAAGTTAAACATGAAAATAGGAGGGCAAAAACTAGAGCAGTTGGAACAGTTTACGTTTCTCAAAAGTGTTGATGACAGGGAAGTTGAGTAAGGATGTTTAGAAAAGACTGGTCAAAACATTCATATGAACTGTAGTTATGCAAAGTGCAGAAACATGGTAATTGAAGCAGGATGAAAGGCCTAGATTTGAAGCTTTGAAATGTGGATGTTGAGAAGGATGGAGAAGATGAAGTGGACTGAAAGGAAAACAAATAAGGAAGTGCTTGATATTATGGGCAAAGTGAGGAGATTGTTGGGTTAAATCGTAAGGTGGCAGGAAAAATAGATGTAAAGTATATTGATTGGCAAAAATTGGGATGTTGAAGACTTGAGGGAGAATGTTAAATAAGCCGAAAAGGGGCAGGAATAGGATAAATAGATACATGAATGTCTTTATTCGGGCAAAATTGAGACCCTAAGGTTTATAATATATCATCATATCAATATAAATTAATAAATAATAGTTATGACAAAATTGTAATAAATATAAAGGTACCATAAATACATGTATAACAATGTCAAGTACAATACAATACAATATGGCAGCACAAATACAATATCATATACAAAGGAGTAAAACCATAAAACCAGGGTAGGGGGGCCAGTTCCTTTCCCTGTGCCGGTTTTGGTTTCCCAGGAAGACCTGGTATCCGAAAAATCACATAGCTTGGGTGGAGCTGCAGGTACACAGAGTGCCTTGCCCGGGAATCAAACCCGGGACCCTCTGGTCAGTAGTCCAACGCTCTACCCACTGGACTACCACGACCCACATTCAAAGGAGTACAGTACAATAAATACATATGATCATACATGCATAGTAAATTAAAATAGCATATCATATATTTTAAGGCAAGGTGAAGTTGACAGTCAGAAATGGTGCAGGTTAAGTATGGCGCGCACACTCCAAAATAAAGCATTACTGCTAATTTAGATATAATATTTTGGCTGTAGAAAGGTGTCATGAGTGAAAGGGAAATGAAAAATCATTTCTCCAGCACAGCTAGATGACTCAAGAAGGAAATATATCTTCATAAATCAAATTGAAACGTTTCATATTTTCTTTTAAGGTGAATTTCCTTTGTTATCATGTCATCTATAAATGAATGTTCGGGAAAAATTACACAAATACCATAGACATGTCAGAGAATAAAATGAAAATTATCTTTAACTTCTAGCATCAAAAGAATACTGCATGCCATGTATTAAATTTTCATTTTAGTATACACTTGTATTTATGATTACACCGAATTGTGATAACTGAGTCATAATTCATTTTTAAATGTTTTCAGAGAAATAGCTGGTCAACTTGCAGCCTAGCAAAACAAACCTAAGATAGTTGTCTTAGCTTTCATATTGTCACAATGTTTCTGACTTTGATTTCATTAAAACCAAATTAAAAATCAATGGATATTATGTACATAAGGCAACATATCATTCTTTAACTTTGGCTAACTCAACTCTTAAATAACACCAGGCATATTTCATGATCTGGATGAGAAAAAAGTATCTTGAACAAAACTAAGAAAACCAGGTGAAAATTATTGAATCATGTTTAGATTTCGCTTCAAGTAACTCTTTTCTGTTTCGATACATCTATCCTTGGATGTAGGCAACAATATTGTTTACCCTTGAAGATAAGCAACTTGTGTGACTGATCGAAGAGGTAAAAATACTATAATATAGCAGTATGCATGTCCATCATGTCCGCTGTAGAATATTGTTCTCTTCGTAATCGTCTTTGTTTAGAATTTTATACAGTACAGAATTAGTAATTTATATATTATAAGAGTTGCGTCTTGGTGAAATGTATTCTTTAATTTGACGAAAGATAAACTCACAAAAGGTAGTAGGACCATTTTTTCCCATATATTATAACATTATTTAATTCATGAAATCCTTTTGGAAAAATTATGTTGGTGAACTTAATTGCCGTTCCTGAAAAAACTTCGCTTAGAATGGCTTAATGTAAACATATTTTTTGTTGGCGGCAAATGACAGATTGCTATGACAAACAATTTGGTTTTCATACTACGTTAATCACATTCAGAATGAAATTATTACAGCTCTATTTTAACTAAAGGGAATAAATATTCGACTGCGATTTTATAGCGATAGATGACAGTCAATACGATGCAGCTCTTCACCGTTCCACGCAAACCTTGCTAGTGCCAAGTCGTAATGTCTCATAGCCAACACCCACTTAGATTTATTCAATATTTTTATTAATAGATCACTCAACTATCCAGATGGTTAAAATCTCTAAACAAAACTAATACAAGAACAGAAATATCCACCAATTTGGGATTTATTCGATTTGGTATTGATTTTTATCGCTTATTTAGGATTATGGAATATTTCTTCAAATTTCTTATAAATTTCGATTTTTTAGACTTATGGAGTCAATAAGGGTTTTTGGATTTCAATGACGTAAGATTCCTTCGGTTTCCATGAGAGATTATCTGAAATGTTTATTGAATTTCCATTCGAGTAAACTCCCCCTCGCATTCCTCTCTGTGTGTGTTTTACACTAATTATATTTGCGTAGAAATCGCATCTAGCACAAAACAACGGAGTAAGATAACTACTTTACTACTACATTTTTCATAGGTTTCACCGATTAAAGTGATTTAGAGTGTTTTTTAATGAAATACGTGTTCTTTACAATCATCGAAACGGAGAGATTGTTCCATATTTCTTTAGCTTACTGATATACTATACACTTAAATTGTCCGCCATCGTAAAAAGACCAAGACTATCATGAGAATGCCCAACATCACTTCTTACCCAAGTAACTGTACTTGTCCACCGGTGCACCTTCCTGCAGCGGTCCGAAATAAGTCATCTTGTCCCTCTCGAGGTACACATCCGTCACGCTCTTGACGAAAACAGTTCCTCGCCACGTGTGAGGTCCGGGGGTTCCAATTACCACGTCGTCATCGACCACAGCCCCTGATGTTCCCGCCTGGCAGTAACCAAACTGTTCGTGCGCCCTGAGGACAAATAGAAAGATGATAAATTGAGAAAGTAGCGAGGGTTTCAGTTAAGACTGCAGTGAAGGTGGATCCAAATGAAGTTAACTTGCGAATGAGCGAATCAACCAATGTCTCTATTTTAGGCACCCTGTTGGAAGAGGCATATTTGGACAACTAGCATACCTGTACTTGCCAAGGTAACAATCAAAATCCGCCGCTTCCCTCCTTATTTAAGCAAGAAATTATAAATAATAACGTTGCCTATGCCGGAATTTGCATCGTGTGAGTATACTATATTACATTACTCTGTTCCCTTCATATGCATATAAAAAGTGATTCTTGAGAACTTCATATCCCCAACTTCTCAGATACCAGGATTCTGTCCAATTATTTTAGTATTTAATATGTTTTAGTAATCTTGAAGCAACCGCATGGGTGTGTGACGGGGTGAATACACACCAGAGTAATGTTGAACCGAATGCTTTTTCCACCTAGCGGGATCAGGGAACGTTATTCTGATCCCTTATTTCGTGAGAAAGTGATTTCTTAAATCTATCTGTTCTAAACTTAATCTTGCTAATTTAATCGGTATGATATTGCCTACCTTAGTAGTGTTATCAGACCTTTTATTGCATTTTTACGTGAGCGATATTAACTCAATATTCACTGGTAAGATACGTTTATTTGCTGACGATGCAGTTGTTTACAGATATGTCCGTAATCCTGAGGATAAAACAGATTTACCAGATAACCTAAATGCTATATAACGATGGTGCGACACTTGGCAATTAGGATTTAACGTAAAAGGTGCATGCTGATGAAGTTTAAAAAAAAGAGCAATTCATTCCGGAACGCCTGCTGTATCAAGAACACCGAAATGAATAGTATACACTCAATTAAATACTTACTCTCACTCACGATCTCCCATGGGTGAAACGAATCCGGGGAGTATGTGGACAAGCTAAAAAAAAATAGGATTTATTAGAAGAGTATTGAGGAAATGTGATGAAAATTTTCAAGAGAAATGTTATATTTCGCTGGTTAGGCCTAATTTAGAATATGTGATTGTGCAAGGTTTGTATAAAAAGTATGAGTAACAATTTTTTCCTGACGTGTGCGTGAAGTGCTGAATTCAGACCTTCGGTTAAGTGTGCGCACGATAGCCGATCGTATTGGAATTGATAATACGACAGTGTACACAATTATCACTGAAATTGCAATGCGAAGATCTGCTCTAAATTCGTCCCGAAGGTCTTGATGGACAACTAAAAGCATAGTCAAGTGTCCGCTGGCGAAGGCCTTCTGCAGCGTGTTGAAGAAGATCCCAACTTTCTGGATAACCCCCTTACAGTCTCGAATTAGCACCAGCAGACTATTTCCTATTCATAAAGTTGAAATCCTCCCTCAAAGGACACCACCATTGGACCCTTAAAGTACCGTTAAAGTAGCTAATACGCCTACCGTTAAGGACATTCCGAAATCCGCCTACCGGGGATCCTCCGAGTCATGGAAAAGCCGCTAGCAAAAGTGTCTCGACTTTGAAGAATTTGGATACATTTTAGCAATATCTAAAATAAATCTATTTGTAATGAAAATTCAATATTAACCCCATCGTATTTTTTTAGCATTCTGTGTTTTGTACTACCCTACAACCCTATTGGTAAACTCATTCATAAATTAAAGGTCGCGGGTATAAACAAGGGCGCCATAAGTTGGGTTAAAGATTTTCTTTCAGAGCGGGAACAGAGGGTAGCCCTTAATGGCGCTAGTTCCGACAGCGTTCGAGTCACGTCGGGGGTACCTCAGGGAAGTGTGATCCGGCCGTTGCTTTTCTTGATTTTTGTTAACGATTGAACCGCGAAGTGACAAGTAAAATTAGGATGTTCGCGGATGACACGGTGATCTATCGGGAGATATCTGGGGATGAGGATCGTTTTATTCTAGCGCAGGATTTAGATTGCATTACTAAATGGTGTTCTAACTGGGGATTGACTCTAAATTATAATAAATGTTTAGTGGTAAATTTCTTTAAAAGATCAACGGGATTTGCTTACAAATTAGTTGGAGGACCTAGCAGTAGTTGATACGGTAAAATACCTAGGTGTCACATTCACAAAAGAATTAACTTGGGGGACTCACATACGTAAAGTCTGCGGTCAAGCATATAAAAAATTGGGATTCATTAGACGCGTTGTCGGCAAAAGTGACTCGAAGGTCAAGGAACGTTGTTACCACGCTCTTGTAAGGCCTCATTTAGAATACGCATGCAGCGTGTGGGATCCGAGTGAAAAAGGCCTCATTCGGGAAATTGAGAAGGTTCAACGCCGGGCAGCCCGTTTTGTAAAAAAATCCTACGATAAAACGCAAAGCGTCACCGAAATGCTCATGGATTTGGGGTGGGAATCATTGGCTGAGAAACGATTCAATGCAAGATTGAAATTATTAAATAAATTTAGATCCGCATGTTTCACCACGGAGGTCTCGCAAATTATTCGTACTCCCACATACTGTACATTGGTCGCTTGGATCATGCATATAAAATTCGGGAAATAGATGCCAGAACTAGCCAACTCAAGGACTCCTTCCCACGGACAATACGGGATAGCAACTGCAGGGTTATAGATAGCAAAAATTCCACTTGCCACCCTCAGCGTCTAAAAAATAATTAGTTGTATTTAAATGCATGCTCTTCCACTAACCTTATGTGTTTTGTTATAATAACCCATTCTTTCCGAATGACCTCATTCGTGTTCTGTTCATCTGTTTTTAAGTTTCCCTTTCAATCCCTCGTCCCTCTCCGCGGGGGGAAATTCCTGCTACCTGCAACGTTGGGTCGCATTCCCTGCCTTTTACAGACTCTTTGGGGGTAGAGTGTTTCGTGGTGCATTTTCATGTGGTAGTGATGTTTCAATTTCTTGCTTGTTGTGTCCTGGCTTGCGTGTTGTAGGATGGCTTTCGTGCTGCATAATGGGGTGCAGTTTTTTAGTTGTTTTGCGGTATATGTGTTTGCATGAGTATTGGATGAAGGGATTTTTGCATGAGTGTGTGCGCTGCTGTGGGTGTAATTTTCCGTGTTGTTTTTTCTTGCATGTGGTATTTTTCCTTTTTACGGTTGGTGACCTAACACCCCCCGCCACACGCCCTTGCGGCGGCTTGCGGGGTATTATGTAGATGTACAGGGGGTAAATACAAACCACTAATTTTGTCCCGAATATTTCCCCCCTAGCGCAGTCGGACAACATTATTCTGTTTCTTTATCGTCCGTGGAAAAAATTCCATCTTAAATCTATCGGTTATAGACTTAACGCCACTGATTTTTTGACATGTACAGTAGTAATGCATAATGCATTACTACTGTACATGTCAAATGCATTTTCAACAGCATTGCTAAAGAGATATCCAATTTATGCATGAGATTTAGTGTACAATTTTACCTTTGCTCCATGGGTGATTTGCAGCCCAGCTCCTCCAATAATTTCGATACGCCTCGCAGTTTATCATAATAACGTTTTATCATTTCTCTTCGACTTTTCCATCACATTTACCCGATACTCTTGTAATAATTTCCTAATTTTTTTGTTAGCTTGTCCACAGACTCTCCGTAAATGTTTCAGTGAGGGCAACGTCTAAGTATTTAATTGAGTCTGCACATTTCTGATGGACACCGAAATGGAATGAGCAGACTTCGTGTAAATCTATATGAATCGGGAGGGAATTGCTTTTATTTCAAAAATTCATCACTATGCACATTTTTAAGTTTAATTCCAATCGCCAAGTGTCGCCACGTCGTTGTATAGGATTTAGGTCATCCGATATAGCTGCTTTGTCCTCGGGCGTACAGTTAACAACGGCATCGTCGGCAAATAAACATATCTTACAATTTACCATGGAGTTGATGTCCTTAACTTAAATATAGAGTAAACGAAGTCTAATAATTCTTCCCGGGCCTATGTCTATGACTACTCTTTGTACCCGAACAAGTCTTAAACCTAACCCAGGATATTTATTCTATACCATATCCTTCTAGCTTTGTGAGTAGTTTACTGTAAGGTACTTTGTCGAAAGTTTTCTTAAAATATAGAAAAACCGCGTCCACTGGAACAAAATTTCTCTCCGGTACTAAGGATATCGTGAACAAAAGCGCAAGTTGTGTCTCGCAGGCTTTACCCTTTCGGAAACCGTGCTGGTTTTTTTTATCAATAAGGTCTGTAACTGCTCAATTTCTCTTTTTCTTCTTTTTTAAAAATAGTTGTTACATTAGCCATTTTCCAATCTCTAGGAACCTTGTGATCTACTAGCAATTTCTTAAACATAATTTCCACATTTCGCGCAATTGCCGACAATAGTTCCTTGAACATACGAGCGGTTTTTTGATCGGGCGCGGAGCATTTATTAGGGTTAATATTTTTCTGCAAACGGTCTATTTTTTCTATTTTTGAAATTTCAATTTTGGAAATCGGTGGGAGGGTTCGATTTAGTAAGCTATCGGAGATATTCATTGACGCATTGGCGAAGACGCTTTGAAAGAAGAAATTTAATTAGTTAGCCTTGTCCAAACTTCTGGTTACTCTTTCGTCTTTATCGTTTTTGAGAGAATTAACTATAGATAGATTTCCCTGAACCTCTATGATGTACGGCGAAACTACTTTCGGTCTCTCTTTCAATATTTCTGCTAATCTTTTCCTTGTGAATTCAATTAACGCGTTTCGTAATTCCTTTTTGGCATTCGCCCAAGCTATCTCATAATCATAAGTGATTTTATCCATTTTGTCGCTGGAGATATCATCCCTAATATTTTTCATCTTGGCGTGATAGCCTTCGACGTAATATTTTCTAACTTCCGCGTTGTACCATCTCGGTTCCGTGTTATCTTTATAAATTTATAGGGAATGAATTTGTTGACTTCTGAGCGCGTGATGTCAAGGAAGTGATTTCACGTACCCTCAATATTTCAGTGTTAGCTATATTTATTGAATTTTGCAAATTGACGACTCTGTTGCAAGCATTTTAAGCCGCTATAGTCCCCATCTTTAAAGATGTAAATTTTTATTTTTGGCCTCTTATTTCAAATTCCATTTAGGGAAAACTTAGCATTTACTGCTCCGTGGTCACTAATTTCTTTTATAATTTCAAAAGTTGACTTTTTGGGATACATTCGTTGCCAACAAATCAAGAATAATATCGCCCTTATTTGGTGTGGTGACAAGTTGATGCAAGGAGTTCCACGTAAAAACTGCAGTAGCCACTCGCAGGCATCTTTGTCTTGACCCCTCCGTTTTACCTCCCGTCTTTACCCCGCATTTGGCGATTATATGTAGATCCTAATGCATTACAATTTATCTTCCTACTCCGCTCATAGAATCCGAAACATTTTACATTCTACTAATTTAATAATTTTCCACTGGTATGGTTTGGTGTAATACTGCCTCACTGCACATATTACCGTTTCCATGAGATGCTCCAGACCACCAAGTATGAAAAAAACTTGAAACTTATCGCAAGTTGAGTTAACAAATCTTGTTAATAGGAAATCAAAGTACTTAGAGACTAAAAAAAGATATCTTTACAACACTTATCACCCGAATAAATAAGTTAATCGATCTATCGACCCATCATCCCCACACAGGTACACCGATCACGTCACACTGCGAGGTTTCTATCCACAGGTAAGTGCACAGAAGGCTATCCATCAAATGTTATCGCATCCTTAAGTCATCATCGACAAAGTTTGCGCTAAATAGTATCTTTGTGAGCACCCTCTTGACATCAGAAGGAATGAAGCCTCCAAAATTTAAACCTAGAGTCGGGGTGGGTCTTGAACAAGCCGGCAGGCATTTAAAGTTTCGATTAAAACTTGTTGATTTAGAAATAAACAAATTTTAAAAGTGTAAAAATTAACGTAATCTCAATTAAAATAAGAAAGTATTTTCACTATACAACGTCAAAATTAACTTTAATGCTTTATCAAACTAAATTCAAATCCATAATCGTGCATAAATAAAAATAAATTCATGCCCAGGTAGATTAGTGAATGGAGTATTTTCTACACTTTTTATAGTATTTAAGACTTGGAAGAATGAAACTAAGAAAGAAAAACTAATATTAAAAATAACTCTCAAATTTAAAGCATGCAGCGTCGATTATCCGTAAAAAATGTAATTCCATGGGGCAATAATGCGCAGTGTATTGCAGGAAAAGTTGTACAGTAACTGATATTGAATGAAACTCGGAAAAAATCAGCACTTTTGGCCGGTGAAATGTCATTGGCAAATATTACAATCCACAAGGGTGTCAAGCTAACAAATGTTCTTCCACTCGAGAAACGAAGCAAGTAAATTTGACCATCAAAGTCCTTCTGATCTTGACATTGACTTGACTTGACATCCAAATTCCTTCTGAACGAGGAATCCGGCCATCTCCACTATTGAGGAAAACGCCTTTTCCCCGATTCCGAGTAATCTCAACGGCCAGTCGCAGAAAAAAACTGAGACCCCGTCAGAAGAAAGGAATAGGGAAGGAATGAAAGGGGGCTGACGCGCCAGGCACACGCGCTTCGGGAGAAATCAAAAAGAATTGCCGGGTGGCAGAAAATGGATTCGGCGGAAGCATACCTCTTGAATGAGAATCGGACCGATTTAATTCCGGAATATCGGAAAAATAAATTCACGTCATTTCCTGCCCATGAAGTCAGAGTCGAAGGATGCGCGCCTGGTACATAACTGGCGACCCATCGAAAGAAACTCCCAACATAGGGGAAAATATCCACCCAAATGAAATGAGATTTAACATCCAAGTTAGCCACCTCTCGAAATCACATTTATAAACTTAAATGACATATTAAAAAAGAAATGAACCCAGTTCAAAAGGCACATATAATAAAAATATAAAATCAAGCTTCCCTACCTACAGGTTAGGAGCAAGCCTGGTGTTGAAAAATCCTAAAAATGCCGGAATCCAGTCCTAAGGGTGGAAAAGCCGGCTTCAAAGGCGGTCACATCGTTACTTTCTCCCAGGAACTCACTCTGCTCAGTCGCCACGCACTTCTCAAGCCTCCCTCCTTAGATCCCTTCCACCCAATAAACTTCTTCAACTCCTCCCACCCTCGAAAGGGAGAGTAGTGGGGATATCTCTTACTTAGCGAGAGGTGGGTGGGGGGTCATGGGATGGGCGGTAAGGGAGTGGTGGAAAGCAGAAATGGAAAGAATAGGTGTAAGACAGGTAAACGTAAATAACACCCTTATGAGGTTTGGTGGGGGGGGGGGGGAATAAGCCCCGTTGGGTGCTTAAAGAAGAGGTTGGTGGGGAAGTAGCAGAGAATATCTGGACCTCCTCCCACTCTGCCTTGCATACTAACAGCTCTTATATCGTGCGCTTGGAACTCGATTGTCCATTGGTTGCTGACTCAATGGCGAAACTGGCTTCAAAGGTGAAAATAAATCCATGGAGTTAGAGAAAGAAATTATAAAAAGAAGGTAGACAGTAGTGATGCTCAAAGAAAAAAATCAGTCACATTAATTCAATTAGATGACATTTCCACCACTTAAAGTGTGCTTGGCTCATGCATCTCCAAAGTAATTTTATTCGGTAAAATTTCCCATTAAAACAGCACGATTGACAGCAATATGCATTGAGCTACAATTTCACAAATTGCGAATAAAATTAAGTCCAACATTTATTGAACTCTTCCTTAATAGTTTTCCTTGAAGTAGTTTTCAAGGTTCATACGTCATTTTTTATTGGCAATTTGCTAACAGAGTAAAATGATCTATATGTGTTGATTCAAATTTTAACCTCAATAGATGATATTTTTTAAGCAGTTGCAGTCAGAAAAAGATAGGTACTCACCAAGTACGATTCCAATTTGGAGAATTAGTACGCCCTGTGCGAGTTGGAACAATATTTTTCAAACATCTATCTCCAATATGCATGTTTATGCCAATAATTGGTCTTGAACGTATAAGCACAACCTTGTTATCTACATATGCACCGACAAGTAGGTCAGGGTAACCATTTTCATCCAAGTCAACCCCTCCACTTAGAGAATGGCCAAAAGTTACTGGACCTTCTTTGCCAGGTAATTCTTCAGAATGTATGACCTATTAATATAAGAGATATATTTATACCCTAATTTGCTATTTGATGACCAAACTCGATGGTTTCAGGCTTCACTTTGTGGAAATCCATTCTAATAAATCAAACGAGAGATGGTACTTTTTTCCACACTTTATTTTACAAGTCGACCGGTTTCGTCGCATAGGCGACATCATCAGGTACATAGCATCAGTGAGTTCCAGAATATATAGTTATTTGAGGGGGGGGGGAAGAGGAGGTTGAGGGGGGGGGCGGTGGTAAAAGGGGGGGGGGGCGGTGTGAGAGGGAGCGTGGTACTGGGCGTGGGTGACTCAAAGGGAGGGGTGGGGTGGATGTAGGCTAAGTGGAAGCTTGGTTAGGTATGCCTTTCACAGCGGGGGTTGGGGCGTCATGTATTGTGGTCAGAGAAATATCCAAAAGGGGGGAATTGCTCACAAATATATTCTCGTTGGCAATTTTTCCTTCCTTTTGATGCTTCCTAATCTCCAGCTCCTCCAGACAATCCATTCTTCTTCCCTTTTTCTCGAGGTGAAGTATCTCTGGGACAAAATCGCTCCTGTGGTCACTTTCCCATAGGTGTTTGGCGAAATGGGATCTGTTTAACTCACCGTTTCGTAGATGTCTTCTGTGTTCCTCTGCTCTTACTCTGAACGACCGTCCAGTCTGGCCAACATAACAAATTTCACAGTCACCACATTGGAGTTTATAAATACCACTTCTATCATTAATGTCAATATTGTCCTTGGTTTTGTTTAACACAGCCCTTAAGTTACATTTGTTGTAATATGCAATTTTAAATTCTTCCTTCGGGAAAAGGTTGGCAATGGACTGCGTAATCTTACCGTAGTAACTAAGTTTGCACCATCGCTTCTTATCTTCACTAATTACCGATGATTTATAAAACAGTCTCTGTGCTCGGAGGGAGCGTTTTTTATCTATCATTTTACTGATGACACTTTCTTCGTAACCATTTTTCACTGCAATGTCTTTGATTACCGTGATTTCCTTGGCGAAGTTCTCGGCGGACAGGGGGATATTGAGAGATCTGTTTAGCATGGAGTGGAAGGCGGCCATCTTGTGGGAGGGGTGGTGGCGGGAGTCGGAGGGGATGACATGGTCTGTGGTAGTTTAGAAAGGTAGAAGAAATATTAACTACCTAACCACACCTAACTAAACTACCACAGACGGTCGTTTCGCTTCTGGATGCCGCTTCTAGCGACATCCTGAAGCGTAGCGTCCGTTGCCTATTCTCCAGGAATACGGTCCTTCCATTTGTGACAGAAATATGAGAATTTCTTGAAAACTCTTCTTGTCACTCCCCTTCTTTAGCTCTGTATTCCATTTTTAAGACGTTTCTTCTCTTTCCTTTCTAGATCCAGCTTCAAGTAACATCAGACCCAGTTGCTCCTGCGCCTAACATCCGTCATGCCAGCCATTCTGCCTGTGAAAACCAGCTAAGAACCTCCTGCATTTCAACAATCCTCTTCAAGCTCTACGATAATCAAGAGAAGATAGAATCGCCTGGGATCTTTTCGCCAGGAAATCAAGAGATAATCTAAGAAAAAGCCTCATTTGCTCCTTTTGCCGCTTCACGGACTGAACCCTTCTGTGTCATATTTCAATTTTATTTGTTATTAACTCTGTCTGTATTTGTTATTTTAACTCAAAAACTGTATTTGTTACACTTTCTAAATGTATTTCTATGTTTTATGTAAAAATGTATAACTGCCCTGTCTTGTTCTGTTCTGGTAAAAGGAAAACTTGCCGCTTCACGGAAACACCGAGGGAACGCCAAATGCCCAATCAATGTATTTATAATTCTGACGCTTCACGTTTTGGCTCCCTCTTTTTACCGCCTCACGGTACTTTGTCTTAATTCAATGCGGTTAAACTCAAGGCGGCCTGAGTGAGGTTTCTCCGGGTTTCCTCACTCCCTCGGGTGAATACCAGGCCGCTCGCCACCCCGGATATGCAACGCAATAAGCACCTTTAACATAGATCAAACCTGTAATTCTAATTCTGCAACCGCATCAATTTTATGTCTTCAAAAGTCTTCCTTCTCATACCCGAAGAGGCTCCGGCCTATAACGGGTATTTGCCATATGTTATCAATCTGTATTGTATTTCTTGATGTTGTATCTCTTTATGGTAAATAAAAACATTTAAAATCGAAAAATCGAAATCGATTCTATGTACCTGATGATGTCGCCTATGCGACGAAACCGGTCGACTTGTAAAATAAAGTGTGGAAAAAAGTACCATCTCTCGTTTGATTTATTATTTGATGACCGTTTAGTCATTTGAAAAACCATTCGCATTTTATTTAACATGATTCTAAGATTATATAACTTATTTGGGCACTGTTCGATATGAACTCTTTACCTGATAGGGTTTAGTAATGAGTCCTTTCGGGGAGCCTGAGTATACGTAATCAGTTTCGTTGCCTTTAAATGGTGCACCAACGGCAATGTATGCACAACTATTCATATCGAGGTCTCCAAGGGAAGTGATAGCGAGGCCTAAGCAAAGCTCTCTTTTTCCAGTTATCTTCACTGGTTCTGCGTAATCCAAGCAATGGTCAAGATAATTCAATTAGACTTAGATTGCCCCACCGACATCTTTTCCATGATAAAATGGAGCTTCAGCAATCAGATCTGGAATTCTGCAATGAATCAGAAATGGGGCATAAAAACTAGAAATGCAAAATAAGGGATATTAAAAGAAAAAATAAAAATGATTATTATCATATATTCAAATTATTTTTCAAGGGTGGAATTATATCAAATTTGTATGGAATTTTGGACAATATTTAACTACTATTATAAACCAAAGGCTCTAGTCCATCCTAAACGTTTTGCACCGAAGGTCATTTTTTTCTTGGGTCAATGGTTTAACCATAGTTAAGGGGTTAAGCTCCCCCTCTTAGCAGGGAAAATAGAAGAGAGAAAACACCTGCATCAATTATGGCTAGCATGGGTCACTAAGAAGTGAGCCAAGTAAAATTAAAGGTAGCACTGAACTCGGTTCATTAGTAGTCGAAGCTGCAACTGATAGTCCCGCAACAGTTTAAAATTAACTCATTAGACTTTCTCAGACTGCAGTAAAGTTTATATTAATTGACTCCTCGGTCGGTTCTGAAACGTGAGGTTATAGTACACTCCAAAATAAGATCGAAGGCGTATGAATTTACATATTCAGGGTATTGGCCTGCTTCTTCCACTGTGTACTTTTCCACAAAGCACTTAAAACGATGTTATCACAAGAATCGGGTTTTTAAAAGTGATTGTCCAAAGTCATGACGAGGGAATTGAAGTAAAGACATTCCGGCACTTATCCGTGCGCATATCACACCTCACCGTCCCTATTTTAATGATATTTATGAAAAAAATCATAAAACTGACATTTGGAAACATACTTAATCTCCCCCTCAGGTCGCAGACAGCAGGCTTTCCCAGGACTTCCTCAAAAACTTCATTTTTCAAAATTTTAGAAATGCTCACCGATTTACCGGGCGTCCTTTACAAGGTTCGACTGCTTCAAAAAGGTCAAGGTACTGGTTAAGGGTGTAGCATAAGCCTTGACCCCACTGGAAATCCAGACCACTTCTCACATACCGATGCGCACATACCTGTTGAAAGGAAACGATATTATTGATGAGTCAGCAAGTAAGAAGTATGCCAGGAATTATAACAAATATATTTAGATGAAATTGAGAACATTTAGGTTAGTTCACCGACTTGGGGCCATAATTTGATCCCAACATGACAGTTATATGAGCAAAGGCAACATTAAAGTCTATGCATTACTTCAAGTCTATTGCAAAGGGATAATCAAATAGAGATGGTTATATGCATTTTTTAACTTTACAGGCTCCACGAAGAGTCTTGTCTATATGGAAATTAAAAATGACTTTGGGTAAGTAATAGTTTTGGCACTAAATCAGTGGCAGTATCTGTATTCATTATCACTGCGGAATAACAGATACAGAATCAATAAAACAACACTGATAGTAAAAACCATGTAATATGTTACCCAAGGCAGCTTGTGCGAGCTCGAATAGGCTTCAACTTTTTTTAAAACTTATATATTCTCCCAAAAATTTAGTTTTAAGGTAATACTCAATTAGGATCAACTAATTCCGTAGAAAACGTATTTCCGATCACATTTTCTTAATAAATGTGTAAATTTGATAAGTTCTTTATTGAAAATTCTTCAATAAATTATACTCCCATTTTACTCCGGAAGCCGCCACGAGGTCGTGAGGCAATAATATTGTATATTGAGAGATTTTGCTAATAATGACGATAACTTGGATAAATTAGTTTTTGCACATAGAACATACCTTTAGAGGCCATAAATGGTCAAACAAAAACAGGTTGAGAAATTTTAGAACGTTCTGCATATTGAGTTAGGGTCAGCAGAGGGAATCTCGAGAGGGGGTGTGGATGAAGTGATGGGAGGGTGCAATGACGGCTTCTTTGAAGCGGATAGGAGAGGGGCGTATTGGGCGGAAAGTACGCGGCAGGGATGGTTGCCTGGTTGGCAGCGGGGTGTGCCTCTCCTCTGTCTCTTCTTCATCTCTCCCTCAATCCTCCTGAGGATGGCCGGCGATGCGGGACGGATGTGGGGTTATATTGTGGTAGAAATGTCTTCTATTGGCAAGAAGTGCGTAAAGCCAAATAAAACAAAATACGAAATATTGAGTGTCATCACTGATAAATTGAACTTGGTATTTTCTCACCTAAACTTTAATATACGTACTACTACCAGTTTCGACATGGAGGCGACATCATCAGGTATGAAATCTCATGCTTGGTCAGGTAATATATATGTATGCTCTTACTCGGAGGGGAGGTGTGTAATGGAAGGGACTTTGAAGCGGGAAGGGGAGGAAGGGGCGGTTATGGCGGCGCCGCGATTACACCAATCCACGTCCCTCCCGTCGATGATATGGAAACCTTCACACGAATTTTACTAGTCCTGAGTCTTCGAATATCTTAAGGTTCCCAACACAGATTCTGTATCAAATGTGTGACGCTCTGTGCCTTTTGGTACAAGTTTTTCGCGAACCTAGCGGGCCCTATACAATTCTGTAATTATTTTTTTAATGGACCCCAAATGCTCGTCGCATACTCAATGTGAGGCCTTCCTTAAGAAAAACAGATGTTTTCTCTTACTTTTGCGTCGCTTCAACTTCCGACCATAAGAGATCAAAAACATAACCTTATTTGATAAATATAAGAAACTTAGGAATAAAGCTAAGCAGGAGATAAGAAATGCAAAAATGAGATATTTTTACTCACTTACTAGCAAAAGCGAACATCCAAATAACCTCTGGAGTAAACTTAAATCTGTCAGAATTGGTAAAAACAAAGATGTACATCTACCCTCTTCGCAGTTGTTCGACATATTGAACAATAAATTCACCTTGTTACCAAATGCAGTGGATGCTTTGACAAAACCAATACTCTGCAAGTACTCCACGATAAACTAAATAACAATCTACCACCTGGTAATAAATTTAAATTTGTCCCGGGAACGCAATTAGAAGTTCGCAACTCATTACGAAAAATTAAATCCGTAGCACAAGGGTCAGATGGAATTCCCATTCTGCTTCTGTATAAATTAACTCCTCTCATACTTCCATACATCACCAATATTTTCATCTTCTCGCTAACTCAGGAAACATTCCCTTCTTTGTGGAAAAATGCATTAATTCGTTCAATCCAAAATAAATCAAAAACCACAACTCCAGATTACCGACCAATTAGCTTCCTATCTTATCCAAAGCGCAAGAGATACTTGTTCATGAAAAATAACAGATTTCATGTCTCGGCATAATATTCTAGATGTATTCAAATCTGGCTTCCGTGAGGCTCACAGTACTTCTACAGTTCTGGTCAGAATAACCGATGACCTTCGACGAGCTATGGATAAAAAGATGGTCAAAGTTCTTTTCCTGCTTGACTTTAGCTAAGCGTTTGATTCCATTGACAAGGATGTACTACTTGCCAAATTAATTTGCCTTGGACTTTCAAGAGCCGCCACTGCATGGATTTACTCTTACCTCTCAGGTTGCCCACAAGGAGAGGTGACTGGTGACACTTACCCTTCGTGGCTCGATATAACGCGCGGTGTTCCACAGGGCTCAATCCTGAGGCCACAACTAATCTTATTGTACATAAATGACATTTCTTCATCCTCTCGCTTTACAACAAATTTATTCTGATGTCGATAACATAAGAAGATGGAGCTCGCAAAACTTCATAAGCCTAAATTCACATGAAACGCAAGCTATAGTGATTGGATATCCCAAACTGGTAAAATCTATCGCTGCATTTCAACCATTCAGCTTGCATCTTCAAGGCACACTCATTCCATTCAAGAATGTTGTTACAAATCTAAACTTCCTTATAGATGGAAATTTCTCACGGTCTTCACATTTTTTTACAACTTGTAGCACTGTCAATGAGTCCCTCCACTTCGTTAGGAAATATCAGTTTGTTATGACCATCACATTAAAAAAGCAGACAGTTTCTTCTCTGATTATTCCTCACTTTGAGTAGTAGTGTTTAGGGGCGGCTAAGGTCATTTGCGCCATTTAGGAATGGATGGGAAAGGATGAAGGGTGGAGAGAAACCCGGCGTCGGCATTAGCCTTCTATTAGCGAAAGCCGCCAAGGGGTCCGCAGCTTAATGTCCCATCCGACAGACGGCATACTCTCTCAAAGTGCCCTCCACAAAGCATATCAAGTAGGGATCGAGATACCACTGAAAAATATTCAACGGTTCCGGGGTTCAAACCCGGGCCCTCTGGGTGGTCCCGGATTTGCTCACTTTGGTTATGATGACATAGCGTATCAAGACCTTTCAAACGAACTGTCGGTAAAACTACAAACGATATTTAACACATACTTACGCTTCATTTACAATTTGAAAATTATTGATCACGTTACAGAATATTTTAACAAACTCTACTGGCTATTTCTGGATTCTCGGAGGAAACCCAACATGCTGTCCTCACTCTAGCAAATACTAAATTATAAAACCCTTCAGTATTTTACCAATGATTTCAATAGCCTTGATAGAAAACATAAACTAAATACCAGAGATTAATAAAATCCCTGACGTACGACCAGAATGCCTTAAGGGTCATTATCCAAGTACTCGCAAAGAATGTTCCTTTTGAAATTTATTAAGGCGCTTCTGAAATTGTTGCATTGAAAAGCGCTTTACATTAATTTCCTTGTTTCCCTACGATGTGTTAGTATTTTTTTCTTGAACTTGCAGAAGTCGTTTCTAAGCCGTTTTTCAAAGTTTTTTTGTATTTCTAGTCAATTTATTTTGTTATCTTAAAACCCTTCTCACCTCACTGTTGTACCATCGTGGTTCGTTACTATCGTTTTTCTCTTTAGTAGGGAAATATGTCTCCCTGCCGTGTCTAATTAATTCCAAGAAATGCTTCCACGTAGCCTCAGTCCCCGTGTGGTGCGTTTTTGTTAAGTGTAATTGTTAGCTTTTTCGAAGACACGCGGCGAAATCCTTCAAATTACTTTTCTCGAATAAGCATACGAGGTATGTTCAAAAAGTATCGCGAATTTTGAATTTTCGCGGGATACGTAGATTTAATTTTCGATTTTTTGGTGGCGTTATGTTGGTACTTATGTCTCTCACTTATGCCGAAAAGTTCGGCCATTTTGAATGTTCTGTTAATTGTTGACAGCTGTTTTCCTTGGACGTGTTTTGGCTTGTCTTCGATTTTTGCCTGTTACAAAAAATGGATCATAGAATCTGTGTCAAAATTTGTGTGAAAAACAAAATTAAGTGCGCGGACGCATTCCGAATGTTGATTGTGGCATATGGAGAAGCTACCTTGGATCGAAGCAACGTTTATCGGTGGTACAAAATGTTCTTCAGAGGGCCGAGAAGATGTGAACGACGAAGAGCATGCCGGACGCCCGAGCACGTCAACAACAGACGAAAACATTGATGAGGTGAAGAAAATAGTATTAGCCAATCGTCGAATCACCGTAAGAGAAGTTGCTGAGGGCCTAAACATATCGATTGACTCGTGTCATTGTGTCATTCGATTTTTACCAATGATTTGGCCATGACACGGGTCGCCGCGAAATTCGTACCTCAATTCGTGCAGAAGTTCGACCAAAAACAGCAACGCATTAACATTTCTAATGAGGTTTTGGACTCCGCGAGTCCAGACGAACAAAATTTTCTCCAGAGGGTCATAACTGGTGACAAATCATGGGTTTATGGTTAATACGTGGAAACTAAAGCTCAATCATTCCAATGGAAGCTGCAGCACGAGCCAAGACCGAAAAAAGCACGCCAAGTTTGGTCAATTATGAAAGTTTTGATTACAGTTTTCTTCGATTGCAGGCGAGTGACGCATCATTAGTTCTTGCTACAGGGTAGAACAGTATATAAGGAATATTAACTGCCAGTTATGCGCAATTTGCGCAAAGCAATCCGCCACAAACGCCCGGATTTGTGGAAGAACAAAAATTGGCTTTTGCACCATGACAACTCCCCTGCTCGCACATCGCTACTTGTGCGCGAATTTTTGGCCTAAAACAACACACCAATGATGCCGCAGTCACCGTATTCCTCCGATCTAGCCCCCAGTGACTTTTACTTGTTCCCGAAACTGAGAATTTCGTTTGACCCCGAAAGAAAGAATTTCGTTCGACGATCCCAAAAAAGAATGCCATGAAGAGGTCGAGAGACCGATTCGGTGCGACACTGCGTTTCCTAACTTGGAGGACTTCATTAATACCAATTCAGGAGAGCGAATAAAGAAAGAGAGGGATGAAAATTTAATTTACTTTGTGGAAACGGGTACAGTATACGGCGAAGAGGTCGAGAGGCCGACGCATACTGAGAATGCGTTTCATAACTTGAATAACTTCGTCGATAACCAGGACACGGGATAACTAGGAGGGGCATTGTATCACCTGGCTACTCCGTCAGATCCGGCTGCGCGTTCTAATTCAGAAAAGACATCAGGGAGAAACGTAGCGTCTCGCGCGGAGAAAAAGAAAAATCTCCAAAATGTTAATATTTCAGTTGCACAACCTAAAGTAACAGAGAAAAAAATTACCCGCTCTCTTGCTTGTTGACTATCGCCTCTAGCCGAGGATTATCAGGAAAAGGGATTTTTGTAGAATCAGTGGATGATGAAGTAGTCGAGCTGCCTAGTTTGACGAAGGTCAATGGCGATGGAACATTTCCTATTATTTTCGTAACGTGGGAATGAATGCTCAAGACATAAAAAAGGAGCCTAAATTGCTTTATAATTCATAACTCAAGAGGATTTAGCTTCAGCAATTACACAGAAACAAAGAAATTATTTCAAAGCGGCTTAATAAATTTAAAAGGAAATTTCTTTGGAGAATGACCCTAAGGCATTCTGATCGTGCGTCAGGGAAAACGTCCAACCATAGATAGATAGGTAGTCGTCTTTATTTTGGGACGAGATTGAGACTATGAAGTCTTTTCTACCACCTAACCCCTCGTAACACATTTACAATATTAAACTTATAAATAACTTACTCAAGCTGCCCATAAATAGCAATGATATTAATACATATAATATCTTAGGACTAACATACAGGAGCACAATAAATTAGTTGCCAAGCTAATTAATAACTATAACAGAAAATATACAACATACAAGTAGGGCACCTCACTTCATTTAAAGCTAAATAATTTGGCAAAGAAGACTTTAGTGCCCCACTATGTCCTACACTTTAATCTAAAAAAAGCTCAGCAGTGCTCGAAAATCCTACCTGGGGTCCCTTGACGTGTAGTGAACACCCGAACAGTTCAGGGGGTTTCTACACGGTTGGATCGCCGGCTGAAGGTCGGCTAAGGACGCCCCGATATCCCTCCAGAAACCACGCAACCTCTGATTGATACTCTGACTGATGATCCAATGCCTCCACGACACTATATCAGAAGATAATTTACGACAAATTTGCACGTTTCAATAAGGAAAAATTGATTTTTCATCTGGAAGTCGTACTTATCTGTACTTTAATCATAAACACACATACGATATCTTGAGATTGGGAGTAACGGAATTTTCTGAGAAATGCTGGGAAATTTCACTCCTCTATCTTGCGTTACCTAGAAATACTGCTTTTGATGAGTAGAGCGAAGAGTAACCACGACATACTGAATTTGGCGGTGGGGTGGATATTTTCGCTGATTAGCCAAATTCATGGATTGACGACGTTTTTTGAGAAAGATGCGTCACCATGGTAAAAAATTCGATCCACAAAAATCCACGTCGACTAACTTTTCCAGTTGTTTTTTCATAACCTAATGATGGTCTATATATGAAGAGCATATTCTAATTTGGCCTGAGTTTCTTGAAGGCACAATTATATACACTCGTCCTAGCTCTTGCGAAAAACGATTCACTTATGAAATTCAACATCTGATAACACTTATCTAACATTAAATGCATCTAAATAAGACAATATAGAGCGAAAGATGTAAGGAGGAAATATAGATGTTTTAGGTCTATGCGTGGTGAGTTGCAAAGATAGCGGGGATCAATGGAGTGATAGTTATAGGGTAATATGCAACGGAGGGGATGAGAGCCAGCGAGGGGTTATCATAACATTGAATGAGAAGTTAGGAGGAAGCGTAGTCAACATACCTATAGAGTAAGCAACAGATAGAATATGACTAGTAGAGGTAAAAGCATAACCAAACCATTCAGGCACACATACCACCAAGCAATCATAAGTAGAAAGAAGTCGGTAGGGAATACGATCAGTTAGAGGACATAATCGCGTGGGTTCCCTCGGGAAAACGTTTGATAGCGATGGGGGACTGTAATGCGATGGGAAGCGAAGGAAGAGATGGTGATGAGGTGGGGGCTACGGTTTAAGCAGGAGGAAGAAAGCTATTAAGTTCTGCAGGAGACAGGGGTTAGTTATCACCAACGCTTGGTTTGGCCAACATAAAAGGCGTGGTTATGCATGGAAAATGCCGGGTGGCTCAGAAAGATATCAATTAGATTATATCATGTTTAGGCACAGATTTAGAAACAGCGTGATCAGTTCGGACAGTTTCTCGGGAGCGGATGGGGACTCTTATCACAATTTGGCAATGTTGTAGTTGAGCGTCCGACCAAAAAGATGAGATAGGGGAGGCGAGTTAGGAAATGGAATATAGAAGAATTAACTGGACTGATAAGGAAGGAGTATCAGTAGGCTGTGGAGAAAATTATGGATGAGGGTAAAGAGCTGAGTACTCTCGAGGAAAAATCTTTTGAATCCTTCAGGGATATGTTACAGCTGTTGTGATTGTATACAATTTCAGTAATCACATCGGCAATCAATCGTGAGAAACCTGGTCCACAAACATGGTAAAATATGGTAAAATGAAATGAGGCGCATTTGATACCAAAATTCTTAAAATAAGTGACGACGTATGAAAGCCAACGAACAAAGGATTCCCAATTCTGATATACAAATACTGTAAATTATTATTTTGAATTATTTGTCATTTAGTTTATCTGCCAGTTGCGTATAGAAAATGAAGTTGCAGTATCGACATGTTGAAAACTCTAACGCAACAAAATTTAATGTTTTAATAGGAACGAATAAAGGATATACTTCTCAAATCAGGTCCTTAATTTACCGTAAAGCTGGTTTACTCATTAAAAAATCGATTTCCATCGATTTTACCTAAGTTTTCGGCGTATCAATTTTAAAAGAATATAACGTCAATTTCTCATTTTTGAAGTCGTTCGAGACTGTCTCATTTGATAAAACTGTAGGCCAATTTTTAATGTAAAGTAAATTATCAAGGGTATATTGTGTCGATGATTTTCTGACTTTAAACTGTTCAAAGTCCTCTGTGATCGTAAGTATTTCATTTGCTCCCATGAATAATGAATATTCTTGCAATGCAACTCTAATTTGCGATGAAAAAACTTCTCCATTTATATTCTCTAAAATCTATGACAATGGTCAAATTCCAGGTGGAACAAGGATGGTACAGAAGGTTCAAGGATGCGGACGCGGATGACCCCCTTAAAATATTTACGAGGGAGATCTCTTACATTTGACTAAAAGTGTTACTGCTATAAAGCATGCTCATCCGAGTTAACGGCATTACATATATTTTTCCCGGAGACCAGCCCGTTTAGATGGTGCCTCGGCTGCTCCCACAGGTTGAAATAGTCACTTCATTCATTTGAATCACCCTCCTATAAAAAAACAACAGTCATCTTGTACCTCTTGCACCAGACACAGCAGTCTTCTAGGCAGCATGCGTCATTGAAGGCTATTGCTTTGACTTTGGACCTAGCGTGCTTTGTTTTAGTGATAATATCTTCGCTTCCTCTTGTACACAATATTTAACCAAGTTAACCCCTAAGGACAGATGAATACACGTGACCCAAAATGCATAGCGCGAAGAAGGTATTTCCCTACAGAGATATTAACTTGTAAACCAACTCCGTATATCAATCACTTAATGTAATAACATTCGGAAATTCTAATCGCATCTTTTAATGATAATTATTGGCATGGTCATAAATGAGGCTACGTAAAAAATTTTCTCCAGAAAAAAGTTCCGGCGTGCATTGGAATTACAAACATATTGAACGACTCTCAGGAAACTTAACTGAACTTGGCCCACGACGAGCTAGCCCACGGCTATCCACCGGCCGTTGGAGCTCTGGATTTTTCAGTCATACCAACGTAAATATTTTTGCACGACGTAACTAAGTAAATCCCCTAAACCATTGCAATAATCCGACTACAACGGACACACTAAACCCAGTGATACTCCCGGTAACCACTTGCAATTGTAAGACCGGGATGAATTATGTAGTAAACGATATAGGGCCCTAGAATGAACTCTACACTGAAGGTAGCCCAAGCGGGAAATCGTCTTTCATATCAAAAACTATGAGGTCCTAACGAAAACGTTTTCGACAATATCTGCTGAACTACAGAAGTACCTTTCTTGAAAATCACCAAAAACACTCGGCAATCCCTGCTCTATCACGGCATAGGCATAAAAACCACATCCATAGGCTAATGTAGCATCCAGGGCCCAGTGCAGTCCAAAGGGTCGTCATCTCACACGAAAAAACACAAAGTACTTCACAATATCTCCTAAACTAGAACATTTTTTTCTCTAATTTTCACCATACACCCTGAGCTACACATGTACTTCAAGCAGTCTTTCGCTTACCCCATGCTCCTGGCCTAGTTTAGTAACCAGGGCCCAATTATCTCACCTCAGTCGTCATCTCACACGAAAAAACACAAAGTACTTCACAATATCTCCTAAACTAGAACATTTTTTTCTCTAATTTTCAACAATACACCATACGCTACACATGTACTTTCAGCAGTATTTCGCTTACCCCATGCTCCTGGCCTAGTTTAGTAACCAGGGCCCAATTATCTCACCTCTGTCGTCATCTCACACGAAAAAACACAAAGTACTTCAGAATATCTCCTAAACTAGAACATTTTTTTCTCTAATTTTCACAATACACCCTAGGCTATACATGTACTTTCAGCAGTCTTTCGCTTACCCCTTGCTCCTGGCCTAGTTTAGTAGCCAGGGCCGATTAAAAGTGACTACGACACGACACTGAACTTGGCCCACGGCAAAGGGTTATCTCAGCTTATTTTCTAAGAATTTCAAAATATCTCCTAAACTGGAACATTTTTTTCTCTAATTTTCACAATACACCATAGGCTACACATGTACTTTCAGCAGTATTTCGCTTACCCCATGCTCCTGGCCTAGTTTAGTAACCAGGGCCCAATTACCTCACCTCAGTCGTCATCTCACACGAGAAAACACAAAGTACTTCACAATATCTCCTAAACTAGAACATTTTTTTCTCTAATTTTCACCATACACCCTGAGCTACACATGTACTTTAAGCAGTCTTTCGCTTACCCCATGCTCCTGGCCTAGTTTAGTAACCAGGGCCCAATTATCTCACCTCGATCGTCATCTCACACGAGAAAACACAAAGTACTTCACAATATCTCCTAAACTAGAACATATTTTTCTCTAATTTTCACCATACACATTAGGCTACAAATGTACTTTCAGCAGTCTTTCGCTTACCCCATGCTCCTGGCCTAGTTTAGTAGCCAGGGCCGATTAAAAGTGACTACGACACGACACTGAACTTGGCCCACGGCAAAGGGTTATCTCAGCTGATTTTCTAAGAATTTCAAAATATCTCCTAAACTGGAACATTTTTTTCTCTAATTTTCACAATACACCATACGCTACACATGTACTTTCAGCAGTATTTCGCTTACCCCATGCTCCTGGCCTAGTTTAGTAACCAGGGCCATATTACCTCACCTCAGTCGTCATCTCACACGAGAAAACACAAAGTACTTCACAATATCTCCTAAACTAGAACATATTTTTCTCTAATTTTCACCATACACATTAGGCTACAAATGTACTTTCAGCAGTCTTTCGCTTACCCCATGCTCCTGGCATAGTTTAGTAACCAGGGCCCAATTACCTCACCTCAGTCGTCATCTCACACGAAAAAACACAAAGTACTTCACAATATCTCCTAAACTAGAACATTTTTTTCTCTAATTTTCACAATACACCCTAGGCTATACATGTACTTTCAGCAGTCTTTCGCTTACCCCATGCTCCTGGCCTAGTTTAGTAGCCAGGGCCGATTAAAAGTGACTACGACACGACACTGAACTTGGCCCACGGCAAAGGGTTATCTCAGCTGATTTTCTAAGAATTTCAAAAAATCTCCTAAACTGGAACATTTTTTTCTCTAATTTTCACAATACACCATAGGCTACACATGTACTTTCAGCAGTATTTCGCTTACCCCATGCTCCTGGCCTAGTTTAGTAACCAGGGCCCAATTACCTCACCTCAGTCGTCATCTCACACGAAAAAACACAAAGTACTTCAGAATATCTCCTAAACTAGAACATTTTTTTCTCTAATTTTCACAATACACCCTAGGCTATACATGTACTTTCAGCAGTCTTTCGCTTACCCCTTGCTCCTGGCCTAGTTTAGTAGCCAGGGCCGATTAAAAGTGACTACGACACGACACTGAACTTGGCCCACGGCAAAGGGTTATCTCAGCTGATTTTCTAAGAATTTCAAAATATCTCCTAAACTGGAACATTTTTTTCTCTAATTTTCACAATACACCATAGGCTACACATGTACTTTCAGCAGTATTTCGCTTAACCCATGCTCCTGGCCTAGTTTAGTAACCAGGGCCCAATTACCTCACCTCAGTCGTCATCTCACACGAGAAAACACAAAGTACTTCACAATATCTCCTAAACTAGAACATTTTTTTCTCTAATTTTCACCATACACCCTGAGCTACACATGTACTTTAAGCAGTCTTTCGCTTACCCCATGCTCCTGGCCTAGTTTAGTAACCAGGGCCCAATTACCTCACCTCAGTCGTCATCTCACACGAAAAAACACAAAGTACTTCACAATATCTCCTAAACTAGAACATTTTTTTCTCTAATTTTCACCATACACCCTGAGCTACACATGTACTTTAAGCAGTCTTTCGCTTACCCCATGCTCCTGGCCTAGTTTAGTAACCAGGGCCCAATTATCTCACCTCGATCGTCATCTCACACGAGAAAACACAAAGTACTTCACAATATCTCCTAAACTAGAACATATTTTTCTCTAATTTTCACCATACACATTAGGCTACAAATGTACTTTCATCAGTCTTTCGCTTACCCCATGCTCCTGGCATAGTTTAGTAACCAGGGCCCAATTACCTCACCTCAGTCGTCATCTCACACGAAAAAACACAAAGTACTTCAGAATATCTCCTAAACTAGAACATTTTTTTCTCTAATTTTCACAATACACCCTAGGCTATACATGTACTTTCAGAAGTCTTTCGCTTACCCCATGCTCCTGGCCTAGTTTAGTAGCCAGGGCCGATTAAAAGTGACTACGACACGACACTGAACTTGGCCCACGGCAAAGGGTTATCTCAGCTGATTTTCTAAGAATTTCAAAATATCTCCTAAACTAGAACATTTTTTTCTCTAATTTTCACAATACACCATAGGCTACACATGTACTTTCAGCAGTATTTCGCTTAACCCATGCTCCTGGCCTAGTTTAGTAACCAGGGCCCAATTACCTCACCTCAGTCGTCATCTCACACGAGAAAACACAAAGTACTTCACAATATCTCCTAAACTAGAACATTTTTTTCTCTAATTTTCACCATACACCCTGAGCTACACATGTACTTTAAGCAGTCTTTCGCTTACCCCATGCTCCTGGCCTAGTTTAGTAACCAGGGCCCAATTACCTCACCTCAGTCGTCATCTCACACGAAAAAACACAAAGTACTTCACAATATCTCCTAAAATAGAACATTTTTTTCTCTAATTTTCACCATACACCCTGAGCTACACATGTACTTTAAGCAGTCTTTCGCTTACCCCATGCTCCTGGCCTAGTTTAGTAACCAGGGCCCAATTATCTCACCTCGATCGTCATCTCACACGAGAAAACACAAAGTACTTCACAATATCTCCTAAACTAGAACATTTTTTTCTCTAATTTTCACCATACACATTAGGCTACACATGTACTTTCAGCATTCTTTCTCTTACCCCATGCTCCTGGCATAGTTTAGTAACCAGGGCCCAATTACCTCACCTCAGTCGTCATCTCACACGAAAAAACACAAAGTACTTCACAATATCTCCTAAACTAGAACATTTTTTTCTCTAATTTTCACAATACACCCTAGGCTATACATGTACTTTCAGCAGTCTTTCGCTTACCCCATGCTCCTGGCCTAGTTTAGTAGCCAGGGCCGATTAAAAGTGACTACGACACGACACTGAACTTGGCCCACGGCAAAGGGTTATCTCAGCTGATTTTCTAAGAATTTCAAAATATCTCCTAAACTAGAACATTTTTTTCTCTAATTTTCACAATACACCATACGCTACACATGTACTTTCAGCAGTATTTCGCTTACCCCATGCTCCTGGCCTAGTTTAGTAACCAGGGCCATATTACCTCACCTCAGTCGTCATCTCACACGAGAAAACACAAAGTACTTCACAATATCTCCTAAACTAGAACATATTTTTCTCTAATTTTCACCATACACATTAGGCTACAAATGTACTTTCAGCAGTCTTTCGCTTACCCCATGCTCCTGGCATAGTTTAGTAACCAGGGCCCAATTACCTCACCTCAGTCGTCATCTCACACGAAAAAACACAAAGTACTTCACAATATCTCCTAAACTAGAACATTTTTTTCTCTAATTTTCACAATACACCATAGGCTACACATGTACTTTCAGCAGTCTTTCGCTTACCCCATGCTCCTGGCCTAGTTTAGTAACCAGGGCCCAATTACCTCACCTCAGTCGTCATCTCACACGAGAAAACACAAAGTACTTCACAATATCTCTTAAACAAGAACATTTTTTTCTCTAATATTCACAATACCCCCTAGGCTACACATGTACTTTCGGTAGTCTTTCATTTACCCCATGCTCCTGGCTTCGTATAATAACCAGGGCCCAACATAAGTGACAACGACACGACACTGAACTTGGCCCATGGAGATAGGTTTTTTTATAGTTTGTTCTTTTATGCACTCAATATTATCTGAAATACGACCGTTTTTTTCTTCTTTTCAGTGTCACATAGTAGACCAATGTTGTAATGGAAACACACCAAGTCAGCAATCTGTTTTCTAATTCATTACTTACAGGTTCTTTTTCAATTTAGCACCATATTCCGGTCACAGATTCCTCACTTTCACACTTCCTCCTGATTCTTCACTCCTCTCCATTTTCTTTCTCTGATGTCTTGAGCTGCGAAGATGGGATTGAATGAAAAGGTCTTAGAAGGTATGTATGGATAACATTTTTTTTATATTATTGGTAGTGTTCATTTATACATCACGGTTTTAGTTTATCTGCAAGTTATTCCACATCACCCGAAGAGGTTACTCGCTAGATGCGTTTCTCTTTGTGCTTGGAGAAGAAACGAGCGAAAAAGAGATCCCCGGGAGGCATATGAGAAACCGCTCGCTCTTTCCCTTAATTAAAAAGGGAGCATCTCCCGAAACCTACGGTAAAACAGAGGAATTTTATCAGCATTTGTTTTGAGTTTTTTATCGTTACGAATTTCTTTAACATTTCAGTAGCATGAAATTGCCGTTTTTTAAATACGCATATTTAATTTTCCCAAGTCATTCCGTCCCCCGCTTCTTCAGATAGACGGAATTGACCGCAGATCCTATATCATCATTGCCGCCTCACTTTTCCTCTTTTTTAATTGTTCCTACGCTATCTCTTGAGATGCTTTCCGTCCCCCGCTTCTTCAGATAGACGGAATTGACCGCAGATCCTATATCATCATTGCCGCCTCACTTTTCCTATTTTTTAATTGTTCCTACGCTATCTCTTGAGATGCTTTCCGTCCCCCGCTTCTTCAGATAGACGGAATGCACTTCAGTTACTATAAAATCATTGTCATTTCTCTTTTCCTATTTTTATTGGTTCCTACGCTATCTTTTCTGAGGCTTTCCGTCCCCCGCTTCTTCAGATAGACGGAAAGCACCTCAGTGCTTGTGATAGTAGTTTAACGTATAAACTATTGGTTAACCTTTGTATTGGAGGAAATTCAACAAAATATAATCGCCGGTCAACGATGTACAACCAAGGGATAGCCACAAGGCCAATTAATCAGCTGTGATCCACATCTGGTAATTGAATATCTAATGTTATCCATTTAGTGCACAGTATACACGACCAAGCCATATTTTCGTAATCGGAAGCGGTGGCAGTTTTATCTACGCAATAAAGGTGATACCATCGGGAACACACTTCGCACGCGACCCACGATGTACTTCCACGGATTTTACCCCGATCGCACAAAGGGCATATTTCGTTAACTTTACGGAGGGATTGTAATATATTTGTTTTAATTTCGTTCCGGTACTCGTCGGCATCAAACGTTTGTTCTGTTCCCATATTTTTCGCTATCTGATTTATGAAAAAACACGTATGAACCCCACAGTTATAGCCATCTCTCTGTTTGCCGAATGGCACTCTTATTGCTCTCAGTTTACTTGGACATATTTTTTCCTTACTTAACGTATTCCGCTTCTTTAAGAAAGTCGTGAATAAATTGTAATGCCTGGCATAATCCATATCCGTGCTGCCCAATGGATCGAAATAACTGAATAAAAACTGCCGGAAGTTTACCACGAATAGGCACCAGTGATTTTGATCTTTATTGAACGGCATTAATATAATTTTCCCTTTGAATTTAAGCTTGGCGACCAAACCCTCGGACGTGAAGATCCCTCGTAGGGCATAACTAGAATTTTCGCAAGGGATATAAATAATGTCCCTTTCGTTTTTTTCAAGAACTACGGTGGCGAAGATATCTATAATGAAATTACAAAGCCATTGTTTTGGGGACAGCGAAAGGAAGTCTTCCAAGTACACGCGGGTATCTTTGCCTACGTATCCTAAAACGTATGACTTTCCTAATTCCGAACAGTTATCGAAGTAACTATTGTCAGAAACTATGCCATTTTCATGGAAAGTAAGAGGCCGATGATTTATGGCTACCCTGTCACCCTTCTTAACCCAATAACTGGAATCACTTGCCTCCTCCATTGGTCCCCCTTTATCTACAAAGATTTCGGGCTGCTTCACGGTCTCCACTTTGAAATCAGTAATCCCTTCTCCAGTAAAAGAAGTTACCCTTAATTTTCCTGTTCTTCGTTTCCGTTTTCCCCAAGGCTCCTCCGCCATAAAATTATCGATACTTTCAAATTTACTGGCCTTGCGGCGTTTACTTTGTGTGGGGGGGATTTGTAAAATAATTTCCTTTGTTCGAGAGAAGACATGGGGTTGGATTGCCCTCAAAAATCTACCGCACGGCAAATGTAAATTATAATCTAGAATCGTGTTTTTCACGATTCCGAACCACCTTTCCACGCTTGCGTTACTATATCGTGGTCCAAATGAAGATAATTCATCTATGCCCTTCATAATATTCGACCAAAGAGGTACAAACGGTAGGAAATGCTTCAAGAAAGTAGATAAAAATTTAGGACTGAAAAAGGGATTTGGATCCCCACAGCACTCAACGCTTGCATTTTCCGCAATGGCAGTGAAAAGGAGATAAAAAGGACTACTCTTATAAAGGCGGCTATTACGGACCCGAGGAATGGAAAAATCTTTCCTGAAAACAGTTGAAGGAGTCACTGAGCTCTGCGTAACCATCCCTTGGATTTCACACACAGCTGCATCCACCGCCTCGCCACGCCTCTCGCATTTCAATATAATGGAGAAATTTTTAAAAATATTTTCCAAGACGCTCATGGAATTTGACGTAACCATGAAGCCAATTACAGCTGCCAAGAATTTCCTGATTTTTTTTTTGGAATAAGCCTTCGCAAGATGTCGCGCCACTAAATGCATGAAATGAGCGCAACAGATGAACACGGGAACTTCAATTTTGGCATCCGTCTTACCAATCAACATAGCATAACAATCATACAAATACTGAGAGAGGGTGCAACGTGACCAAACCAAAATTACAGCATTAATAATGGCAAAACTGAAATCACACACGATGCCATTAAATAAAGGTGAATTTACTTTTGTGACGGAGCTAGCGAAATGACGGAACTGAAAAAGAAAGTTGGCTATCGCATTGACATTGTGCCTATCGCTAATTAGCTCCAAAATGGGAACAATTACATTTCCTATATTAACAACTCCTGCGTAGTAAAGAACGCGTTTTTGAAAACCGGGAAGGCGTTTCACGACAGACCCCGTTGCATCTAGGTGGAGATATGGTCGGCTTCCTTTCGACAAGGAAGCCACAAGGCGAACTTGCTTCGTTGAAAAACAGTATACTGTTAAAGGGAGTCCTATGAATTGAATGTATCTCTCCTCATCATTTTTCTGTGCCATAAACATTTGAATTAAATCATGTACGGGATTATTGCTGAAATCCTTTTCGGCTTTGCTCTCCATCCGCGCGCGTTGTAGAACATTTAGAGAATACAAGCCTTGCAAATTCCCACTTTCCAAAGAACCCTCTTCTGAAGATAAAACCGCTCTACTTCGGAAAACAGATGGCTTCTCTTTCTTTAGAATTACTTTTGCAGCATCTCTATCTGATCCACGAAGAGGACGACAAAATTTTTCGGTGCCATGTTTCTCTTGGCCCTTGCTGAAAACTCTTAAGAATACCTCACCACTATCATTTATACTTGGATCGTCTACCATTATATTAAAGACCTTGCACTCATTATGCTTACAATACGCCCGAATCACAATACTACCGTTGCCTCCTCGGACGCGATAGTCTCGGACAAGAAGAACACAGCGCGAATTAATCGTAAAGAACTTTCTACTTAGCACATTAGTCCATTTCCCTTTAACAAATTTTCCTTGCACAAATATTTCCTCCCACTCCTGACGGGAAAAATGAAACTGCCCTTCAAATACCCCTCCCGGTATCCAATTTCTCCCTATTCTCATGCTTTTCTGGGCTGTAACTGAACTTTCGTCTTCCATTTGCATGCGTGAATCTTGGGGAATCGCAAGCACTTCCTTATTATTATCCATAGTGGAACCTCGTTTGATAAACTTTTCCATATCCCACCCACTTCTTATGGCAAGCCCTTTCAATCTTTTATATCGCTTGATTTTCTGTCTACGGCAAACTAATTCAGAGGATGGACGTCTTACTACCTGGCTACTGCGCAATGGACACCCTTGTTTGAATAAAGTCCTCACTTGTTTATTCCTTCGCCAAAAGTAGTACACCGTACGCCTTCTCGTCTTGTCGTTACCCCCAAGGAATTCGGAGGCGGCATCCCCAAAAATTGTACTTTCCATGTAACCAGCAGTCTCCAAAGTAATGAAATCCAACCCCCGCGAAATAAAAAAATCACTCACAGCACTTGGACTAAGGGCACACTTGTTCGGAGACGTCATTTCCACCATTAAAAGTGAACTAATTAGGAGAAAGTGACAAGATTAATACGAAAAAACATGCACAGGAAAGGGAAAAGAAAAAATTGACAAGAAAAAGTGATTATGAGGATAAAAATCGGTGACTGCTGATGCATATAAGCAGAACTATTCGATTTCACAAATAATCAATTTCTCTAAGGAACACAAATGAAGGGATATAATCAACTTATCAACGAGATATACAGCAGATGATGGCGCACTCTCTCTGTTAGACGAAGCAGCAGTTGGTAGAAACAGCTATGTTCCTCGTCCGTATGCGAAAGAGCAATGAAGCATGTCCGCACAGGGCCATGTGATTCGAGTCACCCTGAAAAATCTGTGAATCCCGTTTTCCAGGAATACCCAAACCACCTACTGCCAGAAGCAATTTGTTTTACTCCTCTAAGGCCCGTTATTCTGCGGCTAACCCTTCCCTCCTCCCTCGACCCTTTTCTCTCCTGCAAGGGTGAAAGCGATGCATTTTCTCAAGCATAGTTAACGCTCAGCGAAAGCTTTTGCGGTATATTCGAATCGATTTCTCAAGACGTTAGCAAGGGTGCCAGAATTCCAAAAGGAACGCATAATATTAAGTTAAGTTCCGTTCATAACATATGTTCATTTTTAGTTTTCTGTACCAATGTATTTCCACGTAATGGGGATAATATGCTTTTCCAATGTCACCGTTAGTGAAGATAAATAAAAATAAGTAACCTGAGGATAGCCATTTTCCATTGCAAGTTACTACGAATTTCATGTTAACGCGCAAACAGGTTATTGACATGATATTCAGTAGCTCTATTTCCCAATATTGATGACAGAGTTTTCGTTATGGTTATCACATTTTGCAGGCTCCTCTCTCAAGTATTTCCTCATAACCCTTTCTTGGTTAAGTTAGATATGTCTTCGTCATTTGCCAGGGTTTTTGTGCTAGCGCATAGTTGTTTACCTTTTGAGGATAAAGCCACCCATTAATAGGGTAACAATTCCTTTCGGAAACTAGTGGCAAAGTGAGATATATTGTCATTTTAGAAAGAAGAGCAGACGTTGGCAAACCTAATTGGGTCTTTAGATTGACAATGCTTTTACTCATTTATAATAATGATAGGTTACATTATACCCTGCAAGGCACCGCTAGGGTGTGGGACAGGGGGTGACTACTCACGTTATTCTGATCGTTTATCGTCCGTGAGAAAAATGACATTGAAAAATACGATAAGCATTATAACCATGTAATGGTTATTTTTGTTAGATGTTTGTAAGCTGCTAGCTTACTATAAATGGATTTTATACGAATGCAAACGCTTCCCTAGGCGTTAAGCTGCTATATCCTCAGGGTTACGGATATCTCTGTGAACCAAAACATCATCGGCCGATTAACTACGGAATTAATGTCCTTCGTTTCCTCGGTGAAACATGAACGAGGGATATGTGGGAAGCTAACAAAAAAATTGGAATTTAATAGGAGAGTCCTCGGTTAATGCGATGAAAAGGTGAAAGAGAAATGTGATCTTTCGCTGGTTAGGTCTCATTCAAAAAATGCTGCAAGAGTATGGAATCCTCACGAGGTTGGATTTATTGTCGACTTGGATCGCGTGCAGCGTGGGTAGGGATTAGATTTGTAAGACATTGTAATGACAAACCGAGTAGAGCATGAAAATTATTACAGCTGCTAAGCTCGGAATCACTCACGGAATGGAGTTAAATTACAGATTAAATCGCTCGCAGGAATTGAAATGACGTCTCTTCAAGGAATATGTTGAAAATGTTTTATTACTGTCATCGTACTACGGCAGAAAAGATCAAGTGAATTGCATCAGAGAGGTTAAACGTAGAACAGATAGAACTAAGGTGCAAATTTCCCACGAAGAAAAGGGATCCCAATGATGTTGTCCGGCGGCGGTAGGGATAAAAATATTCGGGTCAAAAATAAATATACTAAATATTGCCAAGAAAAACCGAGGTCATCAGTCAAACATGCACAATCCCAATACACAGCTCGACACAAATGTCAGTTTGATTGTGCAGATTACCCAGAAAAAGAAGGCTCAGGGAACCGTTATAAATAGAAGGCCTTATTTTAAGCAGTGGAATCTGTCCACTGTAGGGCCATTCCGAGTCTTCATCAAACAATACTGTCGTTCTGCCCCCTAATAGTCGTGGTGATTATGTGTTCTATATCCTTGCCTGAAATTGATGTCACGTAGATTGTCCTGTAATTGCTGCGTACTTTCCTCTATCGACTAAATCCGGCGTTGTGTTACCTACTTCACAATCTTTGTGTAACTTGGCTCCAAATATTTGATAAAAATTAATGTTGACTAAGTTTTCCTAGAAATAGCCTTAACATTTTCTGCTGAAATCAGCGAGCACTTTACGAAAAGCTGCTTTTGCCATGGAATAACTTTCTACATTTACATAATACCCCGCAAGCCGCCGCATCATGCACAATCGCACAATCATGCAAAAATCCCTTCATCCAACACTCATGCAAACACATATACCACAAACCAAAAAAAAACTGCGCCCCAGGATGCAGCACGAAAGCCACCCAGCAACACGCAAGCTTTGATTGTATTTTGGTAAGAACTTACCGTGGTGACTAATGAGGACACTTTACCGGTAATGAATAGTTTTGCGTTGGACACCATTTGTTGCCATTGTCATAACAGTATAAGTGGAATGCCCTGTGAACTAGAAGCCCCAGCCACACGCACTTGAAGGGTTATTGTGACCACGTATACGACGAACGACTGCTTGAGTCTTGAGTGCGACGGTGCATATACCTCTGTTATTTTATTGCAGTGGTTGAATCTAACAATACCATTTGATGCCGTCATCATTCACTTTGCTGCAAGGAAACTCATATGCCCCGTGAGCTTGAAGTACTTATGATGGAATCCGGATAAGATCCGTTTCTTTCTTATTTAAAGGAAGACAATTTCCGTGTCTTGGCGGCGTCTGACTGATTATCAAGAAAAACACGTCAAGTAATTGTTACATATGAATAAAAAAGTTACAATATTTTCTCAGTTTTTCTCAGTAATCAAGTGTATGCGTCACATAAAGGTATTCATAAGGCAACATAGTATCAATTTTTTCCCACTAAAGCTTAATGACTTCTCCAGTTAAAAATATAAGTGCGACAGCGTTGTTTTTCAGTTCCAGTTTAAAGGTTTTTATTTCCGTAAAGCACAGTTTTACAAGAATTGATAAAATATACATTGAAATATAATAAAAACAATACGGAAACCCCGTTTAAGGGGGTGCTTTCTTGCTCCTATCTACGGTGTTGAAGTACAAGTGGGGTTGGCAGTCGGCACCATGAAAGGAAATGCGCAAACAGACGACACCGGTTTTTCCCGGGAAAGCATATTTCGTCGGCCTTAAACGACGAGATTAGGAATCTTTCCCTTCGTTCTCGCCTTAGGAGTTTTATGGAGGGGGTGTGTGCCAAGGAGGACCTTTGGAGGCATTGGGAACCTTTGGGGATTCCTTTGTTTCCCTCTCCCGGCCCTACGTGCTTAAAAAGGATACAGAACATCATTTCATTTCAAGGAAAGCTTATGTTTACAATGAACACCATTAAATGTCCACAAAGGTGGGAAAAAGGGAGGGCCACCGTCATGCAGGGACAAGGGAAATGGGGAAAGCGAGGGGAAAGTGGAAATCCCAAGCTGGTCGGAAAAAACCCAAGTAAGAACGCAACGTAAAGAGCAAATACAGAATGAAAAGACTTCGATAAACCATAGGTTTTCACATATCAACTAACCTCATGTCCGATTACTCGTTGCCTGCTACCGTGCCGTCTCAATTGCTATACTTTCACCTAAAAGAGTATCTGCCCCCCCCCCCCCCGGCACGCGGCCTAGCGATGACGAGTATGGTACTAAAATATGTAAAAAAATATCTATCCAAAATTTTCACTAGCTCTTTCAAAGTGATGTAAAAATCTTATTTGGAACACTATATTCTCTCGATGGAACGATAAATATTGTGAACAAAGATTGCAACTTTGTGACGCCAGATTGACCCAGGAGGAGACCGAGCGGATTCTTCATGAATAACTCCTTACTATCGGGATGAGTTATTTCATACTAAGACATTTCCCATACCTTGACCTTGCATGACGGCGACATACGGAACATAAGTCTGCTGTTCTCTGTTTGATTGGAAGTGCGTTGGCATGGCTAAATCCAGTTTGAGCATGTGGAAAGTGGAGGATGGTTACATATAAAGTTAAAAAACAATATTAGTGCCCTGCAAGCCACCGCTAGGGTGTGCGGCTGGAGGTTAATACACAGCAGATCTATTTTGACCAGATTTTTTCTCCTACTCCCGCGGTCGGGCAAGGCAATTGTGATCCCTTATCGCACCTGGAAAAACTGACACACGAAATTTTTTCTTCCCAATACATAATCCGTCTTTTTTGGTGGACATGATTTCGCCTACCGTTGGAAGATGGGGTTATTATACATTTTGTAATAATATTATTTTAATAGCACATAATTAATGTCATTATTAATCATACATCATTGTTCTAATAATACATGATTGAAAATATTTCATCGGGTCCAGGGAATATATTGCGCTTAATGTGTTTCCAGATAAATTTGTATTCTCCTTATTTAGTTAGATTTGTAAAACGTTGTTTTGATACTGTATCCAAAATATTAGAGCAGCTAGGCTCGGAATCACTCGCGGAGCGAAGGTGAAATAAAAGATTAAACCTTTCGCAGGATTGAAACGACGTCTCTTCAAGGAATGATGTTGAAAATGTTTTATTCGCCAAATCGCACTACGGTAGGAGATATCATGCAAATAAAATTACAGAGATTAAGTGTAGAACAGATAGATTTAAGTTGACATTTTTTCCACGAACGATAGGGGATCATAATGACATTGTTCGACCGCGGTAAGGGTAAAAATATCCGGGTCAACATTATCCTGGTGTGTTTTCACCCCCTGCCAAGCACTCTGGCCGTGGCTTGCTGGGTATATATTAATAAATAAAAAATGTATTATCTGAAATGTACGCATTGAATGGAGGTTATCTTTTCTGATTCTCGGCGTACGAAGGGAGGTCACATATGCTGTTGCATCTGATGCAGTTGAATTCACTTCAGCTTATCCTCCGGGGAAATGTTACGGGACCTCTTTTATTCCTACTCAGTAAGATACGTTTATTTGCCGACGATGTAGTGGTTTACCGTGATATCCGCGATCCTGAGGACACAGCAGCATTTTCAGATTACCATAATGCTATACAATGCTGGTGCGACCCTTGGAAATTAAAATTAAACTTCAAAATATGCGTCATGATAAATTTTTAGAAAAATTCCAATTCCCACACGAACGACTACTGCATTGGAAACACCGACATGGGATGAGTAAATTGAATTAAATGCCTAGGCGTTACCCTGACTCACGACCTCTCGTGGCACATACGGGAAATTTGTGGATAAGCTAACAAAAAGTTAGGATTTATCCGAAGAGTACTGGGTATATGTGATGAAAAGGTGAAAGAGAAATGTTATCTTTCGCTGGTTAGGCCTCGTTTAGAATATGCTGCTAGTATATGGAATCTACATGTACTTAATACCCCGCAAGCCGCCGCAAGGGCGTGTGGCGGGGGTGTTAGGACACCACCCGTAATTTAGAAAAGAAAAAAAAACCGCATGCAAAAACCACAAAATCATACATCCACAAAAATGGCATACATTCATGCAAGAACACTTACACCCCACACACCTGCAAACACTCAAACTACAAACTAACATACGCATGCACCTGAAAGTATACCTAACATCTTTGCAATGTTTAATTTTGTTCCGACTTGTAAATTCAATGTTTTTAATATTTCTAAATTGTCTTCGGTTTCTTACTATTATGATTTCTGATTTTTCGGGGAAAGAATGAGTATTTGTACCTATCTGTCTTGGAATCTATCTCCCTTATTTTATCTTTGTGTTCTGATCTACCTAAGTAGTGTGGGGCCATTATGATTCCTTCAGTGTCATAGTTAAACTCGTTTGTTCTGAACCTTTATAAAAGTCTAAGCCTCGCTTGTTCTCTTCGTAACTCAAGTGGTTCCCAGCCTAATTCCCCTAAGAGACCTGTCACGCTTGTTCTTATCATAACAATTTTGAACGAATCTAGCGGATTTTCTCTGGACTTCATCTAATTCTTTTTGCCAAATTTTCTCCCAAGGATCCCAAACCCTTTCAGCATATTCCTAATGAGGGTCTAACCAGAGCCAAATAACACCTCCCTTTAACTTTTTTATTTTTTAATTACATTTCCCCACCACCCGTGTTATGAAGCCAATTTCTTTAAAGCCGATCCGCATATTGTCCCGATATGTGCTCCCCATGAAAGGCGTTAATGAATCATCAAAAAGGAATCCTGACGAAGTTGGATTGATTGCGAAAATAGATCGCGTTCATCGCTGAGGAGCTAGATTTGTACAATGATAAACTTCTACATCTACATCTACATAATACCCCGCAAGCCGCCGCAAGGGCGTGTGGCGGGGGGTGTTAGTTCACCAACCGTAAAAAGGAACAATACCACATGCAAAACAACAACGTGGAAAATTACACCCACAGCAGCGCACACAATCATGCAAAAATCCCTTCATCCAACACTCATGCAAACACATATACCGCAAAACAACAACTTAGTAGCGTATCCAAAATATTAGAGGAACCAGGCTGGGAATCACTCACATAGCGAAAATTAAATTACATATTCAATCTCTTGGATAAATTGGAAGGATGTCTCTGTATCAGTGAGGTTGAACATTTATTATCACCCCCATCATACTACGGTAGGAGGCATCTTGTCAATAAAGTTAGAATGAATAAGTGTAGAATAGATGGATTCAAGATGCTATTTTTTCACGACCGATAGGGGATCAGAATAACATTGCCGCGCCGCAGTAGGGGCCATATTCTTCTCAAAATTAGTCTGGTGTGTATTCACCCTCAGCCAAACACCCCAGCGGTGGCTTGTAGGGTCCTGAAATAACTGCGCGTCCTTTTCATCTCCCTTCATGCTTTCCAGCATGCTTAATGTCTTCCTTCCTCTACAACTCTCATCCAGGGGTTACATTTCTAAAACGTTTTTTTATTGATTACAATCCATCATGGATCACGAAGAGGTAGATCTTGTGAGACACAACTACCTCTTTTCGCCCAACTCGTTTTCATGTCTGGCAATAATAACACTCACGTTGCTGCGATGTTTACAAACGAAGTTTATTATAAACTTGAGATCCACATTTGCTGACGATGCAGTGATATACGAGTGCCAATAGCATAGGGAAATATCCAGTAATGAAGATAGGGAATAATTAAGAATCATTCAATCATTAGGAACTATGGGGAATCAAAGGGAACCTGGGAATCATTCCATTCAAAAGTGGTGCCAGGATAACAAATGAATAAATGTCTTTCGATAAATTCTTGGAGCGAAAGAATTTCTCCCGAAAACTCACTAAACAGGGAAACGACGTAGCAAGCTTAGAAACGGTAAAAACTTCGTTGTAACGATAACTAAGGATACGTCCTGGGTGAAAGACAATCGTTAAAGTTGCAAAATAAAAGTTAGGATTCATCTAAAGGATGCTTGGGCATTATAATGACAGGGTTAAAGAGCTTTCTCATTCCACATTATTTTGGCCCAACCTAAAAAATACCGCAGGTGTATGGCATCCTCACGACATTGCCTTAATTTTGGAACAAGCTCCAGTGCAACGTAGAGCAGCTAGGTTAGTGAAAACCCGCAACGAACAAGGTAGCAACGTCGACACACTATTAGAATAATTAGCATGAGAGCCACTACTTCACCGTTGGTTGAATTACAGGTGCAATGGTAGATCACGTAAAATCAGGGAAAAAGATTGTAGATGGAATGTAGATGGATGGATTTAAAGTGTCTTTTTTTCCTTGGACCAATGAAGATAAAAATAGATATGATCGCAAGCGCGTAGACAAATACCATTGGCTGTGCATATATTTCCCTGACTACCTGAATGTTTTTGTATTTAATAGACCCATCTTCATTAATATTCTCCCGCATGATTTTATTATACGTATCCTGTAATTGAATATTTATCCATGTAAGTCCCTTCTTTCGCGTGATGAACTTGTTCCAGTGCACGATAAAACAAATCTTTGTGTTCAGGTGTGACCATCGGGAATGTTCTTATGCGGCTGATGACGTCACACCCGCCACCGTACGTCCTCGCGGTGGCTAGCGGGGAATGCTTTGCATGCGTACACTTGTGTTTAGATGATAACGAAATTTTCAGGAAATCGGAAGATTGGTGTCATTAAAGGAACAACGTTGGCATGACGACTGCTGCAAAAGCTTTGTCTTTTCCAATTAATTGAAGAATGGCACTGGAATCACCTCCGGGAAAACCGATACGCGATGGAAGAATTCGTGCCCGAGTACGCACCAACCTTTAACCCAAAGGCATGCTCCCCGCTGAGACGGGGTTCGCCTCGAGAGCGATGGCTATTGTTGATGTCCTCGGCAGTATTTCCCCTTTCACTTGATTTTTGACGCAGTGGGACCTCTCCTATTTGGGTTTAACCAGGATTTACCCTTAACCGATGGTCGACCAACACCCTTCGCCTCCCAATTCGTTTTCGTCCGTCGTTCAAGCCAATAGGGATTGTCCACCCATGAATCCTCTCCACGAATAAAGAAACACGTGACATTTTTTATCTAGGCGCGTCCGTCAACTTTCAAAGAGATGTGAACATTTTTCTTCAGTTACAACAATGATTCCCGTGGTTAGTGACCTGCACATTTCATCTTCTCACGTACTTTATGCAATCGTAAAAATGTGTCCCCGTTATACGAATTACATTTTTTTGTGTCATCAAATTTTCCACTTTCTACATTTAAGGTACTTTCTATGTTGTTTCCTTCGTTTCAGAATGAGAGACCAAAAGTGTTCGGGGCGGAGATGTTGGGTGACTCCTTCTTTGTTAGGGTCGCCTCAAACATTGGGTATAGGCTGCAAGATGGTCCGTTGGATTTTATGAGGATTACTCTTTCATACGGTAGTTTTGCTTATTTCTAATATCATTTACTTCGTGGTTTTATAGTTCATCCTGCCCGTATTGGAATGTGTGTCTCAGGACAGACAACCGAGGAGTTGAAGAGGAGGACCCAAATTGTTAACGCGATAAACGAAGAAGTCATTGTATTGATTGGTTGCAATGACTTCACTAAGGTATTATGTTCACCCATTTAAACTTGAGAGACGATAACATTAATTAATATGCCCACCATTGCTGACTGATTTAATTACAGGGGACTAAGTTTCACTCATTAAGAGGTAGCTACTGCTCCTTAGTGAGAACTTTATGGAACAGGGGATGCAGAATAACACTGTTAACCGTGATACCAGCACCAAGGTTTTGGCATTGTTCCAAATATAGGGCACTTCTGGAGGCATTAAACAAAGCAATTTTGAATTGGCGAAAAAGTAAGTTCACAAAATGTCCTTACATATTTCTTTTTCGACGGTCGCGGTAGTCCTAGGGGTTGAGCGTTTCACTACAGAGTAGAAGGCCCGGGTTCCATTCTCGGGCGAGTCTATGGACACCAGCAGCTCCACCCAAGCTACAGTAATTTTTCGGGTAGCAGGTCTTCCTGGGAAAACATAACCGGCCAGCACAAGGAAAGGAACTGGCCCTCCTACCCCAATGTGGGGATTTCACACGCCGTCAAGCTTAGTAATGGGTGACTACCATCACCTACCAAACCGACCTTCGGGTTGATTACTGTGTTTATGTCTTTTTTATTCCTTTTTCACACAGATAAAAAATATATCTTCTGCTACTTTCATTATTAGGGGGGATAAGGGTGATTGACGCGGCAAGCTTATTCGTCAATGCCAACGGAACGATAAAAACACAATATTTTGAGAGGTAATCGATATTCTTAAATATTCTTCCGTAAAATTTGAATAAGAAGTTCAACACTCACAATATTTCTTTCAGGTGGATAGGGCACCCAAACAGGAAGCGGTTAGACGGAATTCATTTGAACATCAAAGGTATGAATATATTGTTGAAAAAAATTAAACAAAAGTTAATCCCTTAAATCAGAGCGGGAGATGCTCCCTTTTTAATTAAGGGAAAGAGCGAGCGGTTTCTCATATGCCTCCCGGGGATCTCTTTTTCGCTCGTTTCTTCTCCAAGCACAAAGAGAAACGCATCTAGCGAGTAACCTCTTCGGGTGATGTGGAATAACTTGCAGATAAACTAAAACCGTGATGTATAAATGAACACTACCAATAATATAAAAAAAATGTTATCCATACATACCTTCTAAGACCTTTTCATTCAATCCCATCTTCGCAGCTCAAGACATCAGAGAAAGAAAATGGAGAGGAGTGAAGAATCAGGAGGAAGTGTGAAAGTGAGGAATCTGTGACCGGAATATGGTGCTAAATTGAAAAAGAACCTGTAAGTAATGAATTAGAAAACAGATTGCTGACTTGGTGTGTTTCCATTACAACATTGGTCTACTATGTGACACTGAAAAGAAGAAAAAAACGGTCGTATTTCAGATAATATTGAGTGCATAAAAGAACAAACTATAAAAAAACCTATCTCCATGGGCCAAGTTCAGTGTCGTGTCGTTGTCACTTATGTTGGGCCCTGGTTATTATACGAAGCCAGGAGCATGGGGTAAATGAAAGACTACCGAAAGTACATGTGTAGCCTAGGGGGTATTGTGAATATTAGAGAAAAAAATGTTCTTGTTTAAGAGATATTGTGAAGTACTTTGTGTTTTCTCGTGTGAGATGACGACTGAGGTGAGGTAATTGGGCCCTGGTTACTAAACTAGGCCAGGAGCATGGGGTAAGCGAAAGACTGCTGAAAGTACATGTGTAGCCTATGGTGTATTGTGAAAATTAGAGAAAAAAATGTTCTAGTTTAGGAGATATTGTGAAGTACTTTGTGTTTTTTCGTGTGAGATGACGACTGAGGTGAGGTAATTGGGCCCTGGTTACTAAACTATGCCAGGAGCATGGGGTAAGCGAAAGACTGCTGAAAGTACATTTGTAGCCTAATGTGTATGGTGAAAATTAGAGAAAAATATGTTCTAGTTTAGGAGATATTGTGAAGTACTTTGTGTTTTCTCGTGTGAGATGACGACTGAGGTGAGGTAATATGGCCCTGGTTACTAAACTAGGCCAGGAGCATGGGGTAAGCGAAATACTGCTGAAAGTACATGTGTAGCGTATGGTGTATTGTGAAAATTAGAGAAAAAAATGTTCTAGTTTAGGAGATATTTTGAAATTCTTAGAAAATCAGCTGAGATAACCATTTGCCGTGGGCCAAGTTCAGTGTCGTGTCGTAGTCACTTTTAATCGGCCCTGGCTACTAAACTAGGCCAGGAGCATGGGGTAAGCGAAAGACTGCTTAAAGTACATGTATAGCCTAGGGTGTATGGTGAAAATTAGAGAAAAAAATGTTCTAGTTTAGGAGATATTGTGAAGTACTTTGTGTTTTTTCGTTTGAGATGACGACTGAAGTGAGGTAATTGGGCCCTGGTTACTAAACTAGGCCAGGAGCATGGGGTAAGCGAAAGACTGCTGAAAGTACATGTGTAGCCTAATGTGTAAGGTGAAAATTAGAGAAAAAAATGTTCTAGTTTAGGAGATATTGTGAAGTACTTTGTGTTTTCTCGTGTGAGATGACGACTGAGGTGAGGTAATTGGGCCCTGGTTACTAAACTAGGCCAGGAGCATGGGGTAAGCGAAATACTGCTGAAAGTACATGTGTAGCGTATGGTGTATTGTGAAAATTAGAGAAAAAAATGTTCTAGTTTAGGAGATATTCTGAAGTACTTTGTGTTTTTTCGTGTGAGATGACGACCGAGGTGAGATAATTGGGCCCTGGTTACTAAACTAGGCCAGGAGCATGGGGTAAGCGAAAGACTGCTTGAAGTACATGTGTAGCTCAGGGTGTATGGTGAAAATTAGAGAAAAAAATGTTCTAGTTTAGGAGATATTGTGAAGTACTTTGTGTTTTCTCTTGTGAGATGACGACTGAGGTGAGGTAATTGGGCCCTGGTTACTAAACTAGGCCAGGAGCATGGGGTAAGCGAAATACTGCTGAAAGTACATGTGTAGCGTATGGTGTATTGTGAAAATTAGAGAAAAAAATGTTCTAGTTTAGGAGATATTTTGAAATTCTTAGAAAATCAGCTGAGATAACCCTTTGCCGTGGGCCAAGTTCAGTGTCGTGTCGTAGTCACTTTTAATCGGCCCTGGCTACTAAACTAGGCCAGGAGCATGGGGTAAGCGAAAGACTGCTGAAAGTACATGTATAGCCTAGGGTGTATTGTGAAAATTAGAGAAAAAAATGTTCTAGTTTAGGAGATATTCTGAAGTACTTTGTGTTTTTTCGTGTGAGATGACGACCGAGGTGAGATAATTGGGCCCTGGTTACTAAACTAGGCCAGGAGCATGGGGTAAGCGAAAGACTGCTTGAAGAAAATGTGTAGCTCAGGGTGTATGGTGAAAATTAGAGAAAAAAATGTTCTAGTTTAGAAGATATTGTGAAGTACTTTGTGTTTTCTCTTGTGAGATGACGACTGAGGTGAGGTAATTGGGCCCTGGTTACTAAACTAGGCCAGGAGCATGGGGTAAGCGAAAGACTGCTTGAAGTAGATGTGTAGGTCAGGGTGTATGGTGAAATTTAGAGAAAAAAATGTTCTAGTTTAGGAGATATTGTGAAGTACTTTGTGTTTTTTCGTGTGAGATTACGACTGAGGTGAGATAATTGGGCCCTGGTTACTAAACTAGGCCAGGAGCATGGGGTAAGCGAAAGACTGCTGAAAGTACATGTATAGCCTAGGGTGTATTGTGAAAATTAGAGAAAAAAATGTTCTAGTTTAGGAGATATTCTGAAGTACTTTGTGTTTTTTCGTGTGAGATGACGACCGAGGTGAGATAATTGGGCCCTGGTTACTAAACTAGGCCAGGAGCATGGGGTAAGCGAAAGACTGCTTGAAGTACATGTGTAGCTCAGGGTGTATGGTGAAAATTAGAGAAAAAAATGTTCTAGTTTAGAAGATATTGTGAAGTACTTTGTGTTTTCTCTTGTGAGATGACGACTGAGGTGAGGTAATTGGGCCCTGGTTACTAAACTAGGCCAGGAGCATGGGGTAAGCGAAAGACTGCTTGAAGTAGATGTGTAGGTCAGGGTGTATGGTGAAATTTAGAGAAAAAAATGTTCTAGTTTAGGAGATATTGTGAAGTACTTTGTGTTTTTTCGTGTGAGATTACGACTGAGGTGAGATAATTGGGCCCTGGTTACTAAACTAGGCCAGGAGCATGGGGTAAGCGAAAGACTGCTGAAAGTACATGTGTAGCCTAATGTGTAAGGTGAAAATTAGAGAAAAAAATGTTCTAGTTTAGGAGATATTGTGAAGTACTTTGTGTTTTCTCGTGTGAGATGACGACTGAGGTGAGATAATTGGGCCCTGGTTACTAAACTAGGCCAGGAGCATGGGGTAAGCGAAAGACTGCTTAAAGTACATGTGTAGCTCAGGGTGTATGGTGAAAATTAGAGAAAAAAATGTTCTAGTTTAGGAGATATTGTGAAGTACTTTGTGTTTTTTCGTGTGAGATGACGACTGAGGTGAGGTAATTGGGCCCTGGTTACTAAACTAGGCCAGGAGCATGGGGTAAGCGAAAGACTGCTTGAAGTAGATGTGTAGGTCAGGGTGTATGGTGAAATTTAGAGAAAAAAATGTTCTAGTTTAGGAGATATTGTGAAGTACTTTGTGTTTTTTCGTGTGAGATGACGACTGAGGTGAGGTAATTGGGCCCTGGTTACTAAACTATGCCAGGAGCAAGGGGTAAGCGAAATACTGCTGAAAGTACATGTGTAGCCTAATGTGTATTGTGAAAATTAGAGAAAAAAATGTTCTAGTTTAGGAGATATTTTGAAATTCTTAGAAAATCAGCTGAGATAACCCTTTACCGTGGGCCAAGTTCAGTGTCGTGTCGTAGTCACTTTTAATCGGCCCTGGCTACTAAACTAGGCCAGGAGCATGGGGTAAGCGAAAGACTGCTTAAAGTACATGTATAGCCTAGGGTGTATGGTGAAAATTAGAGAAAAAAATGTTCTAGTTTAGGAGATATTGTGAAGTACTTTGTGTTTTTTCGTTTGAGATGACGACTGAAGTGAGGTAATTGGGCCCTGGTTACTAAACTAGGCCAGGAGCATGGGGTAAGCGAAAGACTGCTGAAAGTACATGTGTAGCCTAATGTGTAAGGTGAAAATTAGAGAAAAAAATGTTCTAGTTTAGGAGATATTGTGAAGTACTTTGTGTTTTCTCGTGTGAGATGACGACTGAGGTGAGGTAATTGGGCCCTGGTTACTAAACTAGGCCAGGAGCATGGGGTAAGCGAAATACTGCTGAAAGTACATGTGTAGCGTATGGTGTATTGTGAAAATTAGAGAAAAAAATGTTCTAGTTTAGGAGATATTCTGAAGTACTTTGTGTTTTTTCGTGTGAGATGACGACCGAGGTGAGATAATTGGGCCCTGGTTACTAAACTAGGCCAGGAGCATGGGGTAAGCGAAAGACTGCTTGAAGTACATGTGTAGCTCAGGGTGTATGGTGAAAATTAGAGAAAAAAATGTTCTAGTTTAGGAGATATTGTGAAGTACTTTGTGTTTTCTCTTGTGAGATGACGACTGAGGTGAGGTAATTGGGCCCTGGTTACTAAACTAGGCCAGGAGCATGGGGTAAGCGAAATACTGCTGAAAGTACATGTGTAGCGTATGGTGTATTGTGAAAATTAGAGAAAAAAATGTTCTAGTTTAGGAGATATTTTGAAATTCTTAGAAAATCAGCTGAGATAACCCTTTGCCGTGGGCCAAGTTCAGTGTCGTGTCGTAGTCACTTTTAATCGGCCCTGGCTACTAAACTAGGCCAGGAGCATGGGGTAAGCGAAAGACTGCTGAAAGTACATGTATAGCCTAGGGTGTATTGTGAAAATTAGAGAAAAAAATGTTCTAGTTTAGGAGATATTCTGAAGTACTTTGTGTTTTTTCGTGTGAGATGACGACCGAGGTGAGATAATTGGGCCCTGGTTACTAAACTAGGCCAGGAGCATGGGGTAAGCGAAAGACTGCTTGAAGTACATGTGTAGCTCAGGGTGTATGGTGAAAATTAGAGAAAAAAATGTTCTAGTTTAGAAGATATTGTGAAGTACTTTGTGTTTTCTCTTGTGAGATGACGACTGAGGTGAGGTAATTGGGCCCTGGTTACTAAACTAGGCCAGGAGCATGGGGTAAGCGAAAGACTGCTTGAAGTAGATGTGTAGGTCAGGGTGTATGGTGAAATTTAGAGAAAAAAATGTTCTAGTTTAGGAGATATTGTGAAGTACTTTGTGTTTTTTCGTGTGAGATTACGACTGAGGTGAGATAATTGGGCCCTGGTTACTAAACTAGGCCAGGAGCATGGGGTAAGCGAAAGACTGCTGAAAGTACATGTGTAGCCTAATGTGTAAGGTGAAAATTAGAGAAAAAAATGTTCTAGTTTAGGAGATATTGTGAAGTACTTTGTGTTTTCTCGTGTGAGATGACGACTGAGGTGAGGTAATTGGGCCCTGGTTACTAAACTAGGCCAGGAGCATGGGGTAAGCGAAATACTGCTGAAAGTACATGTGTAGCGTATGGTGTATTGTGAAAATTAGAGAAAAAAATGTTCTAGTTTAGGAGATATTTTGAAATTCTTAGAAAATCAGCTGAGATAACCCTTTGCCGTGGGGCAAGTTCAGTGTCGTGTCGTAGTCACTTTTAATCGGCCCTGGCTACTAAACTAGGCCAGGAGCATGGGGTAAGCGAAAGACTCCTGAAAGTACATGTATAGCCTAGGGTGTATTGTGAAAATTAGAGAAAAAAATGTTCTAGTTTAGGAGATATTCTGATGTACTTTGTGTTTTTTCGTGTGAGATGACGACCGAGGTGAGATAATTGGGCCCTGGTTACTAAACTAGGCCAGGAGCATGGGGTAAGCGAAATACTGCTGAAAGTACATGTGTAGCGTATGGTGTATTGTGAAAATTAGAGAAAAAAATGTTCTAGTTTAGGAGATATTTTGAAATTCTTAGAAAATCAGCTGAGATAACCCTTTGCCGTGGGCCAAGTTCAGTGTCGTGTCGTAGTCACTTTTAATCGGCCCTGGCTACTAAACTAGGCCAGGAGCATGGGGTAAGCGAAAGACTGCTGAAAGTACATGTATAGCCTAGGGTGTATTGTGAAAATTAGAGAAAAAAATGTTCTAGTTTAGGAGATATTGTGAAGTACTTTGTGTTTTTTCGTGTGAGATGACGACTGAGGTGAGATAATTGGGCCCTGGTTACTAAACTAGGCCAGGAGCAGGGGGTAAGCGAAAGACTGCTTGAAGTACATGTGTAGCTCAGGGTGTATGGTGAAAATTAGAGAAAAAAATGTTCTAGTTTAGGAGATATTGTGAAGTACTCTTTGTTTTCTCGTGTGAGATGACGATCGAGGTGAGATAATTGGGCCCTGGTTACTAAACTAGGCCAGGAGCATGGGGTAAGCGAAAGACTGCTTGAAGTACATGTGTAGCTCAGGGTGTATGGTGAAAATTAGAGAAAAAAATGTTCTAGTTTAGGAGATATTGTGAAGTACTTTGTGTTTTCTCGTGTGAGATGACGACTGAGGAGAGGTAATAGGGCCCTGGTTACTAAACTAGGCCAGGAGCATGGGGTAAGCGAAAGACTGCTTGAAGTACATGTGTAGCTCAGGGTGTATTGTGAAAATTAGAGAAAAAAATGTTCTAGTTTAGGAGATATTGTGAAGTACTTTGTGTTTTTTCGTGTGAGATGACGACTGAGGTGAGGTAATTGGGCCCTGGTTACTAAACTAGGCCAGGAGCATGGGGTAAGCGAAAGACTGTTGAAAGTACATGTGTAGCCTATGGTGTACTGTGAAATTTAGAGAAAAAAATGTTCTAGTTTAGTAGAAATTGTTAAGTAATTTCTTATTTTTGGTATGAAAGGGCGACCCTTTGGACTGCACTGGGCCCTGGATGCTACATTAGCCTATGGATGTGGTTTTTATGCCTATGCCGTGATAGAGCAGGGATTGCCGAGTGTTTTTGGTGATTTTCAAGAAAGGTACTTCTGTAGTTCAGCAGATATTGTCGAAAACGTTTTCGTTAGGACTTCATAGTTTTTGATATGAAAGACGACTTCCCGCTTGGGCTACCTTCAGTGTAGAGTTCATTCTAGGGCCCTATATCGTTTACTACATAATTCATCCCGGTCTTACAATTGCAAGTGGTTACAGGGAGTCTCACTGGGTTTAGTGTGTCCGTTGTAGTCGGATTATTGCAATGGTTTAGGGGATTTACTTAGTTACGTCGTGCAAAAATATTTACGTTGGTATGACTGAAAAATCCAGAGCTCCAACGGCCGGTGGATAGCCGTGGGCTAGCTCGTCGTGGGCCAAGTTCAGTTAAGTTCTCAGGAAGTTGTCACAATACACATTAGCCACGCCCCCCACCTGAACATCTTTCAAAACCTAAAATATATTTTACATATATTGGCATATCATTTTGGCTATGCATCCTGGTGAGAAATCTGGTGGGTGAAAAATCGCATTTAATTCAAAATCTTTTAAAAGAAGAGGTGAGATCAATGAAAACAAGAGAACGATGAAATCGTGAAAACAGCTGAGTGAAAATTTGTGAAGGTTTATTGCATTGGGGGTATGGTTAACAATTATGTCACATATATGTGACGAATGTGAAATAATATCCTTAAAGACACAACTGAAATGTGTAGGTGTTATTTGAGGCCTAAGTGGTGATATTTGTGATGAAACTTTGATGGCTCTTTGCAAACTGTGAGATATCATCTGGAACAATGAGTTGGAATGTTAAAAAACTAGTGGAAGACGCTTTGGTGTCATCCACTAGAGCGGTGCAGTTTGATAGAAATGGCAACTTTGAAGTGGCTTCATATTATTACATGCATGCAGCTCGTCAACTTGCTTTAGCATCTGATTCGCAAAACCCTGAATCAGAGTCATGGAAAGAAAAAGCAGATCAGTACATAGAAAGGGCCCTAGTTCTGGATAAATTAAGTAAGTGGCATATAAAACTAATGAAGATTTATTTAAAAACCGTGAAGAGAGGTATGATGCATTTCCCTTCAATATTTCTGTGATCAAGGTTTGCAATGACCCTATTGAATTTAGGGGCTCTTTTTCCTTAAATGTCCTGAGGGAGGTAAATAGAACTTTTTACCCTTGGGTTTTAATTTTTGCAATATCTTCAATTGAAGTCAAGCAGATTTAAGATGTAATGATTTGTATCATGGGACCAAATCATGGCATGATAAACTTGTCTCTCGAGGCTGGGGATTATCCTTGCCTACGTAGAGAGGTCGTTCTTGTAATCATGTAGGGTATGTTAGCTTTACTCTCGGCTATCAAACCAATTCCCGGGGTAATTACTGCGGTGGTAACTGATTTGTTTACAGACTTCGCATGGTTAATTTTCCATTCAGTTGAGGAAGGCCTGCTAGAAGTGAGTGTTTATATACTGTATTGAGAGGTAAAGATAAAGAATTACGTACTACCACAATGAAAAAAAGAGGTGGAAACATATGATGATAATCAAGATTGGAAGAACTTAAATATTTTTATGCGTTTATTACTTAATATTGTGAGGTTAATCGTGTGATTAAGGATACAAAATTAAAACATGTGTTTGATATAGTTTGTATTAATTAATTTTATCGGTGAGATTTTGTGTGTGCTGTATTGAAGTACACATACATACTGTGCTGCATCTTAATTGGCAAATACCTTTAAATAAAGAAACCTATTAAAGAGAGTGGGGGTTGAGGGAGCAGGGCGCAGTGGTGAAGTGTCCAATGACATGTTGAGTGAATTGCTTAAGAATGTTCCTGAAAAAGACCCTCCAATAGGTGGAAAGGAGAAAGATAATAGGCAGTTCGGGCATTGTTGAGTGGCATCCTTTTGATTTTGTTTCAGATATCCCTCGATTATATCCATTCAACAATGCCCAAACATTTGTCTTCTATCTTTCTCCCTTCCGCCCATTACAGGGTCTTGTTCAGGAACATTCTTAAGTAATTCACTGTGCCCTGCTCCCTCAGCTCCCACTCTCTAAAATTATTGTTTATTTATGAAGTAGTAGTATTTAGGGGAGGTGGCTGACAGCTGAGGTCATTTGCGCCATAGAGGATGGACAGGAAATGATGAAGGGCGGAGAGAAACCCGGCATTGGCATTAGCTTACTCTTAATGAAAGGCGCCAAGGGGTCCACAGCTTAACGTCCCATCCGATGGACAGCGTACTCACTCAAAGTGCCCTCCACAAAGCACCTCAAGTAGGGATCGAGATACCTCTGAAAAATATTCAACTCCGCTGGGATTTGAACCTGGGCCTTCTGGGTGGGAAGCCAGTGCAATAGCCCCCTCACCATCTCGATCCCCTGTTTATTTATTTATAGGTATTTGCCCATTAAGATGGTCTACAGTATATATTTGTATTTCAATATAATATTCTTACATAAAATCTCTATGATAAAATGAATTCATATAAACTATATTAAACATCTGCATCACACATATTAGAAAATAGAGATCATCAAGCAGTTAGAAAACTTTTATGAACATAAATACATTTTGTGTCCTCAATAACAGGATCAACCTCACAATATTTAGTCTTCCTGGGACCTCCCGCACTTATCCCAGCATCTCTCCTGCAGTCTTTCCACAATTGGAGTACAAATTTTTGACTTAAATGCAGAAAAATGATATGCTCTTTACGTAAATCACAATTATATAGCTTATTATGTTGGCCAAACAAACAGTTAAACGGGTTTAGCAAAGGAAGTTTCTGCCAATATTTTTATGGCAGTTTTAGGTAAGAACTAATGTTCATCATTTACCTAATAGAGTACAGTTTGGTTCATGTTCACATGTTTTAAAACAATCTGGTAATCAAGATGTTCTAAATACTATGTACTTAGGTGAATTTTATTCCCTAGACATTTATGGCATCCCTTTCTGGGGTGCCTCTGCACGTGCTCTATGCATTTTCAAGGCAGAGAAAAGAGTTTTCAGATTGCAAGGAAATCTCCTCTTTTATCTTGTTGGCTCTTAATTGAATCTCTCAAGCTTCTGACTTATTATGTGTACACACAATTGTTTTAATCTGGAAAACAACCTCACTCCTACCACTCCCACAACCACAAAACTAGTGCTATCGATAATTACTCGGCAAAAAGGAAAAATGACTTGAGCCTCTTTCCAATTAATATGAGAAACACTCCAATGGACCAAAGGAGATGGGCATGAGATGTTTTCATTAACTTCATAAACCTGTAAAAGATGCTAGCTGTATCACATCCTTGAAATATAACTGGAAAAAATTCCTCCTGGGAAAATTGTATTACTATGTTGCTATCTTAATGACACCATAGTACGGAGACCATTATTATTTTATGAATTGTATGTATATGTATCTGCATACATAGTATTTTTTATGACTTGTTCTATTCTTAATGTATATGTTGACATGGGTTGAATAAATGTTCTTACTATTATTATTCCACCTGGCCAGGATTTTGTTGATAGCATTTCAAAGGCTCACAGCCATTCATTCTTTGAGTGGCTCAATACTCTTGAGGGTGAGGACTTCGTAAGTCTTTCAAATATCTCACCTGGTGGGGCATCTAAAAAGGCTTGATATCATTCACCTGTAAAATTCCAAATTTTGAATTTTTATTTTCCAAGACATACCTGTACATGATTTTTCCAAAAAATGTTTTTGCCATTGCATAAATACAATAAATTTTACTCTGATAATGTTGCAATATTATTTCATAATAATTCATGAAGTTCTTGTGGACATTTACAGGACTAGGAAAAAATGTGACACCTGCAATGCCTCAGGGATATAAGGAACTTCAAAGGGCTCATTACCTGTTTCAAGAAGCTTTAGATGCAGATGAAGCTGGCAATGAAGAGGAAGCTGTGGAATTATATAGCCAAGCTGTTGAAATGAGCATTAGTGCAGTAAGCTAAATCAGTTTTTGAATTTAAAAAATATATATTAAGGAACACAATTAGTAATTGTCTCTCCTGTGGACCTTAGAGACAAGGCAAGGAGTGCAAATTATATATATATATATATATATATATATATATATATATATATATATTATATATATGAATGAATATATATATGTATATATATATATATATATATGAATGAATATATATATGTATATATATATATATATATATATATATATATATATATATATATATATATATATATGTATGTATATATATATATGTATATATATATATATATATATATATATATATATATATATATGTATATTTATATCTAAACCCTCAAGCCTCCCTCAACCACAGATTCCCACCCTCTCTCAATCTGTACTACCTACTTCCCTGGAATTCAGTCCTTCAAATTCATCCTCAAAGACCTGTACCCCATTCTCAAAAATCACATCATTTCCTCCAAACTTCTTCCCAAATGCCCCTCAGTCACCTTCAAACGGCCCGCCAACCTAGCAGATCTCCTTAAATCCACCAAGCCGCTCTCATAATCCTCTCCCGCCCCCAGAGCCACCCCTACTCCATGTCATCGAGGAAGATGTAAAACTTGCCCCATTTTCACCCTTCCACCCCACTCCATCCCACCTTTTAACTCTCTCCCGCCCTTCCCCCACTCCTCCTGCACATCCAAGAATGTTGTTTACCCTCTGACCTGTAAACTTGTAAACTCTGCCCGGCCTTTTACATAGGCCAATGTTCCACACCCCTGAACCTTAGGATAAACAATCAACGTGCCTTGTGCAATCCGTCCTCCCTGTCTGCGAGTCTTCCCATCCCTAAACGTACTTCCCATCATAACACCCCCTTCAACCAGTGCTACAATGTTTCTGTTCTAGCATCCCTCCCCCATCCGATAACACTATAGAATTAAAAACTCTAGAAATGGCATTCATATGGCTTTGCATGGCCTATCAGCATCCGGGTCTCAACGTCGTTCACTAATGAGAATGATCTGAATTGTCAATTTGTAGAAACCATTCATATCGGAAATGTAAATACTTCATTCTTCATGAATTTTGCTGTACAAAATGGAAGATTGTAAATACCGAGTTAGGTAGAAGGAAGAACAAAGAGTTATAAGTTGAGCAAAAGAAGTGTGGTGGAAGACTCAGTGCTTGGATATGTTAAGTTTGCAAATGAAAGGTGAAATTGGGGCAGTATAATGAAGGTTAAAACAATCAGTAGTAAGAAGGGAAAAACTGGGTCAGCAGTTAGAAATAGGTTAGATAATAGTTGAAACAGAAAAGATCAAAGAGAGATGGAAGGAATACTACCTTGAACAAAAAGTTCCCGGAATAACCACCGTGTGGCGCTCCCATCGTTCCGATTTGAGTTCTGTTTTTTTTGTTAAATTGGTACATCTGTTGTTGATATTCCCTTTAAATCTTAGTGTCATAACCTGACATTTGCAAAAGTTACGTAGCCAAGAGTACATCTATCTCTGTGTGTGTTGGCGATTTTTTACAATTGCAGAAATGGATTTAAATTTGCAACAACGAACTTGTATTAAATTTTGCGTAAAAAACGGATTTAGTGGCGCACGGACGTTGGAAATGTTGGAAAAGTGTTTCGGCAACGATTCTCTAAAAAAAACGGTCGTTTACCAGTGGCACGAGCGGTTCAGAAGTGGTCGTGAGTCAATCGAAGATGATGAACGCAGTGGCAGACCATCGACATCGAAAGTCGGTGAAAAAATTGATAAAGTAAAAGAAATGTTGGTCAATAACCGCAAATTAACCATCAGAGAAATAGCGGAGGACTTGAACATTGCCTATGGATCCGCCCAAGACATTGTGGTTAATGATTTGGGTTTCCGTCGTGTAGCAGCGAAAGACCTCAATTTCATGCAAAAAAGAGACCGTGTTGACGTCGCAAAAGACATGATTTGCGAGGCTGAATCCGATCCCACATTCATCAAAAGGATCATTACTGGAGACGAGACGTGGGTTTATGAGTACGACACGCAATCCAGACATCAGGCAAGTGAATGGCGTTCACCAAATGAGCCGAGACCAAAAAAACCACGTCGTTTTCAGTCAAAAAAGAAGGCAATGCTGACGGTTTTCATGGATTACAACGGTGTAGTGCATCATGAATTTTTGCCAGAAGGCCAGACAGTAAACAAAGAGTATTATTTGGGCGTTATGAGACGTTTGCGTGAAGCAATTCGCCGAAAGAGACCAGAAATGTGGGCAGAAAACTCGTGGATTTTGCACCATGATAACGCACCGTCGCACAGTGCTATCATTATTTGTAATTTTTTGACGAAAAATGCAACAAATACCATCCAACAGCCACCGAATTCACCTGATTTGGCTCCCTGTGACTTCTTTCTGTTCAATCGAGTTAAAAAACCATTACGGGGAACGCGTTTTAGCAGCCGAGAGGAAGTAATGGAAAAATTGCAGGAAGCACTGATGGACATACCGAAAACCGACCGTAACTTTTGCAAATGTCAAGTTATGACACTAAGATTTAAAGGGAATATCAACAACAGATGTACCAATTTAACAAAAAAAACAGAACTCAAATCGAAACGATGGGAGCGCCACACGGTGGTTATTCCGGGAACTTTTTGATCAAGGTAGTATGTAGAAGAACTTAATGGTAAAGAAGTTCGGTCAGCAAGGTTAGACAGAGAAAGATAATATAATGTACATGAAGATAACTTAGGTCCAGTCATACTCGATGATGAGAAAATAGGGCATTAAGGGAGATGAAATCAAATAAGGTCTTGGGGGTAAACAGCATTCCTGTGGAACTACTAAAAGGTTGAGGAAAATGTTGGAGGAAGAGCCTTTATGAACTTATTCGTAGCATTTATGAGAAAGGTATCTGCCTGGAAACTTTGTGAGATCAGTGTTACTTCCTATTCAAAAAAAGCCAGAGGCTACATAATATGAACTACTACAGAACAATAAGTTTGATTTCCCAACGCAGCTTAAGTTGTTCTCAGGATTATCAGAAAAGATTGAATGCTGGGCAAATGATTACTTAGGGGATGATCACTGTGGGTTTAGGAATGGGAGAGGCATCCTTGATGCCATAAAAGTAATGAGATCACTTAGTGGATGTTAAGAAAAGGCTATTTAAAACTTTGATATGGAGTGTAGTTATGTACGACGAGGAAATGTGATCACTGAAGCAGGATGATAGAGGTAGATTGGAGGCTTTTAAAATGTGGGCATGGAGAAGGTGAAATGGGCCAAAAGGAAAAAAATGAGGAAGTGGGGGTAGGGTGAGGGAGGAGAGGGAGGAAGAAATCCAAAGGATGCAGGAGAGATGAGTGCTGAGTATTTTGATTGGCAATGGGATGCTGAAGACTGCTATTAGGGGAGATCATCAGCAGGATAGACATATTAAGAATGTTTGTTTTCTTATTATTTTGAATGAAAAATGCATGCAGTAGCAGTTAGGGGGAGGAAGAGGGGAAACTTACTGGAAAATAATAGGGGCTCCTGTTTACAAAAATAAAGAGAAGTTACCCATGTGTACTATACTGAACAAGTTCAGGTGAGATGTCTTACATTTGGTATGAAAATGAATGCTTTTCATGCTATACAAAAAACATGTAGGAGCTGGTATTACAGGCTTTTATGTAGAGGAGGGTGCGAGGTTAATTAGGAATAGGAGGAATTCTTTAAGTATTGTGGGCAGCATGAATGAGGATAAAACCAATGAGGAGCTGAATTAGACTATGATGTGGTATTTAAGCTTTTACATCTACTGTTAAGAAGTGTTTCCATGTGGTGTAATATATGTGCTTGAGTTACTAACCATTTGATTATGTAACTGATCTGTCAATAAGTGTTTCGTGAACTGTCCACCGATGTTTTTGTATGATTGATGTCTACAAAGATGCAATACTTATCTGGAAGGAAGAAGAACTTGTGTAGGCCATATCTGTTTTGGAATATGGAAGACCAAATTGAAGGGTAAAAAACCAAAACAATGGAATATTATTACATTTTTAATTGGATAGAGTATAGGAAGGATATAAGAAATTGAGTTAAATTCCTGCTTAACAAAACAGTTCGTGTGAGTACATACATGTAAAAAAATAAGAGAATAAGGGCATTTTCACCTACTTCTTAAAACATAAATTTTACCTTTATGTAAATCTAGCTTCATAGCCAGGGTGTAATGAAGAAGATGAGGAAAATTGGGGAGAGGCTGGAGAATGTGTTCATTGAGACTCTATTTAATTTTATGGCTCTGAAACAGTTGCATCTACAAGGCACAGATGTTGTGTTCACGCATGCAGAGCCAGGAATACTGAAAGAAGATATCTCTTAGACATATCTAGTGTAAATAACCTACATATTATGTACTTATTCTTTAAGAAAACAAATGTATTAAGCTACCACGTTTAGCTGGAGTGAAAAAGTCTGATCAGCAAATTCATTATTATGTTATTGCACTGCACCATAATTATTCTAGTGCATGATACTGGGATGTTGGAGGTATCCTTAATTTAAGCGTCCCCAACCAGCATTTAGAAATTGGTAATTCAAATTCTTGTGAAATATAATGTTATTTCTGAAAAATTCCCTAAGATAACCCTAATTTCATGAGTGTGTCATGAATTTGACAGAATAGTTGGTGCTTTAATTATTTGTGGAATTTTTGGGTGAAATCTTCTGTTTTTAAAGAAGATTCTGCGCTCGTCAGCCTATTTCCTCACATGAAGTTTAATTCTGATGAAATTTTTAAATAATTGTGCATATCTCATTTTGCAGACCAACTCCACCAGTGATGTGAATCTCAAGCATAAGCTTACTCACCTCGCCAAGAAAGCTTTGGAGAGAGCAGAAGAGCTAAAAGGCATAAAAGACCCTCCAGAAAAATCTCCTACTTCTCATCATGCAGTCAGTTTTACCCCATTGCCTTCATTCAGTCGTACTAGTGGAGTCCCACCTGGTGGTATGGATGCTGTCTTTTGTAATTCTTCTGGATTCTATGTATGAGAACTTACTTTGTGCATTGAATTTTGAATACATATCTTATTTATACAGCAATGATAAGTGTGGTGAGGTCAATAGAATATATTTTTCACCTGTGACACATTTCTTGTTTGCTGGAGACGTATTAGTTTCATATCAATTCTCCATCCTATTGTTAATCATTAGCTTCATATAGCCACAGTTAATGCTGTGTCATTTTTTCATTATTGTTTGAGTAAATTGGTTACTTTAACCAAGGGAAAAATAGATATATTGCTCTAAATCAAGCCACTCATACATTTGCTGGATTACTTGCTTCAAACAATTTTCTTAAAGCCTTGATTTGTCTTAATGCATTCACAGAAACAGTGAAACCCCTTGCATCTGGATCTCAGGGAAAACTCCACCGTGGTAGCAGCGTGCATCTTGTGGTTTCTGGTGGCCAAGAGTCTTATTCTGAAGAAGAAAAGCGTGTGCTGCTGTCAACGTCACTCATCAATGGAGTGGAGTATGTTCCTTTCATGAGTGTGGACCTTGGGGAACGCTTCCGCTACCCTGTGCCATTCTCAGATCGAGATGGGTCCCTAAGGCTGTCTCCAAAACAAAAGAAGTCCTTTGCTCGTTGGGCACGACCTGATGAAATATATCCCGAACCAAGAATGATAGCTCTCAGGGGCAAAGGTGACACTGCTCTTGTTGATTGCTTTAGTATCAAGCAAACTGTTGTGTCTGATTGCTCTTTTGTAGCATCGTTGGCCGTGAGTGCTTTATACGAGCGTCGTTTTGGGAAGAAGTTGATCATTAGTATTTTATATCCAAGAAATAGTAAGGGAGATCCAATCTACAACCCTTTTGGGAAGTATATGGTAAAGCTTCACATCAATGGTATACCTCGGAAGGTGATTGTTGATGACACCTTACCTGTTGGACATCATGGAGAACTTCTGTGTTCTTACTCGACCAATCGTGGTGAGCTGTGGATATCCATCCTGGAGAAGGCTTACATGAAAGTCATGGGAGGATATGATTTCCCTGGCTCGAACAGTGTAAGATTTAAGAAGACCTTTCAATTTATTTTACTAAAACACTTTGAAAAAATAATGCAGGATTGCCTAAGGCCCTTGAGGGAAAGTTAAATCTTGATACATTTCACCTTGCTTGAACAATTTTGCCCTTTCTGGTAAAAGTTTCCTTAAGAGTGCAGCATTTTGGGTTGTTTATTTATTTTCCAAAGGAAATGAAGATGCCTCTTTTACAACAAAATTATTCTTTGAATATTTCTGTATTTTAAGTTTTAATCTTTATCTTTCCCTTGGGTTCTAAAGTTTTCCTATCATGAAGACTGAGTATTAGAATTTTTAAAAATTATTTAAATAAAAACCTTGATTGTAGATGAAATCATGAACATTTTCATGTGCATACTTTTTCTAATTCAAATCAAAGGATTCGCTGCACCTTGGATAGAAGCTCAGTGAAACAAAATATCTTTGTCCTTGATTCCTTCATTAATATCTTTTAATCATCTCACTATCATTTTACTAGAAGTTCTTATAAATTTTTATGCCATACTCTCTTCAATAATGTTTTTTATTCACTTGATTCTGTGAGTATACCTTGAATCTTTTATAAATATGGGGGCTAGTTTTCTATTTTTAATAGTTATAAGAAAGAAATTCTCTAATTTCATATTTCTGTCATTGCCCTCATTAATGCCTGTTGTTTCCTGATGGTCACATATTTTTTTTTACGTATATACCATTTAAACTTTCTCCTCTATATTCCTATATTGCCTTAAAAGCATATGATTTTCTCTTTGACTACTTCCTTTGGTGAACCATCAAAAGTTACAAATCCTGAGCCTAACTTTTCTATGCCGTATCTGTTTATCCCATGCCATTCTTCTTACTGCTTCTATCAAATCAAGCACTTCTTCATTTGTTTTAATCTCCATCCAGTGCACTGTATTTGACAATCTTCATCCTCACCAACTTTAAGGCTTCTGGTCTTCCATCCTTCTCCTACCTTACATCCTCTGGGCCATGCAGTGCTATATGCTAAATTAATCTAATCTTTCTTTTATCTCTTGCCCCATCCTCATTTCAAAAGCTTATTTTATTGGAGTAAGTCTTGTCTTATTAAGTATATCTTCTTTCCTTTTTGTCTTGCTGAAGATACTGCCTGAATATGAAACCTCCTCTTCTATTTTTCTTCTACTAAATTTAGTGTAAATTGAGTTTCCCTTGGCCAAAATAGTTATTTCATGATGCTCATTTGCTCAGGGATCAACAGTTGTACTTATCTGTGGTATTAGGCATTTGCAGGCAGTTGACTTTAAATTAGGGACTAGAATTCAGCAATTTATAAGTGTAAAAATCATTTGCATTGATTGGGATTTGAACTCGGAGCTCTTCATGTCTGACCAAATGCTTAAGCCAGTTAAGCTACTGTGGTCTCCTCTTACACTCCGAAATTTTGAGGTCCCTAAAGGAATAACATGTTAAGACGAAATACCGTACATAAAATGTCACAGGTATTCATAGTCATGCATGTGGCACTACACTCCACGAGGTTAAAGGAATCTCTTAAACGCTAGGGTGTGTACCTTTTTCGACAAATTTAAAGAACGGTGGAAATGGCGGCAGTAGTAACTTTTAACAGAACTATCTGCTAATTCACATTAAAATTCAACAAATTGTTTTGTTGTACTGTGCACTAGGGGATGACTCCATTAAAAGTTACTATCACAACATCTCACATAGTTTCTTTGAATTTGTCCATGAACTAAAATTTTTTATTATCTTGGGAAATCATCTGTTATCAAGAACTAATTTGTTGAAATGGTAGTTTTGTTAACCTTACACATATATACCATAATATTTGGCTTTCTTTGAGCAGAAGCGTACAAAGAGGCCTTGTTTTATCTGAGTGGTAGTAGAATAGCCCATGATTTGTTGAGCCCTTGGGTATGGTGTGTCTTATCAAATAGCTCATTTGAAATGAACCTCGTAGTCATTATATGTTTTTTCATGAATGGTGTCTCTCATCAACATCAATTCTGATAAAATTTGCTGCCCATAATAGTGCCCACCATACTCCAAAACAGAAAGTGTAGATTGGGATGGGTTGAGATACAGGCAATGGACCCAACCTCATTCTGTTTCACAATACAATCTGACTCACCTTCTTCTAACCACCAATAGTTGCACTACTTACTCTTTTGAATATTTTAACAAGATGTATATTGCACCAAATGAAGCCGTATATTTCAAATAGGGAAATGAAACTTATCTGTGACTTCTTCGGGATTTCTGCAACCTTCAATTTCCCATAAAGACTCACAAGAAAATGTTTTGTTGGATTACATATTATGTACATGGTATTGATGTTTTCCTCACTGAAAATACCTCGTGCCTTCCACTAATCTCTCTTTTCTAAAGGATTGTTCCTTAAGTAATTGTTAGCTTTGTTTTCAATTTTTAGATAAGTTCTCTGCTAAATTCAAAATCAAACTTGCAAATAATCCAATTGTTTCTCTGTCTTTTTGCATTGTCTCTTCATCCCAATTTCCCTTCATTTGACTTTCTTCACTTTTATCAAACTATTTACCAAAGTTGGGCCAGTTTTTGGTTTTGCAGTACTCACAATGCACAAATATGTCTCTGCTCCAGTTTTTCTCGTACTACCATGTGGGTGGCACCTTGTGTAATATTCAATATTTTTTAGGGTGATCTTAACATGATTTAATAATTTTCTTATAATGGCGGCAACTGTGTTATTTTTCACAGCTGTGAGAGACATAACTGCAACTCCATGTCCTCCACCTTCATATAGAATTGAGTCTCCCTTCTTTTAAAATTTTAACCATCTAGTAACTGTGCTATAGGGAAGATCATCTAAGGCTTGGTGAAAAAGGTGTGTAAAGTTGGTCATTTTTAGGGATGGGACCCAAGTACTATGAATAATAGCAGACCAACATTTGTGAATATATTTTATGATTGAGTAATACATTGTTTATTATTGATTCCTTGGGGGTTGAACTTAATGTATCAGTTTTTTCAATCTTGCTAAGTCAATTCCCCACGATTTCTGGCCATGAATATAAAGATGCAATTATATTTAAAATTATCTACTTTACTCAAGCTATGTGCTAATTTATGGCTCCACTGTGGGTAAGGCAAACATGACTAGACATGATACATTATAAATAAATGAAAGGACTAACTTTGTAGTTCCACATGAAATTTTCGTGTGGAACTACAAAGTTAGTCCTTTCATTTATTTATAATGAATCGGTTCCATAAAGTTACGCCAGAAACCATTAATTATAGAAATGATACATTCAAGGATTCAAGTAAAAGGAAGGATATTAGTCAGATATTTATAATCATTTTTGTTAAGTGGGTGATGTAAAATTAGTCCAATTCTTAGCATATTAATAATCTGTAAGAAAGCTATAAAGAAAGAAGCACTATCCTTCATGGTGTTCATTCATTATTTGTACAGGTATTCCCTCGGGATGTGGAACTTAATGTTTTGTAATTGGTTGTTACTGATTTGAAACACCTTTTCATATTACATATTATCCCACCCATGGACTACAACCTTTTTTTGGCGGAAGGCCATGTGTGTCCTGATGGCTCCTAGAGCTGTGCTTACGGGAGTAATGATAATTGCTCCTGGTAGGGTCAACCATGCCAGATAGGTCGAAGGTTAGGAGCCAGACAAAAGGTAGTCCATGCAGCATTTGTTTTTCGGTGAGGAGGCTGCAAAGGCATCTGACCCCAGTGGTGCAGTCATTGAGTGATGGTGTCATGTGAAATACACTCTTGAGAAAGGCAACGGGAAACCATCCCAATTATTATTCTCAAAACTTAAATGATGGACAACGTAGAGAAATTCAGTTCTGGCAAATACTGAAATGGGCCCAAGATGCTGTGTGTCATGCCTGGCAGCAGAAGAGGCAAAGCTTCCACTGAAACTCTTGCAAAGCAAAACCAATAGCAGCAGGACAGAATAGGCAGAAGAAGAAGACCAAGTTAGTTAGAATAAGAAGATGGAATGTTAGGACAATGTTGAGGATAAAAAAAGGTAGATAATATAAAGTGAGAGTTGTAAAGAAGAAATATAGATATTTTAGGTCTATGCAAGGGGAGATGGAAGGATACCTGGGATTACTGGAGTGATTGTAGTGGAGGGGATGAGTAATATGTAATGGAGGGGATGAGAGCCAACAAGGGGTTGCCATAACATTGTATAAAAAGGTGGAAAGAACCATAGTCAACATAGAGCAAGAAACGGATAAAATATTACTAGTAGATGTAAAAGCAAAACCAACGAACTTGGTTCACAATCAGTTGGAGGACATAATCGCATGTGCCCCTGCAGGGAAGCATTTGATAGTGATGGGGGGATTTGAATGTGATGGTAAAGGAAGGAAGAGATAGTGATGAGGTGTGGGGGCTACAGTTTAGGTACGAGGAATGACCATGGGGAGAAAGCAATTAAATTCTGCAGGAGACAGGGCTTGGTTATCATCAACACTTGGTTTGGACAACACAAAAGGCGTAGTTATACATGGAAAATGCCAGGAGACTCAGAAAGGTATCAGTTAGATTATATTATGTCTAGACAAAGATTTAGATACAGCATGATCAATTTGCCCTTTCTCGGAAGCGGATGGGGACTGATCACAATGTAATTGCTATGAAGTGAAGCCCCCAATTAAAAAAGATGAGGCAGGGGTGGTGGGTCAGGAAATGGAATGTAGAAGCATTAACTGGAAAGACAAGGAAGGAGTATCAGCTGGCTGTAGAGATTTGATTTCATTATTGAATTGTGTGTTGTTGGAGATAGGATACAAAGTTTTATGAGTGGAAATTGCTCCTGCCCAAGCTCTAGTTTGTCGGTCAGCCAAGGGGTTGCCAGCATTGCTGAGTTAATTGGAAATTCAGTCTGACCGATATGGGATGAGTATCAATATTAATAAAAAAAAGTTATGTGATTTTCCAGAAAGAAAAAGGCCAAGTTTAACATTAAAATAGGAGGGCAAAAACTAGAGCAGGTAGAACAGTGTACATATCTCGGGAGTATTTTGGACCATCACGGTCACACTAGTAGGGACGTAAGGAGAAGAATTGCTCTAGGCAAAGAGGTTTTCACTAGGAGGAGGGAATTGGCGAAAAGGACAGTATGAATGTTAAGAAGAGATTTTCAAAACTTTGATTTGGACTGTAGGTATGTCCAGCACAGAAACATGATCATTGAAGCAGGATGATAGGCGTAGATTTGAGGCTTCTGAAATGTGTGCATGGAGATGGATGGAGAAGCTGAAATGGCCAAAATGGAAAACAAATGAGGAGGTGCTAGGTATGGTGGGCGAAGAAAGGAGATAGTAGGAAGAAATCATAAGGAAACAGGGAAAATGGATGAAGGGCATATTGATTGGCTGTGGCATGTATGTAGAAGACTGTGATACAGGGGAGAATGTTAGGCAAATGAGGAAGGGGCAGGAATAAGATAAAGATGTTGGACGGGATGAAGGAATACACTGATGACAAAAGGCTTATTGTGGAGTAGGATTTTGGGTTATGTTTTGTTTGGAGAAACAAAATATTTATTCGGTAATCGTGTCCATCCAAAACCTACCTTAACTGGTAGACTACCTAATATTAATTATAAATTGTTTAGTTTCTCATTGGTTCAAACAATATTTTAAAGATTAAATTAGGTAAGCATAAACTTTTGGTGTATATGCTCTGTCACAATTGGCTTTAAACGAATACCCTTCAAACTTTAATTCAATTAGACTGCTAAGAACTAAATATTATTTATCTTTGAATTAAACACACAATAAAGCTTTCCTGGAGTTTGTAATCTTTAACCACAAGTCCTTTGAACACCATTTGCATTTATCTTATTAATCATCTCTTCTTATTGCTTTGGCTTTTGTAATGATGTATCACAAATAGAAAATCCTCAATTATGCTTCTCATACATCATATTTTTCATGCATGTTCATTTCATTCAGTCATTATTAGCTCTGATGAACTAAACCAAGAAGGATCGCAAACATTATTTCTTCACTGTTACAGGACTAAATAACAGAAACAGAGATCACTATGCCTGCCATGTCATTAAGTTACTTGTTTCATCATGGTACGATGGCATGGCTCGTAGTTCCAAATTTTGGTTTTTACCTAATATGTGATTGAATAATGGGCGTTTGTGATCTTTCTAGCTTTTTTCATTGGAGATACTTGTTTAAATATTGCAAACTGAAATATTAATCCTTAAGTAAAACAACCTATTCTTCTCCTGGGGAAATTTCACTCTGAAAATCACATATTTGAAAAATGACTATTATCCTTTTTTTATGTTATGCCACAAAGTTAGTGTCCTTAGGAAGTTCCATTGCACCAGGTAGGCAGGGTGAGGTTTGATACCGGCAAATTTCATATTGATCAACCATATTTGGTAGTTATGATAAAATGAATATGTGCTGATTTACCTGCATCCCATCTGGAATCTAATTGGCCTACCCATGATGTTGTTTTTGTGCAGTTTGCCTGTTTATTATTTCAACAAATTAGACATGTTTAAAAATTTAGATTTTCTATATTTTACTGGCTATTTCATGATTTTTTTACTTATAATTTGCAGAATATAGATCTACATGCATTGACTGGCTGGATTCCAGAGAGATGTGCCATCCGACCAAGTGACCCAGAATTCAACAAAGATGCAATTTTTGATAAGTTAAATACAAGACATCGTAAAGGAGATGTCCTCATAACAGTTGCTACTGGGGAGCTAAGTGATGCTGAGTCAGATAGAACAGGACTTGTTTCTACACATGCATATGCTGTACTGGACATCAGGGAAGTTAAGGTTGGAAATTAGTTAATCTAGTCTGGTAAAGGCTTACCATTTCAGCGATCTTTCTTTGATTATTCCTTGTTTTTATTCTTTTCAACATTTTTAATCAAACCAGAAATTCAGAATTTTCATTCATCAAACCTTGCTGTAAATAAATATTTGTTGTGAACCTCCTATATAATTTTATTCAATGTAAATAATTTTTTTGCATAAATATCAATGAATTTCACCAACAGGTTTTACTAACAGACCTATTTATTTCATCAATAAACTCATTGAACTTGTAACCTATGAAATATATCTTTAATGCTTCTATATATTTAGGTTACCTGAATTTTAAAAGTCGATAAATGTGCAAACCAGTGGAATGTGCATGTAATAGAAACTATTAGGGGAGATGACCAACAGCTAAGGTCATTTGCACCGTTAAGATCAATGGGTAATTTGGTAGGGATAGGATGTTTAGGGAATGGGAGAAGGGTGGAGAGAAACTTGGTGTCGGCATTAGTCCTCTCTTAATGATAGGCACCAAGGGTTTCACAGTCCCATTCAAAAGATGTACTTCATTTGAAGGGCTCTCCATATGTCACACCAATAAGGGATTGGGATATCATTAAAAATTCTACCATTTTGGAATTTGAACCTGTGCCATCAGAAAAATTTCCTGAAATTGTTACATTGTAATGCACATTTAGCATATGACTCCATTAACAGTTGTGGTTGCAGCATATCCCATAGTTTCTTGGCATTTGTCAAAGGTAAAACACCTCTAGTATTTAAAGTTGGCTTTAACCTCATGGAATGTGTTGCACAACACATGACTGCGAATGCCTCTGACATTGTATGCATGGGGTTTGTCACAACATCTTGTTCCTTAAAAGACCCCAAAATCTTGGAGTTTAAGAGGATGCCTTGATAGCTTAACTAGGTAAAGCACTCGCTTGGACATTGAGGGACCCGGGTTCGAATCCCAGTCAAAGTGAATGATTTTTACCCTCTGAAATTGTGCATTGTAATGTAAATTTAGCAGATGCCTTGTTAAAAGTTATTTTCGTGGAATATCCCACATTTTCTTGGCAATACGGCTGTTAATTATGTATTTTTGAAATGGAATGTAGGGGTCCATGTTGGCTCTGCTAGAAGTTTTAAGAATTTAAATGAATGTTGTTTCTGGCTCTATTTTGGTACTCATGGCACAATTAAATATGTACCAAGATAGAAGTGTTAAGATTTTCAAAGCTTGAAAAAAGGACTGTAGACTTGATAGATTTGCGAAGAATGGATTTGATATTTTTTCTGAACTTTCTGTAGCAGCAGGTGAATTTCCCCTTTCATAATCTGTAGCATAAGATTGACTGAATTTTCACATAGTATACCATATTAAGAATTTCTGTAGACTGGGCATTGTACAGTTTTTATCATAAATAGCCCAGTGGGTTTCTTAATTGTCAAGCTATTATTGTTTAACTTTTCAAGATACTCATTAATGTCACAAAGGGCCCAAGAATTTAGTACTTTCACTCTGGTGATTGATGTTATACAGTGAACTAAGTAGATGTATTGTCAGCAAAGAGGTAATTAAAAAAAATCATTTTGGAAGATAAATCATCAGTAGATGCAGTGAAAAGTGTTGAGCATTCGATGGATCCTTATGGTACACCTTATTTAACAGTAAAAGGCTTGGACATTTTAATGTTAAAATTGCTGGCCAGAGTATCACTGAAACTTTCATTCTAGTAGTAGTATTGAGGGGAGGCAACTGAGAGCTGAGGTCATTTGCACCGTAGGGGATGGATAAGAAAGGATGAAGGGTGGAGAGAAACCCGGCGTCGGCATTAGCCTACTCTTTACGAAAGGCGCCAAGGGGTCCGCAGCTTAACATCCCATCCTATGGTTGGCGTACTCACTCAAAGTGCCCTCCACAAAGCACCTCAAGTAGGGATCGAGATATCTCTGAAAAATATTCAACACCACCAGGATTTGAACCCGAACTTTAATTCTTAATTAACTTTACTAATTAATGGCAAACTCTGTGATTGGTGTGAAGTAATCTAGAATGGAATGTGCAGGGATTATTTTAAAATTTAACTGATTACACTTTTCTAATATTATTTTATTTTCCAATTGTTATTTTCTCTCATCAATGTTATGGCAATGTATAATTTTTAGATACTTGGATACAAAAATGCTATGCTGAGAAGATTAAATTATAAATTATCTGTAAAGTATTAGAGTATTATTAAAGTAAAGGAATTTATAATGTTTGGCATTTTTTGATTGCAGGGCATAAGGTTGTTACAGTTAAAGAATCCATGGTCACATCTTCGTTGGAGAGGAAACTATTCAGAACTTGATGTTCAGCATTGGACTGACGAGATGAAATCCATCTTGAATTTTGACCCAAATAGTGCAGCCATGTTTGATAATGGAGTGTTTTGGATAGATTATGATAGCATTTGTCGATTTTTTGATGTGTTCTACCTCAACTGGAATCCTGCCCTTTTTAACTATACATATTGCATTCATCAGTAAGTAGGTGTGCCAATTGTCATGGCATATTTTTTCAAATTTATGATATTCTTAAAAACTATTAACATGTCCATTAGAAATTATTTTCAGTGCATGTAAAAGAGTTGTCTGAGATAAAAATAGGCTGTGAGCATAATGTAAAATCTCTTCTGTAGCATAAGGTCAAATTTTATTTTTTTACTGTCCTATGAAATTCAAAATGTTGTCAGGGTGCTTAGTTCTGTCTGAAAGCTTAGCATTCATTTTGTTAATGTTCTGCTAATATCTTTTATGTTTTTGATTGCACATGATAGAATTTTCTCCAGTTCAAGCAGTAATCATTTGCGAGAATAAATTGTTTCCAAACAATAGTGTCTCTGTTAAAGCTTAGTTTGATGTGAATTACTGGAGGAAAATTTGTACCATCACATGAAATTGCCAGCTGCATTGTGTAATAATTTTACAAACTTATAATGAAAATGTATGCCAGTCATACAATTTTACAGCATGAGTATTGTGTTTGGTTATCAGTTTTGGTTTGCATATAAAAATTGTTTCTTTAATTCTGTAGATCATGGAAAGCTGGAATTGGACCAATCAAAGATGTTTACAATGTTGGTGAAAATCCTCAGTTCTCCCTTGAGGTTCAGATGCCCCCTTCCGCATCTTCTGCTGCTGTTTGGATACTTTTAACACGGCACATCACTTTGCTAGAAGACTTTAAGGAAAATCAAGAATATATCACTGTACTTGTGTACAAAACAGAGGGGAAACGTGTTTACTATCCAGGTGAGAAAGTTTTAGGTTTTATTTTAAACGCCTGTACATTAATTCCAATGAGGGATTCATACATTAGCATTCAAATACGAAATCAAATGCCATCTGAGTACATACTATTTTTCTTTGTTTTTTTTGCATTTATGTGTGTATACATTTTTTATAGTTGAATTCCTTCATTTTCATTATTTCCGTATTTTTTATTCCAGGCGACCCTCCACCTTTCATTGATGGCATCAGAATTAATAGCCCTCACTACCTGTGCAAAATTGTTCTTAATGAGAAAAGTTCTCGTCGCTACACACTTGTCATGTCACAGTATGAGAAAATGAACACAATATTTTACACTCTTCGCACCTATTCAACTTGCCCATTCACAATGAAAAAAATTGGAAACCCTTACGTTCACACAAAGGTAAGGTGAAAGAGTTGTAATTTTTTACTAATACTCATTAACTATAAATTTATACCTTACACTATTGGAATGGTATCTATGATTTTTCTGCTCCTTTGGTTGAAATGAAATAAAAATATTCTTATTTCCTCCATCTGCCAGACTGGGAATGGGGAATGGAAAGGAAAAACAGCTGGTGGCTGTGCAAATCATCACAATACCCATATGAATAATCCTCGATATCAAATCACACTTGAGACAAGTAGCAATAGCAATGACATTCTCCTTGATCTCAAAGGGCCAAAGCAATATCAAATAGGAATGGATGTAATTTGTGTGGTTGCCAATGATCCCAAGGCCCCAGGCTATTTTCAAAGGAAATCATCTGGTCCATTCAGGTAATTAATATATTTACAAGTTATTGTCTGGTCTAAATAAACTGAGCTTTGAAATTTTAGTTATAATTTTGTCTATTTTTATTTAAATCTTTTTTTTAATAACATATAAATCTGAAAATTAATATTTTTGTTTGGAGACACATCACGCCAAGACAGTATGGAGTAAGGGCTTCTAATTTTTTGAATAAGTAAGGTAGAAATTCACAAAGTAACATAGGCTAGGTCCAATTAGGATATAAATTTCTGGAAATTTTTAAGATTGAAAAAATTGATTTTTTGAAAAAAAAATTTTCACCCTGACGACAGCTGATGTCCATCTCAGAATGAGGTTTTAATTCATTCCCTAAAATGAGGAGTGACAGTCTAACTGCTGAATTTTTTGATAGCTAATATATCATTTGCAAATGAAGAAGAAACTTAAAGTGAAGGAAAAATTTGACCCAACACTTTGGGTGGTCAGTAATTTTCAGCCAACTTAGCTATGTCATTCCATATGAAATCATCAAATGGCTGAAGGCTCACATTGTTTTCCCTCATTTAGTTAATATATATTGAAAAACATTCCAAAATACAAGAATATTGTTTTTTATTTAATGGAAATGAAACAGGTAAATCGTAGATTTTCTGTAGTGATTTGAAATTGTGATCATAGGTAAATAGAAGAAATAGATATGACATGAGATGGCATATATTAGCATCATTATCAGCAGCATTTCAATTCTAATTTCTCTGATTCTCCTCTGTTCGGTGTTTATTCCCTCACCCCAGTGGCTTTTTTGTTTTATGCGCTTCTTAATTTTTTCTATGTACACTCTTCTTGGTCTTCATCACGGGTCTTCCCTTCAGTTTTTCTCTTCTATTATATTTCTGACTAATTCATGGTCCCTCAAAAGGAAACTTATAGGTACCAGGTCATAGCTATATTTGGTTATTCCAAAGAGGAGGGCATATTTTGCTTTAACCCATAGTGCCATGATTATTTATCCTCCTGGTTTCTTCTTGTTCTTCAGGTTTTTAATGACTCTGTTAAATTTCCATGTATTTTCCTCTTCTATCAATATTTCTTTTATAATTAAGCCCTGTACACATTAGTAAGTATGTAAATTATTATTTGGTAGTCTTTCAGCTTGTGGTACGTTTTGAATGGACAGCCTGAGAACTGCTACTTTTACATTTCTTAGCCTAACCTAACAAGAAATAACCCCCTAAACTAAAATAAACTGCTCTTTAACTCTGCATATTTGCTGCCTCCCATTATTCTGTTCAACCTGACCATCCTTTTCTTCACTTTGCCTTGCTTGCTTGACATTCTTCCTTCTTATTACTATCTTCTACACTTCATCCCCAAAAAAATGCTCTACATCCACCTTTTCTACCTCCTTTGGATTTTCCCCAGCAATTCCCTCTCCTCCCCCACCATGCCAAGTGCTTTGCTTTCCTTTCCATCCACTTAATCTTTTCCATCCTTCTCATGGCCCACATCTCTAAAGGCTCTAATCTATGCCTATCATCTTGTTTCAATGACCAAGTTTCCACTCCCTACTAAACCAAACCCCATATCAATTTTTTCTATTATCTTTTGTTAACCATCTCACTTAATATCCTGTGATCAATACTCATTATCCCTGAGATCAATTCTCTCCTCCTAGAGAAAGCTTCTTTGCTTGATGCAATACTTTTTCTTCTTATGTCACTACTACTTTGACCATCTTTGTGCAAAGAACTGCCAAGATAGCTAAACTGCTCCACCTACTCTAGTTTTTGCCCTCTAATTTAATGTTTGACTTAGCCTATCTCTTTCTTGAAGACAGCATAACCTTTATTTGTTTCCTATTCCATAAATATTACACTGATTTTCTCATGTGCTCAGCAATGATTGTAACCTTTTGGCTGACTGACTAACTAAAGCTAGGTCATCCACAAACCTAATTTATTTTATGAATAATGACCTACTTTTACTGTGTCATTCTTTCCATAACCTTTAACCATTTTCACTCTGAGAATATTAAAAAGTGTGGGTGATAATGGACACCACTGTTGTACTCTTCTTGTTAACACTGCCCATCCTGACCCTCTATCCCTTACTTGCACCTGGGCAGTCTGAGCCATATACTTGGATAAGTCTCCTATTACTCTAATCTACTCCCATCTTCTGTTGTACACTCATCAATTCCAACAAATGGCTTCTTGAAATCCATAAAACAAACAAATACATTGTGATTGTATTTTATATTCCTCTCTATTAGTGACCTCATTACTACTATGGCACTGTACGTGCTTCTCCCCTTCCTGAACACCAACTGATTATCCTCTAAATGATCATTTTCCCTTCTCTCTATCCTCTTATTGATAATCCTGGGCACCACCATAGCTGAATGCAAAATTAAACTTATTCTCTTCTAGTCCTCGCATGCAGTTTTCTTTCCCTTTTTTTGGAATGGGAACTGACACTGATCTTATGAAATCTTTCAGCCATATTCCTCCCTCATAAATGCTAAGAATCACACCATAAAAACTCTTCTTCACTTTTTTAGTAGTTTTGCAGGGATGTAATCTATCCTCACAGCCGTACTTGATTTCAATTTCCTTAATGCCATTTCTATTTATGATCAAGTACGCTTTGCCCTAAGGCATTCACACCTACATTATATTTTCCTACTATGTCTAAATTTTCTGGTTCAATATCTTCATTAAATATATACTATATGCATTTTTCCTATCCTTCCGAAATCCTTGGTTGAAATCATAATTTTCCTGCGTTACTGTTTTAGTATTTAATTACCTTTCTTTCTTCTTGATAATTCTTTTACTTTTCTGTACAGCACACCAATTTCTCCATTCCTTTGTAAACTCTTCTTAACTTTGCACTGCATCTTACACCATTCTTCTTTTGCCCTATTAAATTACAGCCTCAATTTATTATTTATCTCTTTTTACTTTCTGATACATAATTCTGTGTTTACATTCTTTAATTTCCTTCTCTTTCCTCCCTGTCATATTATTTGTGTGTTACTATAGTTTAATTTATGACTTTCAGTATCCATTTTTTATCCATATCCAGGACTGCCTCCTGGTACATTTTCTTTACATCCCAATCAATTTTCCTACTTAGCATTTCCTCATCCATATTTCCAGTTTTATCTTCTTGAATCTGACATTATATTTCATTAGTTTTGAATTATGGCCCATGATTCGTATTCCATATATGCCTATGGTGTTGTGGTCTTATTGTCTGATATCTCTTTGTATCCCTGGGCATTTTCCATGCATACTCATGCGATTTATGGTGTTTAAACCAAGTGCTCATTAAAATTAAATCCTGTCTCTATTGCTTTCTCCTGTGGTCGTTCCATGTTCCTAAACTGCAGTCCCCTACCTTACTCTCAAGTATCCCTTTGCCGACAAATCTCTTCCAAAATCCCATAACTGTCTAATTATCCTTCCAGGGAAATTCACCATTATTTTTGCAACTTGTTCATGTACCCCATTTGTTCCTCCCTTTGGAGGAACTATTAGACATTTAACTTTAAAATAGGGCACAGAAAGAAAATGTACTTAGATAAATTGTTAAAAATATATGTAATTGGTGGTCAGATGACTCCAATTGATGGTGATTGTATTTTTAGATTTTATGCACTCAGTAGAATTACCATTTAAAAGGAATAAATGTGTTGTTGTAACAAATGTGTTAAATTATCCATTATGCATATGTATTTTATTTCCTCTCTCTTTCTACTGCAGGCCTGGATTTGTGATATTAGAAATGGAGAATGTACCTGCTGGCACATATGACATTATTCCAAGTACATTTTTACCAGATCAAGAGGGTCCTTTTATTCTCACAGTGAAATCTTCTTGCACATTTAAAATTGCTCGATTACAGTAATGCGAGTAATTCTTTTAGTGTTGATACAAGGTTGACACCATTGTACAATTGTGAAAATATTGTTGCTACGATAATTTTGCGCAGTAATTGTTGATGTACTAAATTTTATTGTAATATTAATTTTACTGACAACTATTACACAAATCATCTGACAAATGAGATGCTGGAAATATTTAAGAAGCTGTTGAATGAAATTTTTTACTTGATGCTTATAAAAGAAAATTAATCAATATTTTATAGTGCTTTTTATAGCTAAATGAACTTTGCTGCTGCTTTGGAAGTATTTATTCCAAGAGATTTCTACATCTACTTAATACCCTGCAAGCTGCTGCAAGGGCATATGGCGGGAGCTTTCTTCTTTCACAATTTTACAATCAAAAACATACTGATCTGAAATGCAAGTATATGTACAAATATAATTTATATTCTAATCAAAATGGATTGTTACTATTACTTTTTGTTAAGATAGACCAAAAATGGAGGGAATTGGTTGCTACAGAAATGGAGGTTTTGAAGAAGATCGATTATGAATAAAGGAATTGTCATCAACAGATCAAGTGGTTTCACCCTTTTGAATTAAGTATTGCCGCAGTTATGTGCATATTTTAAGAGAGAGTTTGAATATTAAACTGTGGAACAGTGGAATTATTCTGGATTCAGAAATCAAGTATATCAAGTTTGTGTCAAAAATTTAACTCCTCACTAATTATTCATTGCAAGTCAAAAATGGGCAGAAATATTGAATGATCATAAACTCCAGAACTTTGAATTGAGTCCCCTTTAAGGAAACCTCTTTTATTTCAGAGTATAAAGTAGTAATTACTGAAACAATTGAAATTCTCTCAGGCAAAGTGGATTGGAACTATCAGTTAATGAACACTTTTGCGCCAAGTTGAAGACTTTGTGGGCAATATTCCACGATTTTATTAATTATGAGCTTATCTTAATGATGTTCACAGAACCATTCATTTTTTAATCTCAATTCAAAGTGTTAATGTGTTCAATGATAATGCAGTTTAACTTGGTGTGCTATGCTAATACTCTTTCCTTGCCAGAGATTAATTCAGAAACGTTTTCGAACTGGAACATCGAATGCCTATGTCTAATACTTAAAGAAAGTATAAATGGTGAGCGTTTCCTTCACAATAAAGAACAAAGCATTTGAGATGAAAATTTATTGTGCTCACATGTCTGTTACACTTTTAAATTGTGTGTATTAGGGGAAATAAATGTTGGTAATGATTTTCTGTTAAAACTTACTCGTATGGAAATCATATTATTATGTGTTTACAGTCTTATTTTTATGATGAAACATGTCATTCAAAGTCTTATCTGTTTCTAGGTGATAAAAGTATTTAGTTTTTAAATGTGCCCTCTATCCAAGTTCTTTTTTGATTTGATTTTTATGATCAAGCTATTTGAATACACTTATCATAAACACTGTTGTTACACAATATGTAAGAAGTATGCATGCTATATTTTATTATTATTGGTAATCTGACTGTGGAGAGGGATTTAGGATGATTCCTGAGAACTATTGGACATCCTTCTTAATATCTGAAAAACATCTTCAGTTGTATAAATAAAATATTCCCAAAGAGAATGCCTTCTTTAAAGATGTATTCCATCCCCATGTGCCATATTTCTTCCACTGTTTTCTACCTAACATTGTTCCATTAGTAAATTCTTCTACACTCTCACTTTCAATCAGTGTCTTTTCCATTCACCTCTTCCTGCTTTGAATGAACTCCATCAGCATTCTGTCTTCCCAAATCCTATTTTACTATTCTTAAGGCTGTACTCTTCTATGGCACGAAGTGATGAAGATGGAGGACTTAAACGAAGATATACATTGAAAAATTAACTATTATAGGATAGTATAAAACAAACAGAAAATAATGCCAATGTAAGCTCAAGCCTCTCCTACCTAGATTTGTTATCTAGAGTGACACTTGTGAGTCATACACACATGCTGAAAGATCATGTCACCGTGCATTTTGGTTTATTGTGTGTCATTGGTTTCATTTTTTCTAAGGACTGGTAGGTTCCAGGGTGTGTTTCAGTTTATGTTGAAATTCACATTGGACTGTGCAGGAGAGACCACCAAATCAAGTAAGTAATAAATGAGGCAATAAATACTTCTAATGCGGCATTTAGTAGTGCTATTGCGGAAATTTGCTTATTTGGGTCAATGATAAAAGGGCATGCTATTGTTCAAGGATTATTTACCTTTCAAACCTGTGATTAAATGGAAAATATTATGGTTTCTCTTTAGCAAGATTAAAGCCAGGCTAAATGATGGTATTATTTTACAGTATATTCTCCATTGCACAATGGCAACAATGCAACCAAAGAATACAACAGTGCTTTAAACTGCAGCAAAGAAATTAAGGCATCCAAAACTAGTTGTTAACTTGCCTTTGTTGCAAGAATTAACTATCAATTAATACAAACTATAATCTCCAAATAATACTGTTACCTGTAAGTGATTGCATTTCCTTGCAGACTAGAAGTTGCCTCAAAATATAGGTATTTTTAATACTTGAGAATAGCCTTGTGTTTTTTACAGTACCATATGAGTTCCTTTTCACCTAAAAAAACTTTTTGGTTCCAAACATTCTTTCCTGATAATCCATTAACGAGTTCTCACATGTTCATTAATTTCAGTTTTGGTTTTTCCTCCGTAACTGTTTTTCCTCAATCACAATAATCATTTTTGAATATAGCTTCTAATAAGTTTGGGTGCACATTATTCAAATTGACACATTGCCAGATTACAGCAGTAGCAACATTTTTGTTTTTCTTGGACTGGTGGACCACATGTCTTTTTCACCTCTTCCACTAATGTGGCATTGCGTTGTCCTGAATTTCAGGCAAGTGTTAATGTTCATTATTATTTTGTGAATCTTCAAGATTCATTGTAACAAGGAAATCAATAAAAACCAGAAGTTCTGTCTCTGCATTTACATCAACCTTATAAGTAAATGAAAAAAATCTTCCTTGGATACATATTTCCTTGCAGAACTCCACTATCAAGAACCTTAACTCCCTCTTCAGACTTTAAGAAGGTACTCACTTCATCTTTAGCTTGCTTGCTTACTACCCTTTAAAGATTCTGTTGTCCATTGTCTACATCTTAACATCCTGAATCAAGTTATTTCTTGCTTAAGAATGTGGATGGTGGTTAGCACCCTAAAGCTGTAGATTGGCGGGTAATACAAGCAACAGTACTTGCTGCTTATGACCGAAGTTCCTTTTGGGATCTAGGGTCCATTAGCATGCATCTCACCAATTCCATTATAACTATCTCACAGCCACACCATTTTGAGCTAGACAGTGTGGAACAGTGTTTTTGGAAAAGTACTCCACTTTTTTGGCAATGTGTGTCTCAAACTAAGTACTTAAGAGTACTTTGTATTGCTTCATGATGTGCCCAAACCGCTACTGCAACAACCAGTACTTATGTATCAACTGCGTTCTCTTCAATCAGTACACTTTATTTCAAGGTATTTTCTCCTTAGCATTTAACAGGCCTTTCTTCAAGGCTGTCACTAAAATGTGATCACAATCTGGTCAGGTAGTAATGTCTCTTGAAAACTTGGCATAAACACCTCTGTCATCTTACTTATGGAGGTGATGTTCGATCAAGAAGAATATAGTATTCAATCTCAATACCCATCAGCCACAAGCTTTCACTCTTGAGGTTCCCCTACCTTTAATCTTGACTTCTAACAGCAACTGTACTACTTTCGTCCTTATTTTGGCCTTAAGTTTAACTATTAAAGGGCGCAAGTGATAGGTTGGACCAAGGGTCTTGGGTATTCCAGCTTTCTGAGAAGTAAGTGGCTGATGTAACGCTTTCCATTAAGCCGATGAATTTAAGTCGGTGGACGCGATGTATGTCACATGATATCAGAAATTAAAACTTCCCGCCAGGTTTCACGTCAATTATTAACCACAGATACAGGGTGCTTATTCTTACATCGCGGGTCGAGTTAATTTACAAAGTATTGCACGCGATAAATCCTTTCCCCACATCATAGAGTAAACTTCAATGCAAAAAGATATTAATATTTTAGCTGATATGGAGTGGTGACTCGGGGATGTACTAACGATAAATATATATTAATTTGAAAATTTACGTCATAGAAAAAAAAGATCCAATTAAAGATCGATATGGTTTTATACGGTGCAACGGAGTTCACTAAGTTAATGGGAAGATATTTTCCTATGAATGCTTTTGCCATTAGATAAATCTTTCGTAATCATTTCATCAGCTATTCCTTTTAGCATCTACTTATTTCCCTTCTGTCCTCCCTCCTCCATGCTCTTGGGAGAAATCCAATGTTAAGACGTAGTTCCATGACGTCAAGCAATAGTCACGTAACCTGTCGTCAACCCGTTATTTTCTTTTGTATTGTTTCCCCCGAGCCGGCCGCGGAAAGGTCAAATCCAAGTGGCAGTGACCGTGAAAAGTTGAGCCGTGGTTTAGCTATTTAATGAGTCCTGTGATGCATGTATTCGCACTTTTAGAGCGCGAAGCCCTTTTTCTTCCCTCAAGAGTTAAATCGGTCACATTCTAAAATTAATTTTGTTTCATCACAAGAGCCGGGATTCTCGTAAAATTGTTCCGTGTACAGCGACGCTTTAGAAATAAACGCTCATATCTCTGTTAATCGTTACACAGATGAAATTTAAATTGGCCAGAAAGCGTAAGCACATAAATTGGAAATGTAAAGGGAGGACAATCAGAAAGCAATAAAACTGCATGCAGGAAAATAAATATTTTCGAAAAAGGCATGTAAGTAAGAAAAGTACCATGAAAGTATGTTTGCAGTGAGCATATTGAGGGCAATCGCGTTTTAGGCCGAAAATTTACAAAATTAGAAGGAAACCTATTTTAAATGGATTAATATTGGTTTTTGCAGTGTTTACCACAAACAAGTTAATTATGAAAATTTTCTGGTAAATACTTAGAGTTGTTAAAACTGAAGTAAGATGGTACAACTTTCCTCGAGTCCCTTGAGTGTAAAAGCATAGGTGCCCTCCGTTTTTTCAGTAAAACTTAGCGAATATTATGTTGTCCTCTTTACGATATACGAATATCGTTACTTACATGTTATATTACTGCGCACCTGCGCACCCTGGTTGTGTGTGTTTCGTTTGAGAAATGTGCACCGTAATTCATAACGAGTGCTATGTCAGATGTAAATACGTGCTTCAACAATGATGTCATGCAATAAATAAGGTTTGAAAAAGATGTATCGGTACTGGGTAAACACTTAAGTTGACTATCCCGTGCGGGGAATAAAAATGCGCTGTAATCAACTTCTGTCAGTTTCACTTAACTTGTTTGGCTACATATAATTTTTAGAGCCCATTTTCCCGTTAGAGCGGTTAAGTTTTAAGTTGTAAATTGTTGGATAATTTCATAACTAGTAAAATTTAATCTTAGTTCAAGGCGAGCATTAGCAATAGGTTTTTGTGGGTCACGAGATTATAACGACGTGAAAATCACTACTGAATGTTTGGTTGTTATTGTTTCAGTGTGCCTTTATGAAGTCACAATTTTGAATATGGTTTGGCTGTGAATTTATCTGAAATGTTAGGCCTTGAAGGGCTTGTGGCTTGGGTCCTAAACAATTATCTTGGGAAATACGTGGAAAACCTAAACACCGATCAGCTAAGTATTGCATTGTTACAAGGTATGTGGTCTTCTATCTTTCGTTTTCATATAAAAAATCAATTAGCTTTTAAGGAAATGATATGAGTATCGTTACTTCTTAACTTATTATTTCATACTGTAATATCCGTATTATAATTAGTATGCATGTTTAACCACCGATTACTACTACTCACTGGAAGACACTCAATTGTTGTTTGGCATTAATTAAATCCCTGATTTTTATTTTCTTTCCAGGTGAAGTTGAACTAGAAAATTTGCCATTAAAGAAAGATGCTTTAAGGCAATTGGGATTACCAATTCAAGTAAGAGCAGGCTTTGTAGGCAAAGTAAAATTGCAAATTCCAGTGCGAAAAATCAGAAGTGCCCCTTGGGTAATTCTTATTGAACAACTATACTTGGTGGCTGGACCTGTAAGGCTCTCCGAGGTAATATAATTTTTTTGGTGTTATTATTTTTGTACATTGCTTGAATCCAGTTTTGTTAGAAAACTTCGATCTTAGAATACCGAGTACAAATTGCTTTGATAAAATAATTTACATTTATTTGATTTGATTATTATAAAGTCGGACGAATCCAGCCAAAAATTGTGGAAATATACAACCTTTTAAGATGAATAAAATATAATGAATATGCCCTAATGAGTGCTTGAGAGATTTAACTATTAAATAATGAGGAAAAAACAAAGAAATGTATTCCCTCATTATAACATTTAATTGCACTCCGCAGAGGGAAGAAAGTACTTCAGTTTTTCATTTTATATTTGTTTCAAAGCGAATATCATGAGTAATATCTCTATAACCATTCCCAAATCTAGCATTGACTAGATGCAGAAACTTAAGTGGAACTTTTCAATAGAATGTGTAAGTGTATCACAATAAGAAGACCATATATATAAAGCAACTCGAGTTGATGTCTGATTAGTGAGCAGCATAAATATATGAATGAGTCATTACTTTTGAAATTTGTGGTGTTCTTGGTGAAAATTCCAGCAGTGATAATGCATTGCTGATACAAGTTACAATATATATTTTAAAGGCCGGAGATGTTCCCAATTACTGAGATCTCTAATCTCAACAAGTAGGTTGTTTCAGCTAACCTTGGTGTGAAAATATCAATGTTTTAATTTTGATTTAATTAATTATAAATTTATTACTATTTTGTATTATGAATTTAACTCACATTATTTTACTGTATGAAATAGTATGATGAAGAAGCAGAAGAGCAAGCAGCACAGGAAGACAAGATGGCCCGACTAGATGTGCTTGAGGCCAGATGGAGGGCATCTCAAGAGGCTGGGAGTGGTGCAGCAGCTGCAAACATGTCTGGAACAAGTAGCTACTATTCTAGTAGCTATATGTCATGGCTTAGTTACGGAACCAGTTTGATGACGAACATCATTGAAAATTTGCAGGTTGCTTAAAGTTTCTTATATTTAAATAAATTAACTGTATGGGTGTGTGTGCTCATGGCATGATAAAAAGTTTTTAAAGTAGATGAGGCCAAAATATTATCCTTAAATGACAATTTTCATTATTCTGATCCAATCACAAGACCCATTTCAAATAGCCCTTTTATTTAGAGGTATATATTCAATTCATGAATAATTGTTGCTACTAAGATTACCTGATTTATTGACCCTTTCAAGAACTCCTAGTTTAACCTTCAGTCATGGAGTATTACGAGGGTCATCCGGAAAGTAGTACCCGTTCGTGCCGCATGAAGTGCTGACGACGCGAGTAGCCGCTGGACGAGGTCAGATAGCTTCAGTGGCTTGTCTGCCTTCTCTGAGCCAAGTTGCGTGACGCTAGCATTGCCTGTGTTGTTTCTGTGATTGTTTACAATGTTTAAAAAAATTGAGAACGCCGCCAGTTGTGAAGTGAGGGCAGTGATTAAATTCCTCAATGCAAGAAACGTTCGCCCATGTGATATTCATCGCCAATTAAAGGAGGTGTATGGAGACAATGTAATGGACGAGTCGTCTGTTCGGCGGTGGTGTCGCAACTTCAACATGGGGAGGGGGAACACACACGACGATGAGCGTTCGGGGAGACCGTCTGTCATTACAGACCAACTGGTGAGCTCAGTTGACGAATTCGTGAGGAACGATCGGCGCGTCACAATTGATGACATCTGTGAGCATTTTCCCAATGTTTCTCGAACAATTGTTCATGAAATTGTTAAACACCATCTGCATTATGCAAAAATTTGTGCAAGATGGGTCCCTCGCGTATCTCAATGAGCTGGCGGCGAAGGACTATGCAGCAGGAATACAGAAACTTGTCACACGTTATGACAAATGCCTTAATTTGCTTGGAGATTATGTTGAGAAGTAGTTTAAAGTATCCTCTTTCAAATAAAATTTTTTATGTTTGTTAATATTTACTTTTGTGTCTTTATTTCACGAACGGGTACTACTTTCCGGATGACCCTCGTATTAATTTTTTACTGATGGGTTACCCACCTGAGGACTTTGATATTGGCTTCACAGTAAAAGTTATCCTGTTCCTTGTCAATCATTGTTAAATTTCTTCTCGCAGGCTCTTCATCCATGTTTTCTCTGCTAACTAAATATGATTATTATTATTGGCATTATACAGTTTAAAGTAGGTTTTGAATGGACAAGAACTATATAACAATTCATTTCTTTGCCTCTCCTAACGAATACAACCTGACATCCAACACGACAATATACTCTTCTTTAATTCTGAATACTTCCTTCCTCCCTTCATTCCCTCCTACATGCCTGCCCTTTTCCTATCCCTTCCTTTATTGTCTAAAATTCTCCCCTCTATCACATTCTTCAATATCCAATTGCCAATCACAATGCTCTGCATCCATCTTTCCTGCCCCCCTTAGGATTTTTCTCAACAATCCCCTCTCATCCCTCACCATGCCAAATACTTAGTATACACTCTTTTCCGTCCACTTTATCTTTTCCATCCCTCTAATAGCCCACTTATTACAAGCCTCCAATCTATCATCTTGTTTCAATGACCAAGTTTCCCCTCAATACCAAACCACACCCATATGAAAGTTTACTCTAATTTTTTGTTAACCTCCTTACTCAAAATTCCTGTGATCAATTCCTCCTTCTAGTGAAAGGTTCTTTGCCTAATGCAGTAATTTTTCTAAAATCCGTACTACTTTGACATTTTTGTTCCAGACACCTCCAAGATATGTCAACTGTTTCACCTGCTCCAGACCTATTTTAATATTTTGGCTTTCCTCTTTCTGGAAAACTGCCAAACCTTTATTTTGTTTACATAGACTTTCTTCCCATGCTAATGACACTGATTTTCTAATATTCTCAGCAATGCTTGTAACCCATTCACTGACTAAAGTTTAATCATTCACAAAGCTATGTTTCTAAATTTCCCCACTGACTTACATTCCTATCTCTAGTTCTTTCCATGCCTCTTCAGCCATTTCCTCCGCATGTATGTTGAAAAGCACAGGTGATTATGGACACCCCTGTCTTAAACCTCTTCCTTGCACTGCCCCTCCCAGCTCTTCAACCACCACTCACATATGAGAAGTCTCATGTATAGGTTGCTGATAAGTTCCTTGTTCATCCTATCTATTCTTATATTATGCAATACATTCATTGTTTTATTCAATTCACTCTATAAAATGCCTTCTCTCTCTTTCACGCTATTGATATTTTGTATGAATTTTCCATTCTGACTTCCTGAGAGTACTTTTACCTTCTTGTATATTGCACCAAATAAATCTAATATTAGGTAATATACATCTATACCAGTGTTGTACACAACCTTTGTATTACCAAAGGTGGTGCTATTGCCTACAAATTAGGAGGCATCTAAAGAAATGTGAGTATTCAATAAATCATCTTTTTGAAATTTGTCGTCTCCAGTGTAACTCTATGGAATTTACATAGCATATTGAAATGAAATTATTGACTTTGTAATTCCACACATTTATTAAGAAAATGGCCCAAGTTTTGGTGTTGAACATCATCATAAGGTGGTCCTCACAGAAGTGAATTTGTACATATATCTTCTTAGTGGGGGAGGGGGGGTTGGTCAGAGAGGAAGAGGAAGTTCATTTACATTCGCATCTACATTCCAACCTTTTTACCCATTCCACCTTCCCTTATTCCCAGCCACATGTGCTGTTGTCTGGGCCGCAGTCGTGTAACTATTTGAATACACTGTGTAAGCTATATTTTGTGTTATGAATTGATTTCAGTAATCTAATACAATTATTTCTGAGGGTGTTTTCAGTCAAATCAACCAACTTACGTGATTCATTGGCTTGATTACATCTGGCCCTTGTTTTCTGTTAAAAGGCAATGTTAATTAGTTATTAGATATCCAAGGGTTGAACTACCGGAGGAAAGGGAGGGAACCATACTCATGCCCAATATCCCACCCGGCTAACCCAGCTGGCAAATTGTTTCAATGGCAATATTTATCTTTTGATTATGAATCCATTTAATAGTGGTTCTTTCTCTTCCTGGCAGCTTAAAATCCATGACGTCCACCTCCGCTATGAGGATGAGGTGACACTTTCCCCTGGGGATCCCCCATTTGCAGTTGGTGTTACTGTGGCATCACTCACTGCCCAGAGCTGTGATTCTGATGGGAATCCCCACTACACGGCTTCGTGGGAGGCCTCATCAGGGGCTACCTTCAAGCTGGTTGAGTTGCAGGCCTTGGCACTTTATTGGGATACACATGCTTCGCTTCTTGGGGACCTTGCTTTAGGGGAATTGGCGGTAAGGGAACCTATTTCATTGAATGTCTCCTTTCACATATTGAGATAACTATTGTTATTTTCAAATATTTTTGGGGACGGGCCTTCATGCATGCACATTGATTGGTTGGGTCTGCTGCTTGGAGGTGGGAGTAGGCTCCTAAGAGTCACAGCTTGAAGGCAAAATTGTTACATGTTCTCTATTTTATGTGGTGGTGGAGACTACCATTTGATTATATACTTGGTAACATTCTACAGAAAGTTTACTTGGAAGTTTGTGAGCTTGTGGCTTATATGAAGAGTTTTCTGTGGTTGCCAGACTGATGCCATGGTCATGGAACAATAGAGATGGTTGGCACTATGTTAATGGTAATAATATAGTGATTAACAGGAGACATAATTGACTCCAGGCAGAATTTTGCCGATTCATTCCCATGTAGGCTTTTGAAAATTATATTCATAAAATTTCTCTTTTAAATAGTGATTATGAAAAATATTATTATCATGTTCCTTTTAATAATTAAGCTAATTTGACGCCAAACAGCATACAACTGTGCTGTCTGTCAAAAATATGTCTTCACAAATCGTTCAAAGATCCTTGACAAGCATTCAATGTAATATTCTCATGATATAGGGATAAGATGAATAATATTTACTATTTTTTTGCATAAAATTTTCTCTTAAAAATAGTGTGCATGTTATGCATGATAATATAAATCTTGCCTTCTGTTATCTTTACTCATTATGGCAGCAGAAGGTTTGTAAATATTGCCTGTATATTCACAAAGTGAATACAATGGTGGTCTAAGAGTAGCTGAATTCTTGAGAAGCTAGATCCCACTTCCTGCTCATCACAGTTGGTCCCTGAAAAGTTTTGTACAATGTCTTCTCTTCCCCTAATAATTTGGGTCAGCCCTCTGTTGCAAAGACTTTTGGTGTTTGGAAATGATGACAGGATAATATTTCAGAAGAATGACAGAATGAGGAAGTTAGTCTAGGTACTTCCTCAATTTCATTTTCTCTTCATCTACTTCTGGTTGTAGAAATATTGAACTTACGAGGCAAATGATTTCTTTAATAATAAGTTTTTATGTCAAATATTTTGATGGGTATAAAATATTTCAATTATTATGTCTCTCCATTTAATCTACATTGAAAATACGCCTTTTAATGTTGAAACATGATCTCTCTTGTTTACCAGGTTGCAATGCACAAAGTTCCAACCAATGAGAAGGCTGGTGAAAGTGAGAGTAGAAAACCAGCAGGTTCTCCCTCTTCACATGATTATGTTTTATCTCCTGTATCAGGAAGAGCACTTGTTCGAAGGGATCGATCGGAAAGGCCATTGAGGTCACGTACCCAGCCTAGATATGTTTGTGATTTACAACTGGGAGAAGTCCCGCTTTCTTTGACTGATGTAAGTGTGAATGTTTTCTTTATGCTGAATTGACAGTATCATCCATTAAAATGTGTCCTTTATTGTAAATTTTAATCCTTTTTTTACTGATTAAAAAATATTGAAGCATGGAGAAATTTCTACAGGGTCGCACCCAAAAGTGGTAGGACTGATTTTTTTACAAGAATTTTATTGACGATGTACTTACATCGACTTAATAATCTTCAAAGTATGCTCCTTGAGCTGCTACACACTTAGTATAACGTTGCTCCCATTCCCCGTACGCCCACTGGAAATTTTCTTTGGGGATGCCGTTGATGACCCTCGTCGAAGCCTCTTAAACGGCCCTTATCAAGTCAAAACGTCGTCCCTTGAGCTGTCTTTTCATCAGGGGGAAGGAGAAGAAGTCCGGTGGTGCCAGATCGGGAGAATAGGGTGGGTGCGGCAACGTGGCAACGCCGTATTTGGCCAGGAGCTGTCTGACGACGAGCGTGCCATGGCACAGAATTTTCGGCACCATCTTGACGCACACCTTGCGCATAGCCAAATCCTGTGAAATAATGCATTGGACGTTGGATGCAGACAGACCCAACTGGTCTGCAATTTCTTCACTGGTTAAGCGTCGGTCTGTGTTCAGCAGTGTCCTCACTCTGTCCACATTCGTGTCGGTTCTTGCCGTCGACGGCCGTCCGAAGCGATGGTCGTCTTCAACGAGCTCCCTACCCTCTTTAAACAACTTGTGCCACTCAAATACTTTGGAACGGCTTAAGGCAGTGTCCCCATAAGCCTGCTTGATCATATCGAGGGTCTCGGTTGCCGTCTTCCCGAGTTTCGCACAAAACTTCACAGAATAACGTTGCTCTAAATTCAAGTTCATTTTGTTTTTCGACGTGGACAAAAACTTGCTTCACTAAAAACGGTGTCCTCACTCAACGACAGCCTGCAGGCGACTGAGGTTGGTGTCGGTGTGATGCTAAGAGCCCCCTCCACCTTACCCTGCCAGGCAGACCCCCCTCCACTGCTCCGTTCGTGCCAGAGAAAATCAGTCCTACCACTTTTGGGTGCGACCCTGTACTTCCATAGCAAAGGAAATCAACCATTTCTCTTGAGATCTTTTGTAACAGAGTTACTCAGTGTTAAAGTAAGGTCTCAATAGTGCACAATATTCACTCCCAAATACAAACCCTATGAATAATGCAGTCTTTAATAAGTAAACAAAGATGGTGTGATCACAAGTTTACAGGCTTACCACCGAGACAGTTCAAATCCTGGAGACAAAAAATATTTTTCAGTGGTATCACAATCCCTACTTGAGGTGCTTTGTGGAGAGCACTTTGAGTGAGTATGATGCCCGTCAGATGGGACATTAAACTGCTGACCCCTTGATGCCTTTCATTTAGAGTAGGCTAATACTGATGCTGGGTTTCTCTCCACCCTTCCTCTTTTCTCATCCATTTCTAATGGCTCAAATGACCTCAGCTGTCGGTCTCCTCCCCTAAAGCTACTCCCACTACCTTCATTAAATTAAGAGCCATGTACTTAAAGACACTCTCATGATAGAACATCTAATCGATAGAACTGGATTTCTGCAAAACTAAGCTCATGCTTTCTATGCCTCTTTTTGGAGTGGAAGTCTGCAATCTTCTTGTTCTAAGACTATGGCCAAAGGTAGCTGGTTGTTGCACTACCATATGTTAATATTTCCTTGTGTTGTTGACCATTTCTTTCATTTAGTCCCAGTATGGGCAGATGGTTAGCTGCCTTCATGGACTGCAGTCCATTGACAAAAGTCGCCATTATCGCAAATGGCGTCCTCTGGTGGGAATATTGGATGGTGGTGCTCGTGAATGGTGGTCCTACATAGCACGATGCCACTCGCAAGAAGCCAGGCGTCGCAGAGGCTCCTGTCCAAACTGGCCATCCCTTTTGGGCCGAGCAAAGGACTTGGTGGCTTATGTGGATGCATATGAAGCTCACCTTCGCTCGCCCTCATCTCTCCCTCTGCCAGCAAAGTTGTTGAGGGACCGTGTAGAAGTGGAACTTGGATTGGAAGAATTGCGTGTGCTGAGGGAGATTGCAATGAGTCGCATGGCACAAGACATGAGCAGCAACGTGAGCACAGTGGATGGCAGCAGCCAAGGCTCAAATGATTCGCCTGTACCAGGTGCAGCACAAGTGAAGGGAAAACACCAGTAAGGATAGTAATTAGGATTTAATTGAGATTGGTTTATGTAATAATAATATTTGATAATGCCATCTCACTTTATATAATTTGGTATTTAAATTTGTATGGAATTCACGGAGAATACCTGCGAAACCTGTTCTCGGTCAGTTTTAGAAAGATTTTGATGAATTAATTCATTGATTTTGTTTGTTAAAAAACACTTTCATGAGTAAGGAAAGATAAGCTATGCAAGGTTGCTGGCATTGCCCATCCCATGTGCAACATTCCTTGCTAACAGTTACAGCCCTCCATTGATCAGTTTTGGCACATTTTTGACTACATGCCACCAAAACTAAAGTGTAGTGTGTAGTATTTCAGCTTTCACTGTGCTAAATAATATCGTATTCTTTCTGAAGGAGCCACCTTTATAGCCAGTGTACCCCAATGTTGCTATGTACGATATGTAGTTTACTTATGTACAAAACAATGGTAAATTTTGAGGTATGACTCAATAATTCTAAGAATATTGTCATATGTTGTGAGTGTCTTTATATGAGTATTTTCATGTATTAAACTGGAAGGTTTTGATAGTTTTCATTATTTTTGCAAACAAAGTTAGTTCTGGACATTAGTAACAATTGTGAACATCACTATCAATGCCAAAGTGATGTAAAGTTTGAGAGATAACATCTCAAAAGTGGCTCGTAAAATTTCCAGTAAAAGCATACTAGTGCAGATAATTTTGTTCCCTGTTGATCAAATGTGAATTGATTTTTTAAAGAATTGTTTAACATTGTGAATAGGTTTAAGAATGAAAAATGGTCCCCTTTTCGATTCTGCTGAGGTTGGTCTATGGTAACAAAACAAAATCCTCATTTGAAGGAAAATTTAATTAAAATGTGAATTTAGTCTTTTCACTGTTTGCAGAATACAAAATTTTCACTTTATTTAATGTATGGACTATTATTAAATTCATAAGACCACATTTTTTGGATATTTATCATATTGTGACAAATTTTTTGTTAATTCAATCTCCATCATATTGTTTAGCCAAAGAGACCCTTATTAAAGTCTGTGCCGAGAGATAATGAATATAAATTTTGATATGCCTGGTTATATTTTTCAAATTTCTGTTGTGATGAGTGTTATTGTTTGCCAATAATATTTTTTGTAGAGGTTTCGTTGGATGCCTTGCCAATACAAATTTGTTTTCTTTGAATAGGGTTCACCGAGGTCTTCTTCTGCACTGGATGCCTTTGTGGTGGAGGTGGCAAAATAGTGATCATCAGACCTTGACTTCATTAACTGATGAAGGTGGAGGACAGAATGATTCAGAAGAGATGAATAGTTTAGAGGATGAAATTTTGGATGTACTCTCTGACACAATTGAAAATGATACATTGCTTCGGCGTGACACTGTTTTTGGGCAGTTAAACTTTACTCTTAATCAAGGAACCTTTAAGTTATTTTCTAAGACCAAGCCCATTTCTAAGAAAAGCTCAACAACAACTTTTGACAGGTTTGTATAAGTGAAAATTGAAAACCTATCATTTTATTCTGTGGGTAATGTGAACCTTTGTTAGTTCAAATTCCTATGAAGATAGATGCTCTTATAGTCACATAAATTATTTTCTCATTTTGACTTCATGGTGGATTTGCTGTCTGTCCACGAAGTATGTACCATAAAAATCCAATTAATTTAAAATTTAGTATTGATTTATATTTTATAATTCATTTTAAAGAGAGTTTATTCAGTAGTTTCATAACAATAATGGAAATTAATGCGGCAGTGCAAAAAAAATGATTCCAGTGTCTATATCAAGAAGAAATAATGTCGTGTCTTTTTTATAAATTAAAAAGAAATTAATTGTGTTAAACTTCCACGTAAGATTATAAATTGCAGGCCTATCATATAGTGATATAATATAGCTCATTGTTGTTTAAATATCCAGATAAATCAAGTGATTATGTGTGCTATGATATGAATATATTGAACATTCTCTTCATTTTCTCTGCTGATCTGTTGGCCTAACTTTGGGTCTCTCTGGGAAACTCATGTAACTTATTGATTCATGTGTAACTGTGGTAAAGTGCTTTGATATGTTCAATTATACACAATGTAAGCACAATTCATAGTGCATTTTTTCACTTCCTGCTATGCATTTTTCTTCTCTTCTTTCTATCAGGACTCTTCTGATGGAGTTGGAGTTTGCCAGTGTTAAGTTGGGACTGGAATGGCGTCCCCGTTCTTCCTCTCATAGGTTTTATATTGGACTGGGTGCCATGTACCTCAGGGATGCCATGACACCTGACTCTGCATTTTCTACTCTTGTTTCACCTCACATAAGCAGCTCCTTGCAATCAAATGCTGCTCCCCAGTTTCTATCAGGCACTACACGTATGCAGCACCTGGGTAGAAGTTTTGCTGAGAGATTGGGTAATTTGTTGGGACAAACCATTGCTCCTTCCCAAACACAGGCGGCATCTCGGCCAGTGGAGGACAGCCTTTTTCAGCTTGTTTTTGAGAAAAAACCATTTGGAAGCAAGGCTGATTACAGGCAAGTAAAATTTTACATTTTGATCATTATGTTATCATGAACCCCAAGTTAGACTATTATACTTAATGTTAAATACTTCTAAACATAGTCTATAAAACAATAAAACAGTAAAAAAAATAACGTGGAAAAAGAAAAAAAACAGGAGCAGTAGCAGCGTACGTAAGAATAACATTATTTTCAATAGAGAGAGAGATGAATTCATCCATGGTATTGAATTGATGTTCGTATAGGAACTGATAAAGTTTGGATTTAAATGACAACAAATATTTCTATTTTGCTTAGTTTTCTAGGGAATGTTTTCAGGAATTTGACACTGGCATAACAAGGGTTCTTAGCAAACATGGCTGAATTATGAGCAATTACACTCAAGTCATTACACCCTCTTGTGCTGTGCCTATGTATGTGTATCAGCATTGGTCATCAAATTGAACATGGCTTTGTTTTGCTGTACAATAATAATAGCATGGAAAATAAAGGTAGAGGGAATAGTTAAAATTAAAAATTATTTAAAGTAAGGTCTAGAACTGCATGCTCTTGGAACTTTACCTAGGATTCTCACTGCCCATTTTTGCGGTTTAAAGAGGTGCATGGAATAATATGAGTGCCCCCACATGGCAATACCATATTTCAATCAACTATGAATGAATGCATGATAAACTGAGAGAGTTGTGCCATTATCAACAAGAGTCACAATTTTTCTCGGGAGATGGCAACTTTAGAGCTAATTCTTTCAATATAAGTTTCCCTGGATATTCTCTCATGAATATGCATTCCCAGGAATTTTCTCATGGTAGAATACGTAAGAGAGGATTCATTTATACTTAAAGGTGGGGAGGCTATAATTTTTCTTTGATGGGGATGAAATTGGAATAAATTTAGTTTTCTCATTGTTCATGAATTCCAAATCATTTTCCTACCATTTATTCACACAGTCAGTGTTACTTAGAACTATTGCATGGTTTAGGTTCTTGAAGAAGGTTATATGGGTTGTATCATCTGCATATATATACAATGACCCATTAATAGAATAATTTGGGAGGTTTGTTTATATATAGATGGAAAAGTCGGGGACCCAGAATGCATCCTAGAATATATATTTAGGAACAACTGTCTGAATCATCAAGGGAATGGAGATTGCAAAGGATTTTGGTTCAGCTGAGTATAATTGATCTCTTTGTAATCTTCCTGTCAGAAAAGATTTCATCGGCTGATTGGCTATCCCAGAGATTCCATTTTCTTCAAGTTTCCTCAATAGTACTTTAATGATCAACTGGGTCATAAACCTTTTTAAAGTCATAGAAAACATCAATTACATAATTCCTTTTATTAAGTTCAAGTAGGATGTAATGAATGAATTTATGTATTGCAGTTTAATTGGTTTATTTTTCATGAAGCAAAATTAAGAATCAGAAAGAATATTGAGTTTACTTTAGAGGTATAACAATCTTTTGTAAATTACTTGGTCCAGAATCTTGGAGAAAACGGATTGTATGGAAATAGGTCTATATTTATTCATGTTTTGTGGGTCACCACCTTTGAATCCTGGGGATACTTAAGCTACTTTTAATCTATTTGACGAGATGCCTGAAGATAGAGATTCATTGAGTAAATGTGTAATTACATGGATCATTGAAGAATTGTCATTGCCTTTTTGTAGTAAGCATGATATATCATCATATCGAGCTGAGTGGTTCTTGCTTGTTTTTAAATTTTACTGTCAATATCTCTGTCATCTGCAGAATGAAGAAAGATAGTTTAATCATTAAGTGGTATACCCTGCGATAGTTCATTAGGCTTTAGTTGGTGACTTTTACTTTTTAGCTGTCTGATAATGGAATTGAGAAAATATTTAGTAGATTAGCAATATCATATTGGTTAACAACAAGAGCATTACTATGAGATACAGCATCTATTCTCAACAATTGAAATTTTGCAGACTGTGTAGTATAATTAATGAGGTTCCAAGCAGATTTACTACAGTTTTTAGAGGAATTAATGATGTAAATGTTATAGTTCCTTTTAGTCTGCATCACCAAATTATTGTTCCTATTTGATGGACTTATAATAAGATATTAGTGGGATGGAGTCATTTGATTTCAAATTATTGAAGACTTGTTTTAGATTAGCAGAAGAAGCCTATATTTATTGTGTTAGCAATAGTCTGGGGGACTGGAGTTTTTACAGGCATCAGAAGGCTGCATTCTTTGAAGAAATGCAAGAAAATCTCATGGAAGTTGTTGAATTTAGTGTCAAAATGCAATGCATATGTTATGCAGGACTATAAATATTTATTGAATGATTTGGTGGTTTGTGATGATAAACTATAGAAGATGACATAGATGTATGAGCTTTGCTAGAATGTATTTTTTTAAGATGCATTGTATCATGTTATTAATTTGAGCTTTTTAATGTGAAATCCCAAGCATTGTTTAACTCTCAATTTTCTTTCAACAGGCTCCATGTACAGTCTCAGTCCCTTGATGTTGTTTATAATGCGAGTGCATTCCGTTGTATTATTGAGTTTTTTACTCGACCATATGAGGATGAAGATTTGGGTAGCACATTGCTGGAAGGTAAACATTTTGTTGGCCTTAATTAGTATTTAAAGTTTTTAATTAGTGAACTTAATGGGATCAGGATGTTTTTGGGTACTAATAAATACCAAACTTTTTTGTTATGATCTTCATTGTTCATACATATGGACAATTTGCGAAGACCAGTACTTAATTGGTATGAAGGCATTCAAAAGTCTAGTTTGGCTGAAGTGGATTTTGAGAAGAATAAATTTGTGTTGCCTTGCAATCATTTTATGGTATAATTTTTGGATCCATCAAACATAATTTCATAAATTGTCTTCGTAATTCCCATTACATGAAGGTGTTGCTACTTAAAACTGTCCTGGCATTCCTCTTCTCTCAGCTGCCTTTTATGGCACTGATAATTGTCTTAGAATATAATGAATTTTATTAAGTTTTCAATGCTCCTCAGTCTCTACAAAAGCTTCTTTCTCTTTTCATTGAATCATCTTGCATATATTGAAGAGGAGCTGTTGAGCAAGAGACATGATGCTGGTTCATTAAACAGGGAGCATGGAATTGGAATGGAAAGATCGTTAATGGCTTCCACTACATCCATAGCATCAAATGCCTCAATTGCTGCTGTAGTTGGGCAGCAGTTGAGGTCAGCTGCAAGGCATCGCTATGAGGCTGTGAAACAGAAAACTAAGGAGGAATTGAGACGTAATTGGGAACAGATTTTGGAGGGAGACCAGGTATAAAATCAATTGATTAATTAATTTATTATTATTAATGAAAGTTTCCATTAAAATTAATGATTGATATTTTGGATTTCTCTATAACTTTTTGCAAAGTATTTGTGCTATCATTTCTCTTTGACTTTTGATTTATTTTCTTCTTTTATGTTTAAAGTTAATTAGAAAACATCTACAGGGTACAGTGCTTATATCCGGACAGATGAAACTTTTGTTTAAAAGCAAATTTATTTTAAAAAATATAAATGAAAATCCTTTTACATTCAAGTTGTGGTAACTGTCAAGAGTAACATTACTCAATGTAACTTCCTTCAGCTGCAATGACCACCTCCAATCTTGTCCTGAATTGATCATATGCACTCTTTAAAGCAGCGCTATCCATATTTGCGAATACTGATATGATAGCGGTGAGTAGAGATGCGACTTTAGGGTGCTTCATCCTATTGGTAACTCTTTCGACTATGCTCCAAACATAATAGTTGAGGTGGTTCAAGTCCGGGCTATTCGGGGGCGAGGATGCCTTTGACCAGAACATGTCAATTTTATCTGAGAGCCAGTTTTGGACTAAATGGCTCATATGAGCTGGTGCATCATCCTGTTGAAAGACATATTGTCTCCCCGAGGCCACAGTTACCATCCATGGTTCACGACATTCTTCAAAATTTGCAGATAGACTTCTTTTGTGATAGTTTGTCCCTTTTCAAAGTAGTATGGCGGCATGATATCACTCTCACTGGACACAACACCTAGGATGGTAGCACTAGCTGGAAATTTTGTTTGAGCAACAACTAGGACGTCCTTAGGGTCGTGGGCCAGCCAGTGATCTTTTCCCTGGTTGATCTTCTCGTCAATGGTGAAAATGTTTTCATCAGAAAAGAATCTGATTCTCCCTGCAGCTTAATTTTTTCGAGAACACAATAACAGGTTGAAGCGAGCAATCCACTTTGTTCTAGCAGCCTCAGGCAGCATGTGTCGCACCTTTATTGTGTACGACTTGTATTGTAGTTCCTCCTCTGCCATCCGACGCATTGTTCGCTCGCTAACGTTCAATTCTGATGGCAGTTTACTCAGCGATCACCCTGGGTTCCCTGAAATCAGCACCTGAGCCTTCTAAACGACTGCTGCTGTTCATGACATGCGTTTCCTCGAATGAGGTTTCCTTGCCAGGTTAGTGAAACCTTCCCCAGACTTATCCAAAGCATTATACTTAGCCACGATATCATAAGCAGTTGATTTGGGATACCTGAAGAATCGAACTATTTCATTGGGCAAATGCCCAGCGTGAACACTTGATTATAGCGGATCTTCGATTGTACTCTGCCCTTGAACGTGATATCTCGGCCATTTTGAGGTTATGGTTGTTAACATGATGCCTATTACTTTCAAGAATGCCAATCTTGACATCCAGTGGAACTACAAAATGGCGGGAAATTAAAATTGATATTTGTCTGGATGTAAGCACCACACCCTGTATATATAGCATATCACTATTATATGTGTGTCATATTTTAGCATGCAATGCAATATTTTAAATTGCATCACCAATACAATTTCCATATTTGAATGTGAGTTTATTTGCCAGTAAATATCAAATTACATTTTGGCTTTAGAGAAAATAAGATGAAGTGGATGTAGGTAATTGGATGTATTATTTTTTTTAATGGTGGAAATCGTGTACTCCATGACTAGCTCTTCTCTGAATCTTATGTTGTTACTTCCAATTCATAGCTAATTAAGGTGGTATATTGCAGGGAAAAGTTTGTCTAATTTACTTTGTTTATCAAGTTTAATTTAAATTTGGTTCATCATTAAATTATTTAAGGAAAATTCACCTTTGTACACCCTGAAATATATATATATATAGCATTTTCTAAAGAGTGAATGAAATGAGTGTTTGTAACAAGGGAATTATGAAGAGAAAATCAAACCATTTGCTGAAAGATATATGAAAGATACATGATTGCTGCTGGAAATATGGGCATTTCAGGCTGTCAATAATTTTCAATTATCGGAATGCATGTGCCTCAATTACTCTGTAGAATCTCCACACTCATATGAAATGATTGCATATTTTTATCATGTTTTGAAGATGAATGTCCTAAATTACCGATTTGAGGTGTACCCCACTTGAAATTTTAGAAAATTGACTGAAGTCATGCCACAATAATGTGAATTGTTTTTTGTAGTTATATCCTAAAAAGCAGTGTTTTTATTAATTGAGACCTTATGATCATCGCTGACTGAAGTTTATATTCAATGGAAAGAGTCACATTAAAAACAATGTTACTTAAAATCCTTCTGCATTTGACGTCCCTGTTTATGTTATGGCTTTTCTGAACTTTGTAGACTATTATGCCATGAGGAGCATCAAATTTATCGAGGTCTTGAAATGGGGCACAATTCAAATAGATTGAAAAACACACTGCTCTAATGCCTTCTCGAGTACCATATTACATATTTCCAAAGAAACTGTGGGAGATGCCACAACAGTAACTTTTAACAGAGTCATCCGCTAATGTGCATTTCAATGCAACTATTTCAGTGTGTAAAGTCATTCGCCTTGACTGGGATTCAAACCCAGATCCCTCAATATCCAGTCGAGTGCTTTAGCCAGTTTCAGAGTTTAAGAGGACGCCTCGATAGCTTAACTGGCTAAAGAACTCGACCGGGTTCGAATCCCAGTCAGGGCGAATGATTTTTACACTCTGAAATTGTTGCAAGGGAACCATATTACATTGTGGTGAACATTCTCTATTTGGATATGAAATGTTTATGAAAACCCTCACCAAGAAGAATGGTGTGAAACCAATTTTTGGCCTCCTCTTTCCCCAATAATTGAGTTTTTCTAATTTTGCCAATCAAGAGAGAGGAGGGAGAGAATTGGTTGAATAATTGTATATGAAGTGGCAGGTTGTTAAAAAAAACAAAGCTGAACAATAACAAGAGGTCTATGAAAATACTAATTTTAATAGAATGGTATCATAAGTTTGTGTTATGCTCACACATTTCAATTCTTTCCATCTTTCAGAGTGATAGGAAAAAGTGGGAAATAGTTTTGAATATTTCTGCTCCTCAAATCATTTTTGTGGAGCATTTCTGTGATCGAAATGCAGTTATTGTAGTAGTGGATTTTGGACGTTTTCACTTTAGCAATGCTCAATTAGAGCAGTCATTTTTGATTGGGACAAGCAATGAAAGAAAGATTTCAACTGACCGACCAACTGGGTGGGCACACAAGGGAGCAGCAGAAGAAAGAGACAGAGAATTTGCGGAGAGGAGAGTTGTTACCGTTGAGGAGGAGGATGATGAAGAAGATGGTGAGTATTGTTGGTGACGTTTAGTAAATGAAATATCAGCATTCAAAGGAGAATGGTATTTTCATGTGGCGATCCTGGAGTGTGTTGCATTATTACAATTGAAGTTAATCCTTTGTTAACAAATCTTTTAGAGCATTGGTTACTCAATTGCAGATGCACCAATCAGCTTTTGGTTTTAGTACCCTAATAATGATACTTGATGGAACCCCATGTAAGGTGTTGGACAAATCTCATCTATGCTGAATCGATTCACTGATAGGTTACGGAATTCAGCTCTTTTGATCAATTATAAACTAGCTTGCTGTCATGTAGAGCAAAGCTATTTGACCACATTACCACCCACTGTTGTGGGGTGGTACTGTGAGAGACTGTTTTGCTGATAAGAAGCACTGCAAAATTAGTTTGGTGATTAGTAGTTCATCTGTTTTTTCTGTGGTTAGAGGGTGGAGGGATGCAGATAGGATAGGGAGGATTTTATAAATCAAATTAAATGAAGACAATGAAGATACTATTTTTGTATCTAGATGTTGGCCTAGATAAATTTATTTAGATTTTATCTTGGGTTCTGCCACATGGTAGGTTCAATTATGGTTTGGTTGGCCTCCATGCCTGTCTGTTTTGAGCTAGTCTCCTGGTTTCTTAATACTTACACCCAATCTTACCAATGTCCACCAATGTATACCTATTTCTCCCTCATCCTCTCGTCCCCTCTATCTATCCCTCTAATGTGGTCTTCAGCAAGCACTCATTCCTTGTACAATGTCCCAACCAATTCATCTTTCTTCAGCTGATTTTCTCGGACAGTAATTTCTCTTCTCCAATTCTTTGTAATACTTCATTCTTTACTCTATCCTCTCATTTAATTCTTTCCAGGTCTGCCCAGCAGTTTCTTCGTATTAAATCCTTCTGTTGAAATAGCTATTTTTGATTTGATTTCCTTAGAACAGAAAATGTCTTCAGTGATGACACTTCCCAAATATCTAAACCTACTCAATCACTTCACCTTCTAATGAGATACTGATCCTTTCACCTTTATCTCCTATTATCCTGCTTTTGATCAGTCTCAGTGAAATATAATCAACCTGATGATGAAAATGTGAGTTTCTCTCTCCATAATTTTTTCCTCCAATCAGTGGTGCATTCGCAGCTTTGCAATCAAATCATAATTTTAAATGTAACAAAAATGTTAATGAAGCTGAGGAATCCACTCTTTCCATACCATAATTCTTTGAGTGCCAAGACTGTATATTACAATGCAGGAAACAGATGATTTAATTCTGCCTCATTAATTTCCCCATCTTTGAAACATAGTGGTTGAAAATTGTTGATTGTACTCTAAGGATATGACTACTTACGTAACTTGACTCTTAAGTTGGCTCTATGCTGCTGCAGGCTCCATTCCATAAAATAATGGCTTCTAAACCATAGATGCTTTAGTTCTCACTATAATGTGCATTTTGGAGGAACAAATGGGAATTTTTGATTCAAGAATCGAACAGAATCGGGGGAAAAGTTACCCAATTAATTATAAAATTGCTAATAAAACACTGAGGATAGTGAAATCGCTACAAAAATTGGGATAGAAGTCCCGGAAATCATTGACTCAGAGCTTGATTAAACTCATGTGTTCACCCACCTTTACTTATTTTGTACCCCCATTAATTAATTTCAACAAAAAAGAAGCATCATAGTTTTGAAAATTAATCAAACTCTTGGTAAAAACATTTTGCAAAAGTTTACATTACTTAAAAATTTTAAATTTATTTTGCTTCATTATAACCATTACAGCAGATGATCCAATCATTGATTCATTAAACTTAGATTAAACAGCATTTCGTTTTTATTATGAGGTTTACTAATTTATACCTAGCAATTACCGTAGAACTTATGTAGATTTTACTTTCAGTTAATGGCAAATCTCCATTATCATTCTTCTAATTCCTCCTTGATCTATAAAAATACCCACCAGTGTTTTTTTTTATTTTTAAATATCTTCTTACATTACTTGGTTCATATTTTACAATTTTTATCTATAAATTTTGTTCTCCAATATTTTTCCAAGTTATGTATGCACTTGCTGTTATAGATTACCTTGTATCATTTCATTTACAACTCATGAAATACCTTAATTAATTTTCAATGAATAATTTGCCATGTTGTTATTTTTTTAATCTTTGCTATGTTGGATTACTCAGTGCATACTAAATTTTCAATCAGGATTCAGCTCTAACAGATTTCAGGGTTGAAATGCATTATTGACCCCAGGTGCTTACCTAAACATGCCCCTTAGCATATCTTAGAGCTGCCATTTCATTCTTCTCAAGAGGAGAGGGTATAATTATTAGATTTGAAACATCGAAGAGCACTTTTTTAGATTTAAGGGAAACAGTTGAAAATAAGGTGTATTTTCTGCATTTTTTCTTTATGTATTTGGAATTGGTAAGTAGTACTTCATGTAAAACTTCTTTTGTATTATTTTACATGAAATATCCCAAATTATGTTTTTAAACAAAGATATATTTTTTGTTTCCTTTACAGAAGATTTTCAGACTCCTTGCTCATCTCCTCCTGGGGAAGACTTCTATTCCAAGGGCTATGAAGGTGGAATGCCACCAATTGAAGAAACAAATGCTTTAGAGTTGACTGAATCTGCTTTGCATCAACGGATGTATGATAGGTACTGTATTATTTATTGAAGTTGGCCATGAAATCTTACTTGATTCTTGTAATTACATTTTCCGAGTGCAAAGAGTATTAAGCATTTTAATTATTTTCAAATATTAAATATTTAACCTTACTTTATTCATCAGGTATGACCTTGAGTTTGGTGATATGCAAATATTAGTGGGAAGAGTGAAGGATAACTGGAAATATGCTCGTTTAAAAGGGACTTCAACTCTTCATGTATTAGACAGGTTTAATATAACCCTGCAGGTAAGTTAATTTATTATGGCATTAAAACATTTTTCTTAAATGAGGATTGAGAATATCATTTTTTGTCCCAACATAGGACAATTTATGCCTCAATGTACTCACTAAAGACAAAGTCTCTCTCTTTGCAAAAAGTATAATCCTTACTCTTTAACAGAGTGAGCACCTATGGTAAAGGTATGATAGTACTGTTTAGTTATGCTTACATGTAGGTATTCCACTGATATGATACACCCCATTTTTGGTAGTACATTGGAAATTTGTTGTAATAGTATGTGTGACCAAAGCGTTAGTCTCTGGCCATACAGGGTTTTCCTCTGACAATTTTTTTGTTAAGGTTGCTTTAGTGTAATTTTTAATACCTTTAGCCTTCATCTTTTTCACATTTCCTTTACATTGGAAAACTTTAAAATTCTAAATAAGGAAACAAATTGTATGCTAAGCACCTAATTACAATGGTCATACATGTAAACTTAGTCAGGTTTCCTTAAATGTGATAAGTATGTAGTGGCTTATAGTTAACCATAGAGGAATTGATAGATAAGGCACAAAAAAGGCTGGAGCAAAGAATAGACATTGAGAGGAAATTAAGTTGATCAGATAAAGCTTTGGTTACCTAGTAATTTCGGTAATTTTAGGAGTGCATTGCATGGTCAGTGTAATCTTCATCTTCCAGAAATTCTCAAACATACTTTTTTACTATAATCTTCATTACATCTAGGACAAATGTGAGTCCTAGTAAAATACAAGTTACACATTTTAAAAGTTGCCATTCCGGTTTGCAATTATAACAAGAAATATGTTGAGTTATTTAGGCTGTGAAGTTCATGTGATTGGACTGTATTTTTGGAGGAAATTAACATAGCAGTGAAGAATTTAGAAGGAAAATTGTATTAACAAAAGAAGCATCTTCGGAAAGGAAATGCATTCGTAAATTTGCATTTGAAATAGCTAAACATTTTTGTGAATGCTACCTTTAATTTCTATTTTTTTTATTGTTAATGCTTTGCATTTTCTCCCTTAGAATAAAAAAATGAATGGAATTTTCAGGCCTTATTTGATTACTAATCATTTTCATTTAATTTTATGATTGATTTGTACTGAAAAAATAGTTATATTAAGTCTGCCCTTTTGGGTTTGGTGAGCAGTAGGGTGCACCTGCTACCCTCTCTGTGAAATACTACTTAACTCAAGAATGTAATTAACAGTGATTTGCAGTAACTGATGGAAAGTAATTGAGTTCCAGTAAAATTACTTTTTATACATTTCCTGCATTTAATTGTTACGTTTGGAAAAATGTGGCAGTTGAATTCAACTAAACTTCCAGCTTAGTTTGTTCAAAATAACAAGACCTTTATAGTTATTTTGTTGGTGGGAGGTTACAAACATCTTATTTATGATAGTGTTTTTTTAATTAACTTTCAGTTGGAGCGACGCATTGTAGCCACAAATGATCCCCAGTGGCCCAGTGTAACGTTATCTGGTAGCCTTCCAAAACTTGTTGTTCATGTTAATGAGCAAAAGGTTGATGCACTACGTTCAATTGCATCTGTGATTGGTGGTGAAGGGTTACCTTCTCCATTTAGGTAAGTATTCATGCTATTAAAAATATGCATCCAGTATGATTGTTCTGGCGAAACAATTTTGAGTTTAGTTCCTATTAAAAAATTAGACAGTGAATTATATTGAAATGAAATGATATTATTGACTTCGTAATTCCATATACTTTATTTAAAAACATGAATCAGGTCTGATGATGACGGTTAACCATGAAACCTGGGTCGTGTTTTAAAATAAAGTGTATAGAATTACAAAGTCAATAATTTCATTTTAATATGTTATTCAAATTCCATAAAGTTGCACCGGAGACAACAAATTAAATTGTTAATTATATTTGGTTTCTTGTGAAATGCCTATTCCTGGGAAGCGAATGCTATGGTACAAGTTTATGCTATTTTGTTCCGTTAGTGGTGAAGCAGACATGAAAGAATAGAAATGCTGTAGTAACTGCCAAAACTCTAGAATGTCTGCAGTCAAGTAATTTATTGCAGTGCACTGTTAATTGAAATGTTATTGATTTAAAATTGCCCTTTGACCCCAGTTTAAACAAAAATAACTCTGTAAAATTATTGTAAATGCAACTTTTGAGGGAGAAAATGGTCATTTGTTTAACAGGGAAAAAATTGATGGTATTGTATTTTACTCAAGTGTGTGCCATGATTGATTGTATTCTCTCAAATTGATAACCAGACCTCAGCCAAGTGGTCTTCGAAGTGATACTGAGGATATTGGTGCATCTGGCATTAGAAGAGATGATGATGAGCCCAGCAACATGAATGGCATGCCTGGAAGCATAGACCGCAACAAGCTGTCTGAAGAATCACGGTTGCTCCTGTTACAGTTTGGAGTGGAGCAAATGTCACTAGAGGTATGTACTCAAAAAAATAGTTAGCAAATATTATTCCATAACCAGCCATAAGGTTGGTATATCAATTTTCTAATGTTTCAAAATTGAACTTTCATGTTCCCTATGTCCCCTTGCTTGAGTAATAACATTTTTGGTCAATACTAAAAATACAGTAAAATTTTATATCTGCTTAAATTTAATTGCTAAATGCTTAGAGGCAATGGAATATGGGAGATTTATAGAGTATTGAGTAAGGAAGGTAGAGATAGCGAAGGAATAAGCGTTTCGAATTGCGTGAAAGGGGTTAGAAAGAATGCAGAGATAATAAATAATTTATGGTTAAGAGTGTAAAAGTAAATGGTGTCCTTCTGAGTGTGGCTTGAAGTGTGACAGTAAGTTATACCTGAGTCCATGAAATTACTACTTTATTTGGTAGATTACAGCTATTGATAATATTTTTCATCATAGATTATGTTACCATTGGCTAATATAGCTGGTTTACAGTGAAGCTTTGATTTAATGCATACAAACCTGATTTCATACTTTCATGGATGTCTGCAATTTTTTGTTCTTTTGGTCAATGTAAAGCTCTCCTCATTTTTTATCTAAATGGTGTGAATAGAATTCCAGGAGGGATAATCTCGAACTATTGGATGGTAAATTGGCTATTAACAATAATACCATTTTGAAATGATGACATTATTTTGCTTGAAAAATAAGATTCTAAAAAAATAAATTTTCTTGTATTATTTTCAGTATTTTTAATTCCATTTCTACACTAAAGGACATTTTCAAAGGTCATGTTACATCATACATTACACGAGTAATTAAATGTGATACATAATAGTGGTAGGTCCTGTTAAGTATGTTGCCATGATCATTTTTGACTATTGTACATGAATTAACTTGTCAAATTGTTCAAACATTAATCAACTTGTGTATAAAAGTGGATGAAGTTGAGAAAGAAGAAAATGGTCTGCTACAAATCAAGCTGTGATTCAAATTTGGAAGTGACTGCTGCCTTGCATGTTCTATGCCATGGTATTCATTTCAAAAATTTTAATTGGATGGCAATTTTACTTAGTGTTGAAGAGCTCAGTCCCATCTTCTCCAGACTTCAGAGTTAGACTTATCTTTTGTTCTTGTATCTAAAATCAGAAGTGACACTTTCAAGAAGAAACTAGACAAACTATCACTAGAAAAATGTAAAAATGCTTCTGCTCTTTGTTGTATCTATAGTTGAGTGGGTGATATAAGAAATCATTGAGGGAATGATAGACATTGTAAAGAATGACTTCAAATTCAGGCTAGAAGGTTGAAGTGTATTACAAGGTGATATGGCCTCAGGCTTTGACACTATGGCTCTCAAAGAGGAGCTCCTTGAAGAATTCAAAGGTAAAGTTGTAGTATATGTGTCATGTTATTCATCTATCAGAAAGACCAATGTTCAAACATGCAATCCTGATCACATGCCTTAGGAAGAGTTAATATTAGAGGTGAGCAAGGTGCCTAAGGGCACATTTATGCAGAGAGATGCCTTAGAACTCATGTATCCTTGGACTGCATATCTACAGTTTGTTCTCTGTTTCTTTTGGCTGGGAAATACTGATTAGAAAAGTCCAGCAATAAGTTATCTTTAAGTTAAAAAGTATGTACCATTCAGACTGGTTAAACCTAGTGCTTACTAGTGCTTGTGTTCAAGATAATTATGAAGCTCTGGGCACGTGGTATCTATGCAAATTGATGATGACTACAAAGTTCTGGGTGCACGTTATTGATGGGAAAATATGATAATTTTGCTAGATTAAAACTTTGCAAAAATGTGCCTAGTTTTAATTATGATGAAATTGGCTTGTTTTGGAAATAAATGGCCAAAAGAATTTTTGTTCACAAAAAGCAAAGCATAGAGAGCGATAAAGAGCAATTTTAAAATTTTTCTATGTATTCTAATGTTTTTGTAAATATACCCCTTCCCAAAAGAGGTACAACCTTAGATGCAAAATATTTTCTGCTCTTTTTTATTTTCCTTGTTGGAAAGAATTTGGCACCCCTACTCTAATGTGTGAATGCCAATGGGCTTAGTATTGGATGAAATCTGCCAACATATACAAAACCAAACTTCTGGTTGGTTACTGTGTGTATGGTTTTATTTTTATGGTTGTGCATAGTCTTGGAATATTCTTGTGTTGCCTAGGTGTAGATTAAAATTTTAAATTTTCTTACCACGGTTAAATTATTTCTTCAAGGTTCAATCACGAGGAAGAAGTGTTGCAGAGCTGCAGGTGTCTGGAGTGCAAGCATCATTTTGCCAACGTCCGTATGATACCAGTGCCACGCTTAGTGTCCACAGCCTATTACTTGTGGATGCCCTCCAGACGTTTGGTCCTGATTTTGAACTTCTTGTAGCCAGCCACAAACATGTTGGGTGAGTAGTTTTTGAAATCCTTAATTATTGGACTTGTAGAGTAATTTTTAACTTGCTTGCATTACTGTCATAGTCTATTCTTGCATAACTTCAGAGGTGCATTCCAAAGAATTGCAATATTGTATGCATTAGTGGTAAGGAAATGTGTACCTAAAAGTACAAAGAAATTATGTTTCTCACCAGAGATATTTATGAGAAAGTAGAGTCAGCTGATGTCAATCATTAGTTAACAGTTTTATTATTGAAATCCTATTTGTACAATTACTCATTTTCTATAAAATGTCTCAATGGGTAAAGGCAGAGGTCAATTCCTGAGGCTTTAGCTCGAACTATGTTTTTATGTTTTTAAGTGATGAGCACATGGATTACTCTATTTAATGCCTATAGTTTGCCCTTAGGAGTGATGCCATTTCATTGGATTGTGAACATTTTGGACTTAATTGAGCTAGAATAAATAATAAATGTATGTCAGTTAAAGAATATCATCATAAGACTTCACTGAAAAGTAATGGTAATAGCTAGATGATGAAGATTGGTATCTGATGTCTATTGTAATGCCTTCTGATGGCTAATACAGGATTTGGCATATTCACTACAGTATAACTTTGTCATTTATATCCACTTAATTCAAAATATGTTTTGAAGAGCAACCCCCGACCAAAAGAATAAGACCACCAGATTCTTTTATAATGGATTAATTGAACTATGGCTACGATGAAATTTGAATTCACTAAGTGTATGTACTATCTTGGCTCACAAACAAATTATTTATTTCAAACTTTTGGACAGTGCATATTTTTTAGGATTTGTGTATTGCAAAGCTATATGTGCATATAATGAAGGTACTGAATTGTTACTATTCATGCATCACAAAATATACCAGTGTCACCAAAAGACATGATGTATTTCCTGCTATGTCAGCAGTCAATGTGAAATAGTATAAAATATAATGCAAATGTATGTAGCCTTGAATCTGGAGGCATATTACAAATTTTCGATTGCCCTTTGGTGCATATGGTCCTCAGTCGACCAAGTTCATGAAGGCCTCCTCCTTCCAACCCTAAGAACTCCTTGAAGTTCATTCAAGTTATGTCCATGCTGCAGAATGTAGAAAGAATAATATTCAGTTGCCTAGTTCATAACTTAAATGGCTCATCCATTGATTCAAATTTCACAACTCGTAGAAGTGCCAAGTCAACAGGCCTGATTTATTAAGTATCTGGGGTTGGCACTTTATTTCATTGTGAGCCATGGGGGAAGAGGAGGCCGCAAAAGGTTATGTAATACATGGCATAAGCTTCAGACAATCATAAATTTGACAAATTCCAAAGAAACTGCGGGAGATGCCGCAACAGTAACTTTTAACGGAGTCATCCGCTAATGTGCATTGCAATGCAACAATTTCAGAGTGTAAAAATCATTCGCCTGTTCGAGTCCCAGTCAAGGCGAATGATTTTTACACTCTGAAATTGTTGCAATCATAAATTTATTTTAACCTACCCAAATACCAAGTGTATGTGCAAATATCTGTGCATAGGTTCTTCTGAAATATTTGTACATGTATACCTTTTTTTAATAACTGTCCTCTTTATTTGATGATTTGTCAATGCAAGTCATATTTTTATATTCCAAATCACTGCTTACTGTAATATTCATTGCTTCTCATGGTTTGATTACTGAAAAACTGGATCTTCTCGCATTAACCTATGTTACCATGTATACTTTGATGAGACTAATATTAATGATATAACCTCTTCAGGATGGATAGTGTGAGTGGGAGCCTCAGGGACAGTGAACCCACATCTCCATCTTCTCCTGGTTCTCCAGATCCTCATCATGGGTACAAAGGTTCGGGCTTGCCACTAAACTGCACCTCACCTATTGCTCTGTCACAGGCATTGCACAGCATATCAAGCATTCCTCCTATAAGTACTTTGCCACAGTCGACTTATAAAAGAGGTATTATGCTGTTTTCTCACTGCTTTTTTAGTTTTATGTAGTATTATTAACACTTAGTACTGCCAATCAGTTTTGTGTGTAAACCTGCCATACCGTTAATTGAAAATAAATTGCATAAGATAATGTTATATAATATTACAGCCACCAGCATTCTATTTTAAAGTGATAGGACTGAGACATTGGCCTGTACAAAGTATTACGTCTAAAGACAAATCCAAGATTTTAGTTATGAATAGCCGAAACAAACAACTAGGAATGGGTAAAATTCAAATTTTGTTAGAATCTGAATTCTTTTTCTCACTGAACCCAAAATTCTTAACCTGAAACATCCTCCATTTAGTTCACTTTCATTCAGTTTATTCAAGGCTATTTCCAAGGAGTCAAGGTGCATTTTAGGATAAGTAATTACAAATGCAGATACAAGTGCGACAAAAATAGCACTAAATGTGTTACCTCAACATTAAATAACAATTATAATTAAGGAGAATAGTAGCACAAAATTTACTGGGTGCTCATTTTTATAGGGCCTCCCTATAATATTTAACAATATAGTTATATGGCACAATTACTCACTCCAAAGACAATACCCTTGTAATGGTTTAAACTTATCAGAGTTCTCTTGTCATATGAAGGTAAGAGATAGAATAAATTTATAATAAGATATGCTACTTCCGTTAACTTGAAGTGAATATCATTCTGCCAAATATGATTTTAATTATAATTTTAAATTTGCTCAAAATTTGTAATAATGTTAAATTTAAATTTATTTTGCGTGTTGGCTAGAAAATTGATGCAATGCTCTGATGCGAGATGTTCACAATTTTTTCATTCTTCATCCTGCTCTATATTTAGTCAAAACATACTTATATCTCTACCAAATAAGTCAGCCTTTATTTTTTGCACTGCATCAACACTCCATGGGCAGTACGATACCCTGAAAATTTATTTAAATGGCAGAGATTAGATTTTAATGCAAGATTGAATTCATGATACACTTCTGCATATTGAATACACTGTGATAGTAGAAATACCCTTGCTAAGAACGCCTCTGCATTAATTACATTGCTTGTATAAAGGCTAACTCCTTCATAATTGAAATTCATTTTCTAACTTATTAGCTGTTCCGATACATAATCTCATTTGCTACCATTCAAATTATGTTGTAAAAATTATTAAACTATTAGGTATAATGCTGTAGTATAACATGTACTTTGAGGGTTTTAAGGAGCTAGCTCCTTAAGGGCATCTGCATGCACTATGCACTTATCAATCAGTTTTTCAAATATAGTAAAACTAATAATTTACACTTTTCTAGAGGCTTTGCAAAATAGTTGTAAACTGTGGGACATTTAAATTTAAAAAACGAGGAAAAAATGAGAAACTCTTACTATAAAATTCACTCACTTAATCAAGTAAGGGTAAAAACAAGAACCAGGCTCACAGAGAAACCCAGAAAAGGCAATTCATTACGTATCATTTGTTTCTCTAACCATCTTCTCATTGAGAGAGATGAACTAACTTCACGGCACATGAGAAACCACCCAATGACCCTGCTGATATTATAATCATGACTACCCATGTCTGAATAGAAAATTCTTATAGGAAAGAACAATTTTTGAGATAATGGATCTCGACTCAAGAAAGAACATTTGAATAGGTTTTAACAATGATATTCATGCTCTTTTCAAATGGTATTATATTTCTGTTTAAATACTTTTTCTGCTCCACAAACGTTATTTATATACGAAACTCCTACAGGCCTCAATACATTGATTCTACTTATGTTTGTTGTTCACTGTAAATAATGATATTCTCCCCTATTCATATGCCTGCTGGAGCTATTATGAGCAGAAGGATTTTATATATCTATCATTAATGGTACTGTATGCAGGAATTTTTCAGATTATTACCCCAAACAGTTGAAATTACTGCCAGATGCAGTGTTTATCTGTATCATTGAAGACATCTTTTTGAAATTATTCAAAATGCATGATTTTGAAAAATTTACAAAATATTCTAACTAGCCTGGGAACATCAGTAGTCCATCAGTAGTTTTACATGCATAGTAATTAGGAAAGTTGATGGCACTTGTAAAAAGTTATTAATAGGAAAATGTAAATTAAGATAAAAATAATAATAAAGGGATTTTACTGTATGCGAGGTGTCCATGCCTGGAAAACATAGTGACTGAGGTATTGTAATGGCAATGTTTTTGTCAAAAAATTCACGAAAAATCAGTGAAGTGTGGATAAGTGCATTATTGTAGTGCAAGTGCCATGAATTGTGTCACCCCAAATCCAGATGCTTTCTTTGGGTTGCATAATGCAAGCAACATAGAACGTCAAGGTATTAGTTATTATTTACGTTACAGCCTAGTGGTAGAATCTCATGGCATCAAAATCAAGGAAAAAAAATGAGTGGAACAATCACATTCATTGGAACTTCATGAGCATTTGTCAGCCTGGGCTCATAATTAAGTTTCCATTTTGGACTTAATTTCAAGGTTTTCTCTGCACACCCACGTTTCATTGCCAGTTATGTTAGTTTAAGCAGTTGGGATCATTGTTAACTTCATTTAGCAACTCCTGTGCCAAGTCCATTTGTCTTTGCTTTTGGTGTAAATTCAACAATTTCAGAGAACATTTTACTGCTACACTTCTCATGCCCAAAACATTTCAAACTAATTGCTTGGCATGAGCAACAAGATATGCCGGCATCATCAGTAGCCTCTCTCTGAGCGTTGTTCAGCAATGTCCATACTTATTTTCTTCACATTTTTGACATTGTCATCAGTTGTTGATGTGATAGGTTTTCCAGGGTGCTCACAAATTCAATGTCTTCTCAGCGCTCTTGAAAATGTCTGTAGTACTTGGAAACTGAACCGATTCTTAAGGCAAATTTTAATGATAGTAAGAACTTCTTGACTTTAATTCTCTACTTTGTCCTATCTCTTCTCCTAGATGGCTTAATGTCAGTGGTGAGACTTGAACAATCAATTGATTTGTGGGTATTCCTGTCCATTTTTCATTATTTTTTGTATTGCTGCTCTAGTATCTTCACTGTTGTTTCACTCCTGAATAATATACACATAGATTTAATTCATTTTAGCTCTTATTTCAATCAGGAACAATAAAATTAGCCAGATAAAAGTATCAGTAACATCTACTAATTCTGTTTGCTAACAGCATATTTTAGTTTGCATTATCAGCTTCATGAAATATTTTTTAATTTTGTTTTTTGTAGCTTAAAATTCATCCCCAGAACTACAAGTATATTGGTAAATCACAAAATGCTTTTGTTTTTTTCAATAATGTTGAAGTAACATAGTCATCTTCAATTTGTTAACTTGGAACTACCATGGCTATTTTCATAAATTTCATGATATAGATAACTAAATATATTATCAAATTTTGCTGTTTAATGATTTAAATAATGTCCTTTACTTCATTCAGGTTTTGTTTCCTCTCATCAGTCCATTCATTACAATTTTGAATTGTTTATATGTATTCCCTATGTAAAAGTTAACTTTGTTGTTTCCTTCAATGCCAATGGAGTCCCCTAATTCTCTGAAGCCCCTATTTCAGGAGTAACATTGCATTGTCTACTTATTAATGTGACAAAGCATAACACTTATGATTTCTAGATTGAGTATCTGTTTGAGGAATGTTTACGTAGAAGCATCAATTGATATTAACAAATGTTGTATTAATCAATATGATGTAAGAAAAATGAAATATAAACAAGGGGCTAAGTCCTTTAATAATCTCTTATCATTGTAGTAGCTAATGGTTCGAAAGATGTATTCTTTCATTAGACAAAGTTACCTGTGTCCCCAAGCTCCTAATGAACATTTCTGTTAGATTTTTTATTGGGGAAACTTTAAATGATGTAATGATATTTTAATATTTCTTAACATGGCCATCTGGATATGGTTTTTGATTTAACAGACCATACCTGGCTAATTTGATTGAGATCCTCCCATGCTGTTTTAATTATGATAGTATCACGAAAACACTTTCCTTTTTTGATATTGGATTGTGCAAGACTTTTTAAATTGAAGTATGCTCAGGTTTTGGCTTACAATAGCTGAGGCTAGTAATAATAAAAAACATAGCAAAATATCACTCAGCAAAAATTAATTTGTGAAGTCTTGGATGAAATAAAAAAGTAAAAACTATGTAAATGACAACTAGTAAAATGAAATGAATTTGATAGAAGAAATTAAGAACTTGTTAATATTACCTATTAGGCAAGAAATAAAAATGTCTAAATAGGCTTGGAAACTGTATAAATACTCTGGAAATTGTGAATTTAATTTTACTTCTTCAAGTCAATGGCAGGGAGTATATTCTACCTCTGATCATGTTTGTTTTCTGCAGTAATGATTTAGTGTTCTCTCTTTGAATTGCACATCTCAATGATTAAATGTATATTTGTGTATCCTCTGCCAATGAATATTCAAGCACTGCCTCAAACCTTTTGGCTGTGCATTTGAATGTCATGATTGATTTCATATCTCCACCGAAACAAAATTATTTCGACCACATCAGTTTTTCAGAATCTGTCATATGTGATATCTCCGAAAGTCAAATGAGATCATTGGGTGAATCATTAAGGACATGGGGTGAGTAAATGCTTATAAAAATTAGGGTAAATAAATCTACGAATCATAGCTAAAAGATAAAGTGAGCTAACCATGATGGAATATTTGAATTGCTACTGCGGAGGTTTATATATTTATGGTGTTCCTCATGGCCATCGTTTGATCTTTAATGTTTATTTTTCAATGTTTTCAGCTGTTGGGATCCGCACCTTCAAGGGAAGTCACTCTTCAGTGACCTCTTCTCCTCCTCAACTGCCTGGTTGGCCTCCACCTTCAGGGTCATTCCACCACCATGGAACTAATTTCACAGCTGCAGAAGATTTAGAAGCCTTAATAACAGTGGAACTTATTCTTGTGAGCCATCTATGTCCCTCCAACGAAGGCAGTCAAGAAACACTTCAAATAGCTTCAATTCAGTTCAACAACTTGGACATTATTGGTATGTGTACTTTCATTGTTTTTACTTCACTATGTTTTTAAGAATGGTGGTTTTTTATGATAAAGAAGGAATGCTACGGTTGAAGTAGCAGTGAGTAGAGTCAACTGTCAAAATCACCAAACGAATGTTATTTTTAAGTTGTGCCATTATTCTTCATTATTGTTTTTTAATAATGGCAGCTTAGCGATGATGTAATATCATTTGTATGATTGGTATGATATTATATCATTGGTATTATTAATCATCGCTTTCAAACGTATGATTCCTGCAGCCCATTTGTGATAACATATTTTGTTGCTATGACTGTGCTATCAGTGTTTTCATTATTTGAATGCATGCCAAAAAATTAAATCTTTTCTCTTCAAAAGATAATGATATGAAAATAATGAATTTGAATCACTTGTATTTTCAATTCAATATTTTTTGTATTCACTAACAACTTAATTTATATTTCCTCTTTGAAAATGCAAGATTGCATGTGAACTCTGTTTATATTTTTAAGTGGATGTTAGTGTTTTTAGTGGATGATAAGTAATGGTAATAATTTGTTAAAAATGGGTGTAAAAATCACCCTAGTAGCTATAAAATGACTTAAAAATTTTGGTGTGTGTTAGGTGAAAAATCAAGTATGCCAGGCAATCATTATCTGTATATTTCTCTATAAGGTATGCAAAATTACACCAACTTATCCTTTCTTTGTCAAATGTCTCTTTTGTATGGCTATAACATGAAACAGAAGCTATATTCAATTAGGAAATAAAATTTATAGACCTTTACCATGCTAATATTAATTTTTATAATGTGAGTGTTTTGAGGTATCCATGCCTTAAATGTATTCTCAACAAGGGAAGAGTTTACATAATCACTGGATGCTCAGTCTTTTTAAATAATATGTTCTAATTATTCCAAAATTACTAATCTAATTAATAAACACATTTTTACATTTGTGTAACATTCCTCTCTGCTTGATATTATAAAACAAAGAGTAACACATTCACTAGTTTTTTCTTAAGCAAGAATTTGGTGTAGGATAAAGTTTCCATGTTTTCAATTAGTAATGGATCTTTTATTACTGTGGCTCAGTTGTTAGACAGTTAACTGATTCCCTTCAAAATTGATAATAATGAAGCTTTACACACCATTATTGAAGGTATAGCAGTAGCAATTTTCATTCTGAAATATAGCTCACTTTATTTACAGCTAACCAGGAAACCATTGTGGAACTCTTGGGATTTACCAAAAGAGTTTTCCCAAAACTGAAGCCTCAGGTCAAACGGCAGCCTCAAGCGGAAGCATTTACATATGAATCATTGGAAAGAAAGAGAGAGAATAATGAAAATGGTAACTTCTGTGTTATTTTTCTCCAATAATTATTTTTTCAAATATGAAGAAAAACCTTGCATGATAAACTAGCTATATCCAATGAAATCAATTTTTCACTTTGACAGTGTATCATAATTTGAATAATATATGTATCTATTGATTGCATTCTTAAGATTAAATAAAAAAATTAAATATACATTGCCAGTTATGAAGCATATGTTTCTAAAAAATGTCATGATTGCCATTACCAACTTGTTAGTTTGACCCAAGTTCCACTGGTTGTTTAGTATGAAAATGGAATCTAGTATTCTGAGAGCAGAGAATTGCCATCTCATTAAATTAATGATTTAGGCCATTATTATGTCAGAAGAATTCATATTGATGGTGGTAATGTAGAAATGTGATTGGGCTTTATTTCAGATTGGTTATTTTCAAAATAATTGCATAGCCTGCAAGTGTAATTTTTTGAATCTTTTACTCTTGCAGGTGTAGTTGATATCTAACTTTGGATATTTTGTAATTTATTACTATGATTAGATTGAATTCTAAATTGTAATTCAGTCATAATTTTTTTCAGGTGCTAATGTCCCTTTTAATAGTTCATTGTACTCTCAAATTGGTGCCTCTACAATTGGCTCAACATTGCTTGGACCCATTACCACAAGGACTGAGCTGACCTTTGATTTTCACCGCTTGAATGTTTTACTTTTGAGGGCAGTGGTAAAGGAAAACACGGTGGTTGGCAGGAAAATTGCTACTGCCACAATGACTGGAGCAAAGATCCAAGCCACTCTAGGTAAGAAATTATTTGATTTTCGTTAAGTTAACTGGATTATAGGATAAATTATTTTGCATGTATCCTTGTGACATTGGGGAGCACTTAAATGAGTAATTACCAAGATTTTACATTAGTGATTGAGAAGAGTGAACCTGCTTCGTATATAAACTGTAGTAATTCATGTTTGGTATTGTGAATGCAATTTAGCATTAGTTTTAAATTAAAGGTAACAGATAATGTCAAACTTTTAGTCAGTACTTCCGAACATTATTGTGACAAACACTCTTCTTTATACCTCTTGAACATTATGATTACAATTTCATGTATATTGTTTTGCAATCAGACCTTTTTCAACAAAATGGCTTTCCACAGTTCATTAACCAGCTTAGAGCTGATATCTAGAATTATATTTATAATGTGTATAATTCATCAGCACTAGTATATTGTTCAACTAAATTAAAAGAGGTAGTGATTGTTGCACAAGTTCTGTCATATTTCTCAGCTTATTGGACATTTTTCCTCTCAAAAACATAAGTAGAAATCCACTTCCATCTTGTTCCCCAGTATAAAAATGCTTGCTAGATATTATGTTTTAGTTCCATGTACTCTGAATGCATATTTGTGCAAGCTACAACCTTGTGTACTTCATAATATCTAATTTTAGACTTTTTTTACTAATTGGTAAATAAGTATAAAAAGTAGAAAGAAAGACTCATACTTTTCCACAGATTTTCGTTAAGTTAAGTTAAATCTGTGGAAAAGTATGAGTCTTTCTTTCTATTTCAATAATGGATATCAATTACTTCCACGAAGTGAAGCCTGAAACAATAGAATATATAAGTATAAAAAGTCTTTGGTGAGTAAATTTGTGAAGTTGATAGATACTCTATCATTGCTAACTTGGTTAGTTTTTTTGAGATATTGATTTAAGAAAATTAAATCTGATTAGTTAAATGGAATTCATTAGTTTTCCTGTAAAATTAATAGAAAGAGTTGACTTATTTGTCAATTTTTCTTGTGTATATGTATGGCCGAGTTTCATAAGAATGAGATTTTTCCTCTTTATTTTGATATTATACCAAGTTTTCAGAAATATGCAATGATGCATGCTTTTTATTCCTTCTAGGTTCAGACTTGGTTATACAAGGATCTTTGGGAGGATTGCAGGTATTGGATTTGACCCCTGAGGGTGCTCGTCATCAACGAATCCTCAGCTTAGGCCATGATCCCCTTGCTGAGGAACACACAGCCTCTTCCCACCAGCCCTCCCAAGCCCAACTTCATGAAAGCCTTTTGGCATCCTTAAGTGCTGGCATGTACACAATGGGATATAACAAGGCTGAAGAAATCCTTTCCAGTGATGAAATGGAAGATGTTAAAGCTTTCAGCTTTGAAATTTGTCGGCCTCTTGAAGATGAAACTGGTGATTTTCCTTTTTTTTTACTTTCAAGGAACTAGAAAACCAAGTATATTTTTACTTTTATAATGTACTCATACAGGTTACATTAGAAATAAAAGTTTACTGTAGATATTGCGTGAGAAAATTGGTAGCTTAGAAGCTGGATATTCCATGGGAGAAATAAGTAATTGTGATGAACTTTGGTACTGATTACAATATTCATATGTATTTACAGATATAATTTGCATTTTTTGTAAACCAATGCTGATATTTCTAAGCATGATCATCAGTATGTAATTTAATTGTACGTAATTAATTACTCGTGCCTTGTCTGTTCTTATATTTAAAATTATTCGTACCCAGAGATCTCTCAGCTCCTCAATTTGCCATCGTCATTTTTTTTAACAGTTACAAAGAAGTTGTTAAATTTTTCTATATTAAACTAGTTGAAATTATGGTAAAAATGAGAAGTTAATGGTCATAATTATGCTAGCTAAATTTTGTTTTCTATATCATGATAGATGCTGCAGAAATCAAGTTGCGAATGGCATCAGTGTGGTATACCCACTCATCATTGTTTCTTACTGAGCTTCATTCATGTGCCTCTGAATTTGAGCAATACTTGACCAATCTTGCACGATCAATAAGCACTGCAGCAGCTGAGATGGCAATTGGCTTGGTTCATTCTAGGTAAGTTTTCCAAAATGATTTTATTAGCACAAATTTGATCAGAAATGAAGATAATTTATGGTCTTTGAAAAAGTTATATAGTAAGCCCTCTCTAACTCAGACTATTTGGGACCGGGTGTTGTCTGAATATAGCAAAATCCAGATTTTTCTGGGTTTAGATACAAGTAACCCAGAGTTGATCAAGTTTTTATTAAAATCAAAGAGAGATCAACTATACAAAAATGGCACTGGTTCTCTTTTGTAATTTTTGGTTTTTATGTCCCAATGAATTTTGGTGATGCAAAAGATCTGCCCTAAACCAATCTTTAAGATCTTGACGGACAACCAAAAGCAGAGTTGAGTCTGCTTATAAATGCCTTCTGCAACAGCATGGATATGATTCCCCAACCCCCTTACAGTCACAACTTGGCTGGGGCAGACTATTTTCTACTGAAACGAAATAATTGACTTTGTGATTCCACAAACTTTGTGTGGAATTACAAATTCAATTATTTCATTTCATTTCAATATGTTATGCAAATTTCATAAAGTTATGCCGGAGACAACAAAAAAGGCAATTTTCTATTCCCAAAAGTGAAATCCTTCCTCAAAGGATGTCATCATGGGATCCAAAGTGCCTTCAAAGAAGCTTGCATGCGTACACTGAAGGATCTTCCAGAATCCTCGCTCCAGGAAGCCTTTTAGTTGTGGAAAAGCCACTGTCAAAAGTTTGTCAATGCTCAAGGGATGTACTTGGAAGAATTTGGAGGCATTGTAACAATATCTGAAATAAATCTATTTTTCCGAAACTTTTTACACAAACCTCGTAATAAATATGAACAGAGCATATGTTTAGAGGGTGCCTTTTTCCACTTTTCTTTCTTTCCTGCTATTGTTTTCATCTGTTGAATTGTGCATGGATCATCCTGTCTCTTGAGCTGTAGTTCTAGTTCTCATTCTCAAGATTCTCATTCATTATCACTAACAGAAAGTAACCCTCCATGGAGTAAATTAATGTAAAATCATTTTGTATTTGTCCAAAACAATATTATTACTTCCTCTTTGGGTGATAAAATATATTTTCTTCAATCAATGACTTTTCCATGAATTATGGTTGTAGCGAAACTATCACAATTGCAATAACATTGTAAAAAAGTCAGTTTTTCTTATAAAACATCCACATTCCGTATAATATGTCAAATTCTATCAAATTATAAGTTCATTACTACATAATTTATTCATTACTGCCATATGAAGCCAATCAGCCTCTTTACTTATTGGCAACCTTGACATTTACATGCTCTTTGCCAAAAATTGTTTATTATCTGGAATTGCATTTTCTGGAATTCTGGTCCCAGAAAACCCATGGAAGAATTTCAGTTGGTGTCTGGGCTTTAAGAGGACTTCAAGGGAACTTGATGTCATAAACAAATTAATTGTTTAGTCATATTTTTTGGATAATGATAACCTCCACTTCCTATGCCTGAAGGTGTAATGAATTTGACCTCTACCATCTACCTTTCCTCTGAGAACCCCAGACTTCAGTAGCATAGTGACTTTTACTTCTCTTTCATTTATCTAATTCATTGACTGAGATATTAAAATATTTTCCCTTGGGTTGTAAGTTATATGATCGGTATGGGTGTGGCTATAATCACTCTGCTCCATAAAATTCATGGTTACTTTGCAAATATTGAAATAAATATGCTTTCATTCAATTTGCCATTGCTGAGGTATTTAATGAGGTTTTCCTTAAATTTGATTTTCCAAAATAGGGTGTGCATGTTACCTGTGTTGTAATGGTACTTTTTACACTGCATGATGTCTGCTGTTATCATTGTAAAGCATGGGGATGTAGTAATTCAGGGTTAGAGCATTGGAATACTGACCGAGCTTGGGTTTCATTCCCCGGCATGTCACTTGGCAATCTCAGCTCCACCTTAGCTGTATGACTTTTTGGGTACCAGAACTCCCTTGGAAACCATAGCCGGCACTGAGAAAGAATATTTGTTAAAAATATAAACGCAATAAGAAAAATGTGAATAAAATAATAAAATTTAAATAAAATAATTGAAAAAAAGAAAAATTAACAATATTTGAATAATTGATATCTAGTCGTTCATGAACCACCATCTATTTTCAGGGCGGACTCCATTGCGCACAGTCTTTATACAAACACTCGCCTTGGTTCATCAATGATGGTCTTCCCAGAAATCTCTCCACGAAGAGCAAGTACCAGTAGTGGTACCATTGTTGGAATTTTACATCATCGACCAGTCCCCCTACGGCAGGCATCACTCTCTCACTCCTTGGAGATATTGGACAGTGGAGGAGGAATGGACACCCCTGGAAATAATCCATGGAGCAGAGGGAGCGGAACTCCTCACACGCCACACACTCCCCATACACCACATTCCCCATTGGCCGATGATGACAATTCTGGGCTGCACATCAATGTCAAGTTAGTTTCAGCTTATAGTTTTTCTTACCTGAATGACCTTTTTGAAGATATAAATGACCAAATGATTAGTATTGACCATAGATAAAGTAGAAATGGTATTGAGTAAATAGTATTTGCAATGGGTATTTTTATTAAGTCACCACCAAACATGATGATATATCTAAAATGATTGAGTGTAAGTAATGTAAAAATAAGCAGCTGTTGCAAATATTTCCCCAAACAATGGTTTAAGTGATTCCTAGATACTTATTTTGTGGTTCAAATGAAGTTTCAAATTGCAAATTGTTTCTTCAGTTTTTGAAAATATTTAGTATTTAAAAATTTTTATTTTTTGAATTTTATTTAAATATTTGCAAGTGATTGAGTAGAAGTCCAGCCAGGTTTAAAATGTATGGCGGTAAGTTGATAGGTGTTGACAATATTACAGTTGTTTATAGGTACTCATTTTGTGAACCACTGTGTAACTCTATTATGCTTTTTATATGACACATGTCCTTAGCATTCAACCATTAGTAAAATAATTCCATTTTATTTTAAAATAATTTTTAAAATTCTAGAAATTTTTCAAGCCAAGAACTTTTTCCACCTTTCTTGAGATGGTTGACAAGGCATCTCAGAAATTCACCCGATTGTTTTATAAAAATCAAAGTGAAATTAGTTCAATTGGTAGTATTTAAATTTTCGTCATGTGGAATACATGACTAAATGATAGAAATAATGAAAATTATAATGTTCAATCTCCCTAAGATCAAGCTACTGCCTGAAATGGTTAAGTTACTGCTTTAGAGGAAATTTTAATGCATACAGCTCTGACAATTCTATTGCGTTTCTATATCTAAGGAGAATTTTTGGCTGTAACTATTGGTTAAATGCTAGACCAATTGACTCTATTCCATAATGAGAGAATACTTTTTTTTTATCGCATGGGAACTATTTAGTTATCACTTCATTACTTTTAGAACTTGAAGGAAAGGGTTTACTTTTAGAATTAGGAGTCAGCTAAAAATATATACGCAAAGACTAAACAGATAACTGAAACTAGCTTCCTGATTTACTGAAATTGATTAGCATGGATCATTGCGAGAAATGCCACAATATGAGCTCTGTTACATAACATTAAGAGAGTTTCCTCTTCATCATTATCATAATCATTTGAATGATGGGTTACATTTGTCTTGACTCAGACTTATGCTATCCAAGGAATTAAGCTGTTCTGTTATCATGAATTCACGTAATCTGAAAGGAGTGCAGAATATGTAAGGTAATGATCAGCGTAATTCAAATAAAGTATTTTGTTATTTTCCCATTTCAAATTTTGTTAACTTCATGAAACTTTATTTGAATAGGCTTGATATCCTTCTGGAAACTCCAGTCCTGGTTCTACCTCGAACTCCTTCAAGCGCTGATGTCCTAGTGGCTCACTTAGGGAAGATTACCGTGCGAAATACCTGTGACAACTCTACACCTGAAGAAAAGGATGAGTCTGCTCAAGGAAGTGAGACATATCATGAGAGATTGAAGAGATGTGATGAGAAGGATGACTTAGCTTTATGGGGTGGAAAGAAAGAATACTACTTTGTTGAAGTTCGAGACATGAATTTGTACTCTCTCAACATTAAGAATAGATGGCATCCCAAGGAGAATACCGGCACTGATCAATCTCTTTTCTTGTGAGTTAATATTTCCTAATAAGATTCATGATCTCTAAGCTTATGAAATGGCCAGCATGAATATAAAATGTTCTGGTTAATCTTTCAAGCATTTTAACATATTATGTAAATTTTTGATGTAGAGGATGGAATTAAAAAAAAAATTGCTGGTTAAATATTATTCTGCTTTTGTCTCTTAGCTCTAACATTCAATAATAATTAATTATACTTAATTTTTGAATACATAATTAATTTATTGCTGCACACACATTTTTTTGGATATTCTGGACAGTTTTCCTAAAATATTTGCACTTTGCAGGATAAAGTTACAATTCGAATTATAAATGCAAATTATTATCTTGCTGTCTATCTCTCTGTTCTAATTATAAATCTCTCTGTCTTGATATCTGATTCTTAAACCTTTAAATATTTATTGTGTTTAAGCCTTGAGTTGGTGTGGATGTATTTATTTTGAATTTCAAATAGTGAAATGGAATATCAAATCTATTCTTTAATATCAATAATAAATGTCAATTTTTTCTGGACACACAATGAAAGGTTCAAGTGTCACACGCTGAAATTGTTAAACATCCATGATGAACATCACTATGTAAATGTTCACACTTTGATTTTACTTCACCAATCTTAGTTTTAATAACTTGTGCCATCATCAAGGTGATAAATATTTTTTAATCTGTAAATATATTATTCACCTTGATGATGACGCCAGTTGTTTAGCCATGTTTAGTGAAGTAAAGTTATAGTATGACAATTTACGTAGTGGTTATTTTAGGTTCAATTTTTTTTCTAATTACCTTCAAGATGAAATTTAATGTGATGTCACACAAGTCAATCTTCTTTAATTGATATTGAAAAATTTACTATGTCATACAAAAAGGTAGTGGAAGATGGCTGGAGTGAAAGTGTCAGAAGTGAATAATCTTATCTCATCACTCTATAATTCTTTTCTACAAAGATTTGACTGTTAAGTCTGATATATCTTTTATTATGTAACTAATTCCATGTGAGTGTGAGAATTTGAGGTCCCAGTTAGATATATAATAATGTCCCTAGTAGTGTTTACTGTTTTACACACAATATCTCACCCATCATTTGCTGAGGTGTTTGTTTAAGTCATATTTTTACAGGCATATCTAACTCAATCGCAGTTTGCTCATGTCAACTCATTATGATGACACCTCAAATTCACCTCCAGTATTCTTTTATCAGTATAGTTTTGGTATAATGACAATTTTTAAACAAGCTTCATGAAATATATAGATGTGAAATGATGCATTGACTAAACCCAAAATACTTGTATTTAGCAAACTCCAAAAATTATGTGGTAGATTCCAGGATTTTCAATACCCCTTCTCCATCTCCCATGGAGAATCTGCTGTACTTCCATGCATGATACTTTCCGCATACTTCCTTACTTGTATGCCTTTGTCTCTCGTCTGTTGGTTATGAATAGAGAATAAATTCATTTTAACAGCCCTACATCAGACAGTGGCCTCAGGCGAGCAGAAGAATTATATGACTGTGGCAATGGTGAGGGTCACCCCATTCTGCATGACACTGTTATTCAGTTGGAAGTGGAGCGTCAGTCAGGTTGTCGATTGATGCGTCACCATGAAAGTTTCCCCACCCTCCTCCTTCACCATGGTGGGGGCAGTTCTCGGGAAGATCCAGCATCATCTGCTCCAACTGAATTCAAAGAGTCAGAGCAGCAGGAAATAGTACAGGTAATATTAATTGAAGATTTGGCAGCAACTATAAGCATAATTAAAATATTGTTTAACTTAAATCAAAACCATTGAAGGGATCGAGATGGTGCGTTGGCTATTGTACTGGCTTCCAACCCAGAGCGCCCAGGTTCAAATCCCGGTGATGTTGAATATTTTCAGTGATAGCTCGATCCCTACTTGAGGTGCTTTGTGGAGGGCACTTTGAGTGAGTACGCCGTCCGTCAGATGGGACGTTAAACTGTGGACCTCTTGGTAAAGAGTAGGCTAATGCCGACGCCGGGTTTCTCGCCACCCTTTATCCTTTCCTGCCCATCCCTAATGGCGCAAGTGACCTCAGCTGTCGGTCGCGTACCCTAAATACTACTACTACTACCCAAAACCATTGCACTTCAATATCAAATGAAAATAATGTATACATTTTTTCAAAACTGAATTGAAGGTATGTACACCGTGTCCTGTGGTATGGAATTTGTTAGATATGATTATTTAGGCCAATTTTTAGCAGACTATGAATCACTATCAAGGGGAAGTTCATTGTGGTATAAATAGACTTAGTGTATTTATCTGCACGTAAGCTCCACTTTATTTATAAAATTGTTGCTAGAAAAAGTGATTTAGGGGATATTGTCTAGTATTAAAGAAGATCATGCGAGGGGAGTTTCATTATCAGAAATTGAAAATGGCTATAGAATTGAGAAATAATATGCAATAAGCACATATAAATTGTACCATTTGATAAAATTTTAGTGCTCTGGAGTGTTTGAAATTTCAATCTTATTGAATTAGATACATGAATGAATCAGGAATTGATGTCTTTTGCTTTGCATGTTAAGTATGGTCCAAGTGATTTAGTTTACAGGTGATGATGTGTACACACACACATGTATGCATACACGTATAATATGTAATGATAATATCCTGCTCACTGTTGGCTTATAGGTACATGGTCGTGTAGTTACACCATTGAAAGTTTCCTTGTCACGTCTCCAGTATGAGCAGCTTCTCGATACGTTTGACAGTTTGACGACTAATCTTTCACTGGAGGTAGATGGGAAAACAAGGACTAGTGGAAAGAAGACAGATTTGGGCAACATTGAGGAAGAAGAAGATGGGAGTGGCACAGTGAAATTGGAACCTCAAAGCTCTTGGGACAGAGTGGACACGGATGTTACAAGAGGTGGAATTTTAGGAGGGACCTTGAAAATGGATGACGTTTTGCGATCAAAAGCAAATTCAGCATATCAAATAGAAGAGGAGAAAAGTCAGCGTTTCCTCATACTCAAAGGTAAGTTTCAATAAATGATATTATTTCTTTCTATTTTTCAGAAAGAAATTTAGAATGGATTAGAAATATCTAATTTATATACACTCTTATTACTCCTAGTTTACTATCTTAAGCATATTGAAATGAAATTATTGGGTTATCAGGTGATTACCTGATGATGATGTTCAACATTGAAACTTGGGTCATGCTTTAAAATAAAGTGTGTGGAATTGTAAGTCAATAATTACATTTCATTTCAAATTTTGTGTGTATTCCATAAAGTTACACAGGAGACAACACATTTTAACTAAAGCACATTTTAGTTTTATATTGTGCATGTGCCCTACAATATTGTGCAATTCATGGATCAAATTAATTGATTTTGCAATGTAAATTTTAAAAAGTTAAAATTTCTATGATAAAATGAATAACTTTTATCAAAACCAATGACAGGCAATTAAGACTACGGGTTCTATAATTTTGACTCTAGATTTTTATGATTATGACATTTAATGTGAAAGCAATTGTTCATAAATAAGCTTCATGCAAAAACTGCAATCATTAGATACAGTGATTGTGTTATAAAATATACCCTGATTTAGGTATGCATTATGATTTGCATTGAATGATATTTTCGTTTTATGATTTAAATAAGGAAAATTGATTTTCTTATGAAATTATTCAATCCTCAAAATTACATTGTCATGACGCTGCAGTGCTGTTGCAATTAAAAAAAGATGTTCTTTTATGAAGTAATTTTACTGTAGTATTTTTCTATCTGGATTCTTTCAGTGTTTTTTGACTTGCCTGTGCTCACCGTGGAACTGCGAGGAAATCTCGGAGAAGGGGAACAGGGGCTAGTTGACCTATCCTTTCAGGACTTTGTTGTACAATTTGACAAATCTCATCAATATGAAACTAATATACAGGTATGTAGGTTGATTTAGTTAAATATCTTTTTGGTCTGGTGAATGACAGTGTTATAAAAATAGTATATATAGTAATATAATAGTAATATAATAGTAATATATAGTATATATAAAGTATAATAGTAATATATAGTGTGTATATTATTTTTGTTTTTGTGAAAATCTTTGGAGCAAATCAGAATTTTACTTGTCTTTATTGATCCTCATCTATGGTGTGTGAGAAACAAATGGAAAATTCTGTTAGAGCTGTTTCAAAATCATGCCCTTGTTTTGCTGTTTACTTCACAAGAGTGCTCAACTATGAAACTAATATGCAGAATATGTTGTCCACTAAGTAACCAAATGGGATTGGGAAATAACTAAAAAAATCAATCTTACTGTGATTTCAACACTGTCCTTTGTGGCGGGAAGGTAGTATACAACTACTGGTACCAGACCCTGCACCAATTGAATCTTTCAGGGCAGTAGTTCATCCTTGAAAACTGACATTAAATCTGAAATATGAGATACATCGATAAAATACTTTGGGTAGTAATGCAAAGTGCTGAAATATTTCATTGGATAATAAAACAGTTTCAATAGTAAGAAATGAATTAATCCAGAAAGGTATAGTCTAAGGCTTTCCAATAAACATTCATTGTACATATTTTCATTCACCAAATTTACTAAGCAAAAATTTGATTTTATTACCTGAATGTGTATGTGGCATGAGCTTCATTAATTTGACTACAGTATTGCATCAGTGGCAGCTACTGTTAGTTGAAACAAGTTCAGTTTCTCTGCGAAAACAATAGAGGTAACATACAATTTTGCATTGAAATTTTGCATGAATGAATTATCTGACATGGCCTATGTAATACAGGTAATGGTAATGCAGTAGGGTAATGGAGAGAGTTTTTTATCCTGAGAATAGTTAAAAAATGATTTAAAATGTTAAAAGGGGGAAATCAATTTCAAAGAAAGGTGGGCCCAGAGCCCAATTCACCACTCTTACAGAATTAAACATGAACACCACTGTTGCCATTGTAGGAGGAGATTGTCGAATAACATTAAGTGCTCAATAGGATAATTGTGAATTTAATTGGTTGCCACTCACATATTGGTAACAGAAATATTGCATGATTGCTCATGGTGGGTCAACAATTTTACTGTTATCTCATGAAAATCAATGTTAATAGTGTTCCTTGTACTCCTTGTAGTCCAGATCTAGTCCCATGTGTTAAAATGTGAAGAAAGTTCTTTAAACGTAAATAAATGAAAAAATTATTCTTGTTAATTAAACAAATACAAGATAAGTATTTATGCAATTAAATTGCTATTTAAACAAGATTTTAATTACCTAACAAAGACAAAAAAGATGGAATGAATATTGGGGATCAAGATTGTGCGGTGGCTATCATATTGGCTTCCCACCCAGAGGGCCCAGGTTCAAAACCTGGTGATTGTAAATATTTTTCAGTGGTATCTCGATCCCTACTTGAGGAGCTTTGTGGAGGGCACTTTAAGTGAGTATGCCATCCGTTGGATGGGACGTTAAGCTGCGGACCCCTTGGTGCCTTTCGCAAAGAGTAGGCTAATGCCGATGCCGGGTTTCTCTCCACCCTCCATCCTTCCCTGTCCATCCCTAATGGCGCAAATGACCTCAGCTGTCGGTCGCCTCCCCTAAATACTACTACTAATGGAATGATTATTCCTCATGAAAATCAAATAATTTAAATGATTATTTTGCAATACAAAAATAGTTCCGTGGATACATGCAGTTAATGACACAAACAAATGGGATTGAAGTGTTTGTGAATGTTTGGAGAAATTTATTGACACACAAGGGAGCTTGGACAAATCTTAGAATTTTTTTCAATGGAATCAACCTCAAGAATTTAAAACTCAGAAATCTCATTGATTGTCTTTCACATTATAGATGTCACTGCGGTCTCTGTTGATGGAAGATTTATTGCAAGAACCTGATTCCAAACACCGGTATGTTGTGGTGTCATCGGCTGCTGTTGATGGTGCTGAGGGGCAAGAGGGGAAGGGACGCTCATGTCCTCATCACACATCGTCTGCTGTGCCTGCTGCCTTTCTCTCACATTCTTGCCCCAACTTCCAGCCGACCACTGCCATGCCAATGAGTCAGAGCAGCCGTATGACATATGTGCCATATCCAATGTTCCCTCAGGGATCGCTCCCTGACCGCTTTGAGACGGATGCTGTGTGGGGAAAGGTGTTGTCATCCACTCGTGCTCGCCACAAGCAGATAAGGGCATCGAGAGTTGCAAGTAAGCCCTTTCATTCATCATTGCAACTGTGAAATCGTAATGTTAGATGCAATCTTAAATCACTTTACAATACCATGCAGTGTTATTCATCTTGAAGTGTCTCTACTTTAACCATTGAAGTTTTATGATTGTTTCAACTGTTCTAATTGCCATCGTCAGCTGGTGTCTTGGATATACAATTATAATGTTATGAAATAATCTAATTTCCTCTTTCTATCTAGTCTTGTTAGGATTTATGAGGATTTGTGAATTTTTATGAATTAGTTACTGAATTGTTTATTAAAATGCTATAATTTAGGCAACTTTGAATTATTAAAATTTCCAAATTTTAGTGTCTTGTTTATAGTTGAAAACGTTAGGAGAACTCTCAATTGTAATCACATTTCCTCATCTATTATAAATTTCATCATTATTATTGATCTGTTCATTTTAAAGCTCTTTTGGGTCATAGAGGCAACTTCACATGTTAATTCAATACTACTGAATCCTGTTGACTATAATTTCAGCCATCTTTATTTTATAAAATTGGAAAGATGATGAAATTGACTTAATTGACCTGTAGAAATTGACTTAATTTTACTCAGTAAGGAAGTCAAAATTTAAATATTCGAGGTCATCTGAAAAATTTCTAACTTAACGAATAGAGGAGACATTTTTTCTTCACATTTTTTTTAACATAGTCTCCGTTTAGTTGATACACTTTTTCCAGTGATGCTCTTACCTTTTTTTAGCATTTTCAATAGTAGTGGACATCTCTCTCCATAGAACAAGCATTTATGTATGTGATAACCTCCTTGTCCAATGAAAATCTTTGTTCTCCAACCGAAACTTAGGTTAGGTAAGGTTAGGAAATAGGAAGAAGTCACTGGTGGTCAGATCTGGTGAACACGGTGAATGGCCAGCCAATTCAAAGCGCAATTCATGAATTTTAGCCATAGTGACTATTGAAGTGTGAGTAGGTGCATTATCATAATGGAAAAGCACTTCCTTTTTCTTCAAATGCAGTCTTGGCAACCAATGCACGGCTAGCTTATGTATTGTCTAATTCTTCAGTTAATGTTTGACAAATGCATTTGATATGCCCATAGCCTCTGCTATCTCTCTAACTTTAACTTGATGGTCGTACAGTACTACTTGGTGAACTTTTTTGATCTTATCAGTTGTTGTCGCAGTTTTTGGTATTCCGTAGCAATCATCATCATCCAAGCTGGTATGACCACATTTAAATTTAGCTGCCCAAAATTTCACAATCATAATTGATACTGTAGAGTCCCCGAACACAGCATACAACTTGCCTTTGATTAGTGTTGGTATATTGCCTTTCAAAAACAAATATTTAATGACAGCTCAAAGCTCAATTTTTTCCAATTCCACAAAATCCTCACCGCGGCTCACTCAAAAAATTGTCACGCAACAATTGAGTGTCCAAAATGGTTGAAATTTTGGTGTGTACTTTCAATGCATGTGCAAACGCATTCCTCAACTTTTGTTGAAAAGTGCTGCCATCTTCATGTTGTGTGTGGAAACTGTCCAGACAACCATCATAGAAATGATATTAGGTCTCAAAGTTTGTTTTACATTATATATTTTCATAAGATATTACTTACTGGTTTTGAAGTTTAAATTTCACTAGTTCTGTGTAGCTTATGCTTTCATAGCAAGTTTAAATGGATAATATGAAAATATTTAAAGTAGTAAAAAATAATGAAAGAACCTTTCCTATACTAAAGAAACATGAAATGTGGGCTATACTATTCTAATTAGAAGGGAAAATATCCAAGACATGGAACATATTCAAGAAATTTGGTAAGCTGTTATATCTGGCTATATTTATTACTTTGGAATAAAGGAAATTTTCCATGAAAAATGATGAATTTATCTTTTATAATATTTGACAGATACCTCTTATTCACTTGAATTCTGACTCTAATTTTTTCTCTTAGCATCCCAAAAGAAACTTGACGAGGACTATCCACGAACTCCTCCTCCTTCACCAAGGCCTGTATTGTCACCAAAGAACATCTTCAGGGCAGACAATTTGGTTCATATCAATGTGCTCTTGGTGGACAGAAATGCACCAAATTTTGCTACACTTTACAAATCTGTAAGTGTTTCTATTATTTTTTAATGTGTGTGTATTCTGCTGCTTGTTATTCTGCAGCTCTCTTTATGTAGTTTCCATAATAAATAACTGAATAATTTCATGTCCAAAGGTGTAATTTATAAAAATATGCAATGAGGTCATGGTTAAAAATGTTATCTTTTTATTTTTTGATGCTGCATAATGTTTTAAAGTCTTGATTTAATTATCTAATTAATAAACTCGGGGAATAAGGAAATAATCTATTCCCAGTACCTTATTGTCTTTTATCATCCCACTATTATTCAAAATATTTTACCTCTGTGATATATTTAATGTACTCCCTCCTTACCTGCACACTTTTTTTTAATATTTCCCTTCTTTTAAGGTGTCGTCCAGAAAAATCCCTTTGTTTGAGAGCGCTCCTTATCTCTACATTATTCTACCCTACTGCAGCTTTTATAAATATAAATTATGGCAAATAACTAAAATGAAAACATACCTCCTAATTATCCTCACTTATCTCTGTTACAGTCATTTATTCAAAGAAACTGCAGGAAGTACTATAACAGTAATTTTAGTAGAGTCACCCACTGATGTGCATACAAATTTGAGAATTTCATAGAGTAGAAATAATTTGTAGTCATTTATGTGATTAAAATATCTCAATGAAAGCAATTCAGAAATTTGTTTGTGATTTGCAAAAGGAATAAGAACAAAAATTGATTGTTAAGATTTGTCCGATTTATGTCATTAATGCTATATTGATGTACTAATGTATTGATGACACAATGTATATTTTTCTAGGTTCACAGTTCGATAGATGTTGATTTCAATTGCTTGGATGTAGTGATCAATGTTGAGTCCTGGGTTGTGGTGCTAGATTTCTTTGGAATTGGATCTGATAGCAACCAAATGGCTAGCTCAACAGATACTTTTAAAGGAATTCCATCAGATGCTCCTGATAAAGTTGGGGAAGAAAAATCATATTTTTTAAGTAAGTTTCCTTTTTTAATAATGTGTTGTCATATTCAATACCAAAATGATTATTTTACTCTTCTATGAATGTAGTTTCCATATTTCTGTCGAAGTGTATCAATTAATTTTACAGTTCCTATTGTGTTGTGTTATGTCACAGGTTAGAAACTATTATGTCCAGAACTTGAGGAATGATGAATCTTCAAAATTATATACCCAGAATTCACATGATACTTTCATTCTTTTGGAATATTTTTTCTTCCCTAAGTCAATTTTATTCATTGTTTTCAGTGGTCCCTTCAAGAATGTTTTTGCAAGGTTAAACTGTATGTGACAATGGGAAGAGTCAATAACCATTTGCATTGGTCTTATTTTGGCCTGGTAATGTGGTTAATTTGGTCATTGTTAATTGAGTTTAATAGATGCTGAGTAAGCTCACAGTTTCAGGTATCAATCTGAGGAATGTTTACATATTTACTTTACTAATAGTCTTATGGGATTCCACAAGATATTTTAAGTATCTGCTGAAACAGTGGCATAAGTTACAGCAAAACATGGAATAACAAAATAGCCAAAGCTGTAAACTTGATTGGCTTTAGGTTTGTTTTATGTGGGGTAGATAAAAACTAGGTTGCAAGTTGGACGAAAATAAAAAGTCACACACTCGATCACTCGGCTGTGTTTAAGAAACAGTGGTCCTTGTGCACCTCAATCAGACACAAGCAATTCAAAAATCAATAAAAGGAAACAGACTAACAATCACTTGATCACTCAGGTGTGTTAAGGAATAACAGTGATTGTCATGAATTGCATTCACACGCACACTCAGGGTTTGCAAGGATTTCTCTTATGCTAGGAACCAGTCAGTCTCACACAGGAATGAAAAAATAAAAAAGAATGGACAGAAGTTCATGCTCACAGTCTCTCTATCACGTGGGTGTGTTTGGAAATGGTGGCCTTTGTGAATCACACTTACTTGTGTGCATAGGGTTTGCAAGGATTTCTCCTATGCCAGGGACCTGCCAGTCATACTATAAGTAGGTAGTGGGAGTTGGTTAGTGCCCAGAGTATACCTGACACCAGGTGTTTTGTCTGCCAAGCAGGCCTCTTCAGAGAAAAAATCTTCACTGTTTCTAAACACATCCGAGTGATCAAGTGTGTGAGTTTCAATTTTCCTATCAACTTGTCACCTTTTTTTTACTACCCCCTAAAACAAGCCCAGTGCCAATCAGTCTTGGCTATTTTGTGTTTTCCACTGTTTCACGGCCATATGTATATTTGTTTTACGTTTTCATTGCTACAGTAAAGCATTAAGCCAGTTTAGGAAAGTTTTATGCTTTTAAATAATTCAGGAAGTTCTCTGCCAGTGCCTATAGCTTGAAATGAAATGATTCATGATGATAGAATGTGAATGTTTGAAATGGGGCTATAGTTTATTTTAACTCTTTTAAAGACCATATATTTAGACAAGGGTATTTATTAAAATTAAAAAGTATATTATAGGTAACAAATTTTTGAAAGCTGGTCCTGAAGTACAATTTCACTTGTAATTGCCAATTTCTCTAAAAAGTTCTTTATTACCATCGTATTTAAGTTCAATATTTTCCAAATCTTGATATTTCATGTGTTGGAATTCAACAGGCAATGATGGCAAACCAACTCCTCTAAGTGTTCCATCATCTAGTGAAATGGTTAAGAATACGAGTGATACAGGGACATCTGAACTGGATGTGGAGGTGTGCTCATTGACATTGACCCTGGTGCATGGCAATAGAGAAGTGGCTTGTGCGAACATATCACATGTGAGTGCCCAGACGTGCACCAGTGCCCTTGGAGATCGTTCAATCAGTGGTAAGCTGGGAAGCATGTCTTTGAGTGACCTTACACCTGAGGGTGGGGCACTCTACCGGGAGAGGTTTCATACATCTGGACAAGAAGCCCTGGATTTCCAAATTTTCAGGTGAATTTGGTAGCTGCTTAAGTGTCTAAAATTAGAGTTGTTTATAATTATGCCCAGACTTATGTACAAACAATTTTTTATTAAATTTACTTTTTTAGTTGAAGTTCTTCAATCCTATTTGTAAGACTGTGTTTTGAAGGCAAAAAGTTTTGTTTCTTCTCTTTACATTGTTTTTGTGGCATTTTAGAGATTTTTCATGGTTGGTGACACAAAATTTCAAACCATCCTTGAAATATTCTGATAGGATGTATGAAATTGTCTGTGCTTACATATTAATGATAGGAATGGGCATTTTGGAGAATGACGACATAAAATAATTATGTAGCAAACTTAGCTATATGTATTCCATTTTTTAAATTAATCTCATTCGTGTCATCATCAGCAGATCATAAGCAGACAAGGAGGGCTATGTGATGCTTATTTATGGGTTGGGAAGGATAAGGGGTGAGGGTGTGTAATTCTTCATGTGAATAAGAATATCATTGACAAAAAATAGCACAGGATATAGCAAAACATAAGGCACAGTGAAGGGATAGGTGCAGAAAAGTTCAAGCTCTAAAAAATATCCAGTTTAGTACCTTTGTCACAAATATGTAGCGTAGATGGGATGAAATCAAAATTATGTGAGCAAGTGTATATTTTTATAAATATTCTTCAAAATTTTGAAGTTGTAACTAAAGAATGTAACTAATTAGCTAAATATGGTAGTGATGAATTACTGTGGAACCTCACTTGCGCAGCGAGTAATTCATATAATGAGCAAAAATATTGGCCCTGAAAATGGGTCATTTAAAGAGCAAATTTTCACATAATGAGTGACAAGAAGGGAATTCCCGGATTCATTGAAGCCTGCTATCTAAGTTTGTCTCTAGCGCTCGTTCTGCCAGCATCTTGGTGTCGCAAGAGATGACACATTTTTTCAAACTTGTGCTCAAACATATTATAAGTGATTTTTTGTACAAAGTTTAATAATATTTTGTGCATAGTTTTACAAATGGCTCTGAAGGAAAATCCATTAGAAGAAAGCCATAAGAGAATAAAAATAACGGAAATCAAAAGTAAAATCATAGAAAATTGGGAATAAGGTGTGAGTGTGACTGATCTATTGCACACATCAACAATCGGTCGACATCAATGATCAGCCTTTTCTTCAGGAACACGAACAAGACTAAGGAGGTAGATACTTCAAATAAAGTGACAAGAATATCAATGCAACGATTACGTGTTCTCAACAATTTTGAAAAGAAAAGCAATTGTAATGCACACCATTAATGAGAATGTAATTTGTGAGAAGGGAAAGTGATTTTTGCCAACCTTATTAATAAGATGTCGGGATCATCAACAGCTGAACAAGTATTTAAGTGGAGCCGTGCGTGGTTTGAAAAGTTTGCGAGAAGAACTGTCATCTACAGCATTGTGAGGCATGGTGAAGCAGCAAGCTCTTAGTCAAAGGCAGCAGAGAACTTTATCGGTGACTTCAAAAAGCTCTTGGATTCTGAGGGTTACCTGCCACATGTTTTTAATTGTAACAAGATGGTTCTCTCCAGGAAGAAAATGCCTAAGTGCATCTATTTCTGGGCATATAACAGTAGAAGAGAATGCACTGCCTGACCAAGGCAATGAAAGACTGTCTCATGCTGCTATGTAGCACAAATGCGAGCAAAGATCTGATAATAAAATCCATGCTCGTTACCATTCAGAAACTCTACGAGCCTGCAAAAATTCCAAAACAGTAGACTAAGTCAGGGGTGGAGGTGACAGGAAACTTTAGTATAATACCATGCATACGAGGCATTGCCCTAATAAAACAGTGGCAATGCATCCCATGAATTTATTTGACGATCACTCTGAGTCTGATTTGTACCAAATTTTTGAAATTTCATGTCTCTAGAGAGCTTCATTGTAAAAATGAATTAGGTACATAATAATTAAGTTTATTTACATTCTTTTTTTTTGATTTCACAAATCAAGTTTGCATTCCCAGTTGCTTTATTCTGCGATAGAAGAAAAGATGAACATGATCCACAATCCTAAACAATGTTTTTTTGATTTTCTTTGATTAAACCTTTTGCATAATTTATTTTTTCAGGATGGAATTCATTATCGTATTTTACATTAATTTATGTGCAAAAAGTTGTCTTACTTAACGAGTATTTAGCTTAATGAGAAAGATCGCAGAATGGATTATGCCCATATTATGAGGTTCCACTATAATTAAATTTGTATGAATACATACATAATTTTAATTTATTGTTAAACAATCATTTTAGTATATTGATAACAGTGATATTTTACAGAATATTTGTTTATTTTGTGAAAAACTTGCTCCCTTATGAAATCAATGCAATAGTTGTACCTTTTGCTACATACATACATACTTCCTTAGAAAAACCACGGTGGAGGAAAATATATTTTACTCTCAAATGTGAGTGCCATAATACTGATTTGGACAAATGTAACAATGATGAACTGATTTTGAGAATGCCCTGAGGAATAAAGAATAGGTATTGTCTTAAGTAAGACTAGGGTTCCATTCTGTGCATGTCTGCATGGCCAACTTAAATTGAAGAGAGAGGGTAGTAGAGGAAGAAAAAATTTGCCATATCCCATCCCAGAAAATATGCCAATATTTTCTAGGAATTGCCAATATTTTATTGGAAAACATAATTTGCGAAGGTTTCATTCATTTTTATTTATTTTTACAAAATATTAATGTGAGCAAATGCTTCCTTCCTAAATATTAGGAAATAAATTAATTGTATACTTGTCTATTCAGTTTGCATTGTATCTTAATGGGCATATAAAACAAATTGAGATTTTCCTGGCTAAATTCAGAACTGGAAATCTAAGTTTGTTTATTTTGAACTTATTTCTAGAGTGTTTCTTATTGTGTTATATATTGTGTCTTTTTCTTCTCTCAGTTTTCAGTTGGACATTTGAATTTTATTTGAGTTGTGAAGTTTTCCATTGTCAAGTGGATAATAATTAAGACATCTAATTCCTAAAATATTGCAACTAAAGCTATATACTGACTGTCTATATAATTACCTTTCTTACTTGGCATACTTGTTTTCCCGCTGTATATTAGTTTAAATTTCGTTCAGATCTATTCCACATAATGTGTGCTGATAGGTCAATAAATTATTATCATTGCTGATGCCAGAAAGACTCTCTGCTACTCCAATATTTACATCTGTACTTAACATAGCCATATATATTCATTTCTATGCATGTTTTATTAGGTCATTATTCGTCAACTACTCTATCCATCTGCAACAATAAATCTTTTGGAGTGGGAGCACCTTTACTGTAGTTGCTGATATGCTTTACAGTCTGCTTTTTCAGTAATTAAGCATTGGATAATAAGTGATGCAGACCTTCCTCATTCTTTTTGTAGTTATGGAACACCAGATCCTGATCTAACCCGTGAGTATGATGCCAAAGTCCAGCTTCAGATGTCATCTGTGCACTATGTTCACACACAACGCTTTGTCACAGAGATATTTGCCTTCCTTCGCCATTTTTCCCAACTACGTGGGATTGTCCATGGATTTCGATCTGCCAAGGTTTGTAATTAATCGGTGCTAAAATTAAAATGTTATTTTGATGTTATTATGTTATGAATGCAAAGCACTGGGTTTTATTGACAGATTGTTTTCTTACCTTGATCAGGAAGATTTAAAATTTGAATATTTCATAGAAGAAGAGAATAACTCATTCAGACCAGAAATTCTAATTTGGCAGGTTTGTCATCTCTGATTAAAAAAGCTAGTCCTGATTAATGATGTTGTTTGCTTTTAAACGTTCTGCTGAATGCACCTATTAAAGTTAGTCCAATGCTGTTTATGCTAGTATTGATGTGTACTAGTAATGATTGCTTCTGAATAATTTCTTTGAATTATAATTAATATATTTTCTTCCTAACTATCATGCCTCTGCCATGAAATAGTAGTTTATTTATTGCTAATTTAAAAAAAATATATAAATCTCATACTAATCTGAATTGCATTGAACAGTTACAAATATAAAAGCAAAACAATTTTAATGACAAACTTCATTATATTATTGACATTGTGTGGACAGCCAAATTATCAAATACCTCCCCTTTTTCCAAATTTGCAATTTACCAACCATATGCCATTATCTGTTTGGTTAGATTAAATATGTGTACATTGGCCAGCAGTTATGAAGATGCAAAACAGTTCTTGAATCTGCCTTTTAAAATGTGATATAAACATAGAAAAAAAGAAAACAATACTCAGGTAGTTTTTGGGTAATTATGCTTCTAAATTAGAAAAAGAACTTGCTAGAAAATCCTGTGATAGGACTTTGCTGATTGAAGTATTGCAGTGTGGACCTAATTATTTGGTTTCTCATGTACATTTAAGAAGAAATAGCATAATATTTGATCAGTAGTATATATAATTTTTTGTATCATTTGTAGATTGTTGAAGCATTTTCTGATGAGCCATTTCAGTTATCCAAAGCAGAAATTAATCTGTTAGATATACCAATGGCAGCAATATGCGGTAGCAATTTCAGTACTCTTAATATTAGATAGTTTTGTCAAATAGGGGTGCTTTATTGAATATTTTTCCAGAATTAACATAATTGCATCCATTTTGGCAAGAAAGGGTAATGTTCATATTGGTTTTATCAAAACCTTGTTGCATAACACTTGACTCCTTTAATTGTTGATTAAAATTAGATCAGAATTTGAATGAATGAATTAATGAAATGTTTGTGTACTGAAGGATTTTAATGTTGAATGACAAGCTCAGGTAAAAGGTTCTAATATATTTATATGTTGATTGTTCATCTCACTTTCAAATCGGCCATATCAGAAGCATTTTACAGTAATTTTCAAATTACTTCAAAAATCAAAGGTCTTTGCTTACTCTTAAGTTTTCTTTACTTCCTGCAAGTGTGTTCTATAACTGAATGGATCTTAGAAGTACATAGAAATTCAGCATGCTGTTTAATTGAATAATTAAGTCTAAAGTGTTTTATGGCTACATTATAATGCTTTCAAAAGTTTTTGGGATATTGTCTGAGCTATTACTGCTTGCTCAGTTGCCCAGTTCTCTTCTGGTCCCTGAGACATCCCCACTCAATGCTATTCACCTGTCCTATCAGCCAGGTCTAGTTAGATGGTGTGCTATGAGAAATTTCATTGCTTGTGAGGGCAAGCACCGTCATGGTTACATTGGTAGAGTTAGAGGAAGCAGACAAATGTATCCTTAAACGGATCGCATTAATCGACCTGAAAGTTAGTTTGAGAGTTGAGGGGAGAGCTCTGTATAGACTTAGCCCTATGTGCCATGCAAAATTCACATGTCATGCTAACAGGGTCAGTTCCTTTCACTGTGCTACATGCAATTTCCCAGGAAGATCTGTGAATTGAAAAATCACAGTTTTGAGTGTAGATAAGAGTGTTAAGAGGCAACCCTGATTTGAACCCTGGACCTCTCGTCAATAAGTGAATATCATACTATTAATTCCCGTCAAGGCAAATGATTTTTATCCTCTGAAATTGTTGCATTGAAATGCATGTTAGCAAATGACTCCGTTAAAAGGTACTGTTGCGACATCTCCTGCAGTTTCTTGGAACATTATACTGACAACAGATTACAGCACCCTCTGCTCCTAAACAAGCATTATTTGCCCAAAGAAACTGCCTGCTGAAATTTTTGCTTTCACTTGCAGAGCAGTTAATTCATTTGAACACAAGAACAAAGGCTTAAATACACAGACAGAAAAATAAGTGAAAGGAGAGCAACCCGCACCCTCACCCTGATTTGAACCCGCACCCTCACCCTGGTGTTGAATAGTTTTCAGAGGTATCTCGATCCCTACTTGAGGTGCTTTGTGGAGGGCACTTTGAGTAAGTACGCCGTCCGTCTGATGGGACGTTAAGCTGCGTACCCCTTGGCGTCTTTTGTAAAGAGTAGGCTAATGCCGACGCTGGGTTTCTCTCCACCCTTAATCCTTTCCTGTCCATCCCCTATGGTGCAAATGACCTTAGCTGTCGGTCGCCTCCCCTAAAAATTCAAATGTAAAACTCAGTAAATTCAGTGTTTTCATTGTTGTGATAGCAGGTTTAGTGTTGCAAGCCTCAACTAGCTGCTGAGTGAGAGAAAACTGGGTATCTGTATAATTTCTGGTGGTTTTCACTGTTCTCAAAAATGTTAAAGAGAAAACTCAGGAAAATATTGACTATATATCGTTCATTTAAATGTTTTTGAGAAGGCACCTGACAGTTTTATTATGTGATTAAAATACCAAACAGCATGTGCATGTAGCCAACAGAGTTTGATAGTGAGGATTGGGAATACTATTTGCTGCCTTTCTTCAACAGTTATCTTGCATCCTCAAATTCCCATATTCATTTCTACGAGGGTAATTTGACTAGCTCTCAAAATAGAATAGAAATAAATGATTTACCTCAGTGAAACTTTTTTATACTTCATTGTAGTCTCCCTGTACACTAATGCACTTGGTCCAGCAATGTTCCAATATCTTGATCTATCTCGAGAATTAGATTCCTTCAGGCCTGCAAAATACCCATCTACTTTGGCTGTTAGTTCTTTGTTTGAAAAGAATTTCCATCGACCAAGGAAAATTTTGAGCTTGGGAAAGAGATGGAAATCTGATGGAACCAAATCGGGCAAATAAGGCGGGTGTGGCAACCATTTGTATCTTAGTTCATGCTTTTTGGCCATGGCAATTGCACTTGTGTGGGCGTGTATTGTCTTGATGAAAGATTACTTTCTTCCTTGCCAAACTTGGCCTTTTTTCGTTTAACTTTTGCTTAATTTGGTCCTGGAGGTTAGTGTAGTTGGTCCAGTAATTGTTGAACTTGTGGGAAGATAATCTATCTGCAGAGTTACTTTCACATCCCAGAAAACTGAAACCATCACCTTTCTGGCTGACAGTAGTGTCTTTGCTTTCTTTGGTGGTGGTGAATCAACATGTTTCCTCTGTCTCGACTGCTGTTTTGTCTCTGGGGTGTAGTAGTGGACCCAAGTTTCATCTGTGGTCACAAACTGGCTAAGAAAATCTTTTTGGTTGCTCTTAAAACATTATTTGGAAATGCTATTCTGATACTTTTGTGATCCTGCATCAGGAGTCCCATTTAGCAGATGATTTTTTCTTATCCAATTCCACTGTTTAATTGTGATAAGCCCATTCAGATGACATCCCTACAGCTTCAGCTAGTTCTTGTACTTTCAGTTAACGGTCCTCCACGACCATTTGATGCACCGTTGCAGTAATTTCTGGGGTAGTGGCATATTTTGGCTGACTACTACATGGATCATCATTTTAGCTGTCCTAACCAAGCTTTAACTCGTTTTTCATTTGGCAATAATTAAATATGAAGGAGCAGAGTCCCCCATAGTGTTCTGAAAGTCCCCATGGATTTCCGTTGCTTTCATACCTCTCCTTATGGAGAATTAAATCACTGCTCAAATCTCAAATTTGTTCCATTTTCACAAATTACTACGCAGGAGCAACAACAGGGCGCCATCCATGCCACAGATCTCTTCCCAGAGTACTGACGTGTTATATATTTACTCATAAAGGATTACCTATTACTTTGCGGGAAACTCATTGCGCTAGTGCTGATGTCTGGTGGTGATTCTGGGAACCCTTGTATATGTTAAGAAATTCTGTAAAATAAGTATGGATTACATATTAATGAAAATTTCTTAAAAAAATGTATTACTTCCATCAGTTCTTAGCAAATTGTGTCTAACTCTTGAATATCCAAAGGGGTTGCAAATCCTCCTTTAACCTCACCCATGGTGGTGGCCTGGCAAGTCTAATTTTTTATGAGGCTTTGTAAATACATTTACAAACATGTATACCTCCAAAGAAATTCAGACTATGTATTATTATTTCAAAGCTCAAAGTTTGATCTCAATAAAAAAAGTGTCAATTTATGACTAGTCCCATTGTAGTAAATCTTTGATATATTAAATAAATTTCTCTGGCTGCATGATATATGCTCTCTGGATTTCACTGTAATCAACTTTAAATGAACAATTAAGAAAATATTAGACCTTTTAATTTGTTATTTCACCATGTGAACGAACTCGTCGAGATAAATCAAGAGGATAAACTGAAATGTTGAGGTAATGAAGTAATAAAGAGTAATGGTGTAATTTATAGTGTGCTTTGGAACCATTCTTTAGCACAGTAAACGTTCCAGTTGCTGAACATATTTTATAATATTTTTAACATTACATAGATTCCTTTTTTTCTTGTGAAACTTTAATATGCTCATCCTATAAGAGTTGTATCTTAATAGCTCCTGTTTGCATGACTTGACTCTTCATGACTTTTTATTATTAATCTCTACCTGTAGGCTTCAACAGAAGTGGCAGATAAAAAGGCATCCAGAGAATCCCGAGTGCTTTTGGATATCCATGCTGGCTGTCCTATTATTTTGCTTCCCATATCATCTTGCTCCAGAGATCTCCTAGTAGTTGAGCTTGGAAAACTCACTGTGAGCAACCTATTCCAATTCTCAGAAGGAGTAGAGCCACCATTCCTAAGGCAAACCTCTGTAGAAAGTGAGGCTCTTACACCATGTGAGAACTTGCCTGCCGGGAAATCAAGGTCCAGCAGTATGGACAAGCCAAATGGTACTTGCAATTTATTTTAGGATATGCTCGATGGAATCACTTTTTGTACTCAATTTTATTTACCATGAGTATGACTTACACCTCAAGGATGTAAACAAAACTGTATCATTTTCTCAGTTCCCAAAAGTGTGAAAACTTATCTCTTGTCTATATGTTCTGTCATTATAGTAATATTTCCATAAGTTTCTACCCTGAAAGCTTGGGAATTTAGGAGGTTGGGGAACCTGATTTTTTTAGCTATGTCGGAATTGAGAGGATCATGGTGTAGAGAATTAGGGGCTCAGACAACTGGGTCCTATGAAAGGTCACCTCAGAGTTCATTGATCTCTTTTATAGACAGAAGAAACCATTCTTTACTGTCATACTCTTTGTTGATTATCTCCTTTTGAAAGGAAGGAAGTAGATAACAATAGTGATGATAATCTTTGTTTGATTCTCAGGTCAAATGCTGATGCATAGCATATATTAGACTAGTCTGGGCCAAACTTGTAATCTTATTTAAAATAAATCATTTAAAAACCTGCTACCAGACTTGTTGTTGAAGTTAAGTCAATGAAATTTCATTAATTTAATGATTGACAATATTGCAAGTGTATTGACTTTCCTTATGATTCTTCTGCTTAATTATGAGACTTTAAATGTGCAAATAATTGACCTGGAGTAATTTTAACTGTGTGTAAATTCTGTGCAGATCAGGGTTCTCTGAGGTAAAACAGGAAATTATATTCAAGGCATGAGCCAAACAATTGCTTTTGTAACTCATCAGATATGATTAACATCCCAGTTCCAGTTTTCTCAATGAGCAGTGCATTTCACTTGGCATCCCTCTGTTGAGTGTGCATTACATGCTACACATCAGAAATGAACTTCAAAATTTGCCTGAATGGATGCCATCACAACCTGTGAAATTGTTACTGAATAAACATGAACCAGAAATGCCAGATTCTGATGGCATACATTTTTGCCTGGACTATTATTGTTTTCCTCATTAATAAACCATTAAGAATATATTCAACAGATTCAGGCGAGATGCAGTGGAAGTTCGTCATCATGAGAAAACAAAATTTGCACTTTTCCACTGATTTAATCTGTGGAAAAGCGCAAAGTATGTTAATTTAAATCTGTGGAAAATTGCAAATTTTTTTTTCTCATGAGCCATTAAGACTAATGAAATTTATTTTTGATCATGTAGCAATGCAGCTAAGTAATAATCATTTCGTGCATCTTTGAGTTAAAAAACCCCAGTAAATAATGATACTCCATATGATACAGAAGGCATCATACAATTCCTAATAATAGAAGTTAATTTTTCTTTAATCCTATGAACAAGCAACAATTTGCTTGTGTGTTATGATGTCAATACGTAATATTTCCCTATTAAGTCAAAACTTTTCAAATGTCTGCATCATTTTGTTTGTAATGGTTAAAGATTTTGGAAATTTTACTTTCTGGAGGGTTATGGTGAATTCCTATTCAAAGCTATAATGGGTTTGCATTGATAGTCATGTATGTATCGAATGATATCCTTAAAAAAACAAATAGTTGTGACACAGTTAACATTCATTTCAATGTTTAAAAAAATGCTGAAAACTCCCTCCTTAGAACTCCAAAACTTCGCTAAGCAAAGTTGTCATGTAGCCATCAGTGGGATTTTTTTTCAGGTGAACCATCATATTTTTAAAACTCTATTATTTGTTAATTATCAAATTAACACTGCCTATACTGCAGGGGAAAATGTTGAATCATTTATGCATTTGGAGTTAGCAGAGTTTGTTGGAATACATAGAAGAAATCAAGTAGTAAAAATTGTTGCACAACATGTTTTTATCCTTAAAAACCTGGAACCAAAACCTACATGAATAATCACTGGCCACCCTGTACCCAAAAATGTTGTTCATAAATGCTTGAAACAGAAAGCTTATGTTTAGGCATTTCATGATCACAATTACATTTCCAAAAAAAAACATGAGGGTAATGGATCTAGTAAAATATATAAGTACTTTTTTAGATGTTCCCCTATAAAATCAGAATATATTTCTGCTGCAACTACCCATGTAGTTTCTAGTGGTGTTTAAAACTGTTGCTGCTTCCCAGGGGTGCCACCAAACTATCAAATGGATACTTGATTACTGTAGTCCTCATCTATGATGAATGATTTCCTTTTTATTGCTTCTCATTGCAAAATACAGGGAATTGTCCTATATGTTACTTTATACTTCATTTGAAAACTGTTAGCTTTATGCTTCTTATTCAATGATAAAAGTAGATTTTCACCATGGTAGCATTTCTCAAATTCCATCTCATGTCAAGTGTACATTTAGTTTTAATTTATTCACTTAATGCAATGTAATGTTGATCGATTGGGCAACCTGAAGGAATTACCTTACTTATTTGATTTTATGATCTGTATGAATTTTGAAGGTGTTGACCTGTGGCCCAGCTGTTTGATCGATGTGATTAGTGTGGATTTGGTAAATATGGACTTGTATGCTGGAGAAAGAAGAGATAATAATGAAGGAAGGAAGTTCTCGGGCAGCAAAGACTCTGGAGCCTCGCAATCTCAGTCCTTACCGTCACAGAGTAGCTTACCCATGGGGAGTTATTTGGTAATGAAAAATGGACCACCTCTTCTAACAGAGAAGTGTAAGCTTCAGCTTAAAGTGAAGCGAAATTTAGACACCAACATCAGTCACCATGGTAAGTTACATTGAAGATGGTGTCTTGTTTTTCAGAAGTACAGTCATGATTCCACTGCTCCTATTTTAATGATGATAACCTTTTTTGATGGTTAAAAATGTCATCATCAAAATCAGGTGCATTTCTCTTTCATTAAGTGTTGTCAAGGTAAAGTTCAAGAGATTTTGAAGCAAGATTGCTAGTTTCTATTATAGTTTTTGATTTACATTTGCTTTATTTATTTTGTTTACATGTGTGTGCAAAAATATGGCAGTACAAAACTAGAAATAAATCAGGATTACAGTTGCATAAATGAATTTCTCCGAAAGATCCAAATCTTTGCTTACTTTTTGGGTCCATAATAATCTCTTTCCAGTTCCTGATGTCAGTATACATGGTATACTCTCTGCACTGCATGGTGATATTGATTTATCTCAATACAAGCTTATACGGGGATTCTTCTCATACCATTTTGTGGAATCAGATGATGTTCCAATGCCTATGGAGATTCCGCAAGAGGTGTTGTGGACTGATGGTGTTGACTATGCCCAGGAAGAAGAGAAATCATGGACTTTTCTTTCCATTTCTCTTGACCTTGTGAATGTGTCTATCAAATTAAAGCACTCTCATGGGTCAAATATTGAAGGGGTTTTTATAGAAAGCACTGACAAAACTTCATTGGCTTGTGTTGATTTCATCAAGTCTAGGTTGCTCTTAGAAATATTTAATGATGGCTCAAGAGACATTGACCTCGTATCACAAGAAATTCTCATCACAGACTCTCGCTATGAAGGTAAATATACTTACACAAGAAGCTGAAATGAAATATTCAGTTAAACATATATCTACTCAAGTCATGCATGAAATGCTTACTAGCTGTTGTCACCTATTTTAATTCTTAATGTAGTGTGAATGATGAATTTTAAATGATTTATTTTTCCACAGACGAGCCAGCAAATAGGAGGTCAAATGTTTTCTCAAATATCCTTCAGCCTATCAAAAGTGCTTCTTTGAAGAATCAAGTGCAAGCAGAAGTCCATCACAGGTATTCAATTTTAGTATACAACACTTAATCTCAAATGTTTGTGATACGTAATGGACAATTCTTTGCCAAATAGCAATGATCAAAGAAAGGTTTTCTTAGGATAGCTGTGTGTAATTTTTTCTTCTGGTGGAAATTCTTCTCATAATATTGTAGTCTAATATCTACATTTACATATTAGATTTGAACATAATAGTAAGAGTTTATAATTCATTCACTCTTGTCGGAGCACAAACTAAATTTAAAAAGGTTTAGCTTTGGAGAATGTGTTCAATATAGAATGAACATTTATATGGTCAGGAAATCTTTCCTATTTAAGTGCAAGGACAACGAAAAGTTTTTATTCAGGGGATTGCAATGTCTTATAAACATTGGATTAATCCCCATGAAAATGAATTTTTTTTTTAATTCAAAGGACTTTGGGGGATGCCATAATAGTAGCTTTAATTCAGTCATCCACTAATGGCAATTATAATACAAAATTTCATAATGTAAAAATCGTTTGCCTTGACCAAGATTTGAACCTGGATCCCTTGATATCTGGCGGAGCCAATTAAGGTACTGAGGCATCTTCTTAGACTGTGAAATTAAAGTGGCAAAAAGGAACAAGATTTTATGATGAAATACTGTGCATAAAATGTCACAAGTATTCTTAGTTATAGTATATGTGGTAAATTACTTCCGCGGCATCTCCTGCTGTTCTTTGAATTTGTCATAGGGAAATACCTTTTTCAAAATATTGACTTAATCTCATGGACCTTGGCACAACAGGTATGACTATGAACCTGTATTATTGTATTTTGCCATAGCATCTTGTTCTTTTAGAGCCCTTAAAATTTCAGGGGTAAGAGGATGCCTCTGCAACTGAATTGGCTAAAGCACTCGGCCTTATATCAAGGGATCTGGGTTTGAATCTTGGTCAAGGCGAATGAAATTTACAATTTGTAATTGTGATATTTGATTGCATTTTTTAGTTTACTTCATACTGCTGTTTTTTAGTTTATATCTCTTGAAATAAGGAAATAATGCTTATTTTAAAATTTTTTTGCCAAAAATGAAATGTTTTGCTGGAAAATATGTAGGTAAATATTCATGGTGTCAGCATGTTTCATATTAATCAAAAAGAACTAGTTGGTTATTAGTTGGCATCATGTTTGTGCTTTGATTGTGATGTTGGTTGGATAAAATCATATCATCAAGTGCACAGTAATCAACCCGAAAGTCTGTTTGGTAGGTGATGGTAGAGTTCACCCAGTACTAAACCTGATGGTGTGTGAAATTCACAAATCAGGGTAAGGGGGCCAGTTCCTTTTCCTGTACTGGTTATGGTTTCCCAGGAAGATCCGGTACCCAAAAATTCACCTTGCTTGGGTGGAGATGCAGGTGCCCAGAGAGGCTTGCCCAGGAATTGAACCCAGGCCCTTCAGTCAGTTGTCAGATGTGCATATAAATATGTATATTGAATTTGCAGTCTAAATGTTGATCCTAATCTGCTTTTTAAAACTGATGACATTAATGAGTTTCAATTTCTTATGCTGGAAACTGAGTGATGAATACAAGCAAAAATATTTTGATTGATTACCTATGGTGTAAAATATAAGAAAAAACTACTCAAGGAGTGCTTTATATTCCGCAGTTCTAGATTTGTAAGGACTAAATTTATGAACTGCTGCATAAATTCATATTGAAAGATTTTGTACTGATCCACAGATTCTAAGGTACACAGTTATGGTACACAGTTATTTGTATTTTCAAATAAAGTCGGTGGAAAAGTATAAAATATTTTAACATGGATATCACACAATTCCACAAAGTGAAGCCTGAAACCATAAAGTGCACTGTTTAGATCATCACATCAAATAATTAGTATTTACTTCGTGTTTTCCTCATGTTTATTGTATTTAATTGGTTCTGAAAATGACTCTCAAGTGATTTAAATGTTCAACTTGCAGGAAAAGAAAAGACTCTTCGAAATTTACCATACTCTTAAACAACATGCGCCTAATGGCAATCTTGGACTGGTGGGAGGAAGTTAGAGATTTTATAGTCCAGAATGCAGATTGTCCTGTTGGTAAGTAGTTTTCTGTGGACACTTAGATTCCCTAACTCATTATGATCAAAGATAGATCCACTTTAAGTGAAAGATGTATAAATATTTTTATTCCTCAGGGTTTGCATTTCAAGAAACAGTCAATAATATCACTTTATTGCCTGAAGATGGAAATGAATTAGCCATCAGCTCTCTCACGTTATGTGATGCAGAAGTGAGCAACTTTGGTATCAGAAGGCCATACCAAGCTAAGGAAATTAAAACAGAAGATGATGACTCAAGTCAGTCACCATTTGAGCTCAACCTTAATATTACTGAGTCAGAAGTTGTGTTTGTGGAAGATACATCTCTGTGGGATACTAATGCTGTTATTTTGAAGGTTGGTTAAAAATTACCTCTCACTGCAACTCTTGATTTGAGTGTGTTATTTTCTCGTAATTTAACCTCCTTTGTATTTATCATTTGTTGACTAACTCCTTACTATCTTGAATTATTGAACAGCATTAGCTGTTCTGGTGTAGATGTATGACATTAAGTCACTCCTTTCATATTATTACCTGGCCTCTTCAGAATCATCTTTTGCCATCTCCTTTGATATGTAGTATCTGTTTTACAAACACTTTGTAAAAAGTAAAATCAGTGAAAAAATAACATTAGAGTAATTGGAAAGTTGAATTGTGGTTATGTACTGATCATTGAAAGAAATGACAATTATGAGTTAAATTTTAAAACTTAAATTGCAAGAGACTTATTTGCAGAAAAGCAGGCCTGATAGATGAAATAAAAAAATAATAACCTTTTGTTTGGTTGTAAAATCAAGTATTAACAATAATTTGTAAACCCTTGAGAAGTTCTGGTCCGCTAGAGGGAGTTCAGGGAACAGAAATTATTGATTATTTAGGAAGGTATGGACCAGACCCTACAGCTCTAATTTGTTTCACATCGCATGACTTGCTGTTTCTTACAAAGCCATATCTCAACTGAGCTTCATGCCTTAGCATATCCATGTGACTTTTATCAAGATTTTCCAATGATTGGGATCTTGTTAATTAATTCATGATGTTATTAATTAATTTGGATGTTGAGTATATAGATCGTTGCTGATAAAACTGGGAAAGTGATAGCAAAAGATATGTCAGGAAGTTAAGGCAACGTGGGAGGAAAATGGGTGGGTAAACTGCAATCATAAACATAGATAGGATGGAAGTGCATAATGCTATGATAATTAAAGGAAAGGGAAAAGTTCTGGGCCTCTCCTTTATAATTAAATATTAAATTGAAAATGGGAATTGAATATAATGATAGTGGCATCAGTTTAAGGTAAATAAACATTTTATTATTTATTTTATTAATTAAAAAAGATTTTATTCTGATGGTATCCATACTCCTACAGATAAGCCTCTTAATGCAAACATCATTGGGAAAATGCTATTGATTTTCTTATTTTAAAGATTGTATTACCCTAGTTCTGTTTAATGTTTGCTCCTTGTGGAGGCATTACATTTGGTGCAACATACTTTTAATGCATCTGCTCTAAGAATTGCTTAAACAGTAATCAATGATCAGTAATAAGATCAAGGTAATGGGTGAGAGATTGACCTGATTTAGTACTAGACACCCTCAAAATTAATGTTCTAAGTCAGTGATACTAGGCAATATAAGGTAGGTTGAGCTTGGGATGCTGAAGTGGCAATGATACCACTAAAACACATATATTGTAAATAATGCAACAGCATTTTTTGCATTATCGTGTATTAAGTGATTGCCAGAACTGTTGAAGGTTAGATAGGCCATGTTGAAATGTGAAATGCCTGTTCAGATGACACCCCTACAGCTGCAGCTATTTCTCTCACTTTCAGTCAACAATCATTCATAACCATTTTATGCACTTTTGCAATAATTTCTGGGGTAGTGGCACATTTTGACCATTTGGATCTTCATCTAAGCTATCCAGACCAAGCTCAAACTTGTTTGTCTACTTGGAAACAGTTGTATATGAAGGAGCAGATTCCCCCAGTGTTCTGAAAGTTGAGATTAAATTTCCTTTACTTTCATAGCTTTCTTTAGGAAGTATTTAAACACTGGTCGAATCTCAATTTTTTCCATCTTAACTAATCACTACTCAGGAACGAAAACAGAGAAGTGTCTGCACCACATCTCTTCCCAGGGCACTGATGCATTACTTCTTTAATCACAAAGGATTACCTATTTCTACACGGGAAACTCATTACGCTAGCGTTGACATCTATTGGTTGTACCAAGAACCTTTCTAACTACTCTCATAGTTCTACTCTATGGCCATTTTTCTATGTATGTAGTTCTTCATAACGATTGGAAAGTAATCAGCATGTCAACATATTATCACATGGTTACTTTGAGGTGAAGGTTATTTTTCAAGTTCATGTGAATATCCTTTCCAGGTCATTTTGGATATTAAGGTGTTCATATTGTGCCTTCCATGTACTTTAGGATATATATTTCTCCCAGTTTTAACTGCAGTAATTCCAGTAAAAGTTCAATTATATGAGTAACGTGCACAAGTTATGCATTATCATTTTCAAACTTTTTATTTTCAGAGTACAACAGTTGTATCTTATCGTCCCCTTGAAGTCGAACGTCCACTATGGTGCAATTTGAACCACTGTGAAGTGTTCTCTTGTGTCTTGGGAGGCATGGAGGATGAAACAGCATTATCGATTATAGATCCAGTAACAATCAATATAGAGGTGACACGGAAGGCAATATGCTGCCCTTCAATGAAAGAGCAGAGTCAAACTGATGGAGATTCTATTCCTTTAGAATCTTTGGGTGTGAATTCAGAAAAGGTCCTGGAGGTTGGTATTTTAATGACCATTTCACTATTCATTGTTCCTGTTTGAATGGTAAATGATGAAGTCTATATTTTGTCCTATGTTTATTTCTTTCATAGATCCAGATAGCTCATTTGAGTGTAAGGCTCTCATACCATGATGTACGGATGTTTTCACGAATGCTAAACAGTATACCAAAGCAGACCCTGAGTGCAAGATCTCAAGTTTCAGATTCTTATTCACGACCAGCAAATATCATGAGTATGTACACTTCTTATTTCTTGTTTTGCTCTGAAAAGTTTAATAAAATTATCTGGTAATCCTCTTTTACCACTATGTTAGTCGCTTAATCTCCTTTAAAAAAATCTTTTTGAGAGAAATGAAAATGTTTGCTCGAATTTTGGTTAAAGTATGCTACTCAGTTGCTCGATTGGACCATAATGTTACAGGTCATTGTTTTAGAAGACTCATCTTAGTGCAGTTGTGTGGCTATTAGTTACATTTCATGATTTACTTAAGTGCCATAGGAAAAACTTGACATTAATGCCAATGAATTTTCCTGTGGTCATTAGCCACTGGCATTGAGATTTGAGGGAAAAAAATAAAATTTGATGAAAGTGGAGGGAATTCATTTCCAAGGGAGGGAATACCTCTTGCTGGGGATGGATCTGTCCATCATATAACTGGATGTTAGAAAATCAATGCTACTGAATATTTATATAAATATACCATGCTTTAAGTCTAGATTAGGTGGTGCTTACGTCCTGCTGTGGACTGTGGGCAAATATTAGTAAAAATAATCTTAAGCAGTTATCTAGCTCTGCTTTAATGTACCTTTGATAAAAATCAAGTTGAACTGAAGTAGCTTTCTAACACTTATACTCTGTTTAAATCTAATAGCACCCTTAAATTAATAATTTATTTATTAAATGGGCAAAATCATTTACAAAAGTCACTTGATACAAGTAAAATCACATAATAAGTCAAAGTAAGAAGAGAAAGGTGGACTTGAATTGGGAAACAATGAATTAGGTATGTCAAAAAGTGTTATGGCCTTATGAGACATTACTTTTTACGTAGTATTTGAAAGCATTAATAGGCACTAAAAGATATATTGAAACAGTCAATATCCCTGCTGAATCCATTAGTGTCTCTCATTGCATGGGACACAGGTAGATAATAACAAAATTATTCTGTAAATAAAGGATAAAACAACTCTGTGTTGATTTTTTACATAAGGTTCTCTAAATAATATATTTGACAAGAGAGTTGAGCACTTCAATCGCGCAATTTTTAAATCTACATTTAACTGTCTCCAGGGATAAAATATACTTGGTATGGGATGGACTCCACATTATAGAATGTTATTCTAATATAGATATCTTCAGTGAGACATATATAGTGTGTATATAATAGTTAAAGGCAATATAAAGTGATCTAATTGAACAGGGCTGCCAACAATTGTTTTTCAAACCATTCTGGCATAAAAATCTCGATAATCATGTACCATGATGTTGTCTGGTGTTAGCTCTATTTTGCATTTAATGAAGGGGTTTAGGTCATTTTGTGAGAGCAATGTGTAATGAAAGTGACCCACTCAGTTTTCCTGCATAACTATGGTATTTTTATTGTATTATGTCCTGGGGTTTGATGTGTCAATGAAATTGCAGGGCGAAAAATACAGAAGGTTTTGTAATTGGAAAAATACTTAGAAATCCCTCAGGCAAATGAAAATCTCAGTTTAAAATCAATGAAATTGCAAACATCTTTTATTCCTTTTCTAAATGTTTATCATGTTGTGATATCTGAATGTGGGGAGTTATAAATAGTTAAACATTTCAGTTTAGGGATAACTATTGTTGTAATTTGATTTTGGTCATTAAATCATTAACGCAGTAATCAACCTAATGGTCGGTTTGGTGGGTGATGGTAAAGTTTACTCAGCACTAAGCCCGACGGCATGTGAAATTCATACATCAGGCTAGGGGGGCCAGTTCCTTTTCCTCTGCCAGTTATGGTTTCCCAGGAAGATCTGGTACACAAAAAATCACACAGCTTGTATAAAGCTGAGGGTGCCCAGGAATTGAACCCAGGTCTTGCCAGTCAGTAGTCCAATGTCTTACCCCAGGACTACCACCTCATCTGATTTTGGTCATTAAAGCCTAATTATTTCCAGAATGACTTCATATTGTATTGTTATTTTATTGTGGTGAGTTTAATGCGTATTATTTTCTTGCCGTCCATTACAGATCAAATAAGGCAACTCACCGCCCTTGGATTTTCTCCTGCCGACTGTGCTATTGCCATGGAGAAGTGTGAAGGAGAAATGGAAGAGGCAGCACTGTGGTTGACACAGAATGCTACACCCTTGCCTGCTTCATTTTTCTCGCACCATTCCAGCTTCATCACCAGGGGCCCTCTTTCGACAACATCCGAACCTTGCTCATGTGTTGTTGGGGATGAGGCCAGTGAGGAGAAGACATTAACTTTTGATCATATTGAGGTATATCAGTCTTCTTCAATTTTCTCAGCTGTTTAATTATTTTGTTGAATTATATTCTGGTAGCAATTTGTCACTGATTTATTTCTGTTCACTGATGTAACATTTAGTTTTCAAATCAACGAATGTTATTTTTATTAATGGTTTACTATCCTGGGGAAAAATGTTGACTTTTCTGAAGGGAAATGATTTCTCAGAGCAAGCAAGTGGTAGTATTGAATAGTAATGTCTCCTGTCTATTCTTCATATATCTTAATTGGTGTTGGTACTATAGGCCACAGTTACTAAAAAAATCACATGGCCACATAATGTCCATCGAAAGCAACTCTCTTGTTGTGTTTATAATTAATTTTGGGAACCATTTGTTTGTCACATGTACTCTTTCCTGTTATAGATGCAATACTTTGTTATATTTTGACAGGTGAAAATGGGATGTCTCAATATTTGCGTCATTGATGACTGTCGTGATGCAGACGTCCCTCTCTTGGAGCTCTCCCTTGCACAACTTGAACTTCATCAGAGACTGAGTCCACCTCCATTATTTGATAGCGTGGAGCAAAGTTTAGCAGTGCGAGAAGCCTGTGGAGGCATGGCTGCATTCATTTTCTCCAGTGATTACTACAACCGCCTTCTATCTGGATGGGAACCATTTGTGGAGCAGTGGAAGTAAGTAATATCATTAAGAAAGCCTTGAAGTACCTCACTCTATTTTAACAGAGTAAAAAACTTAAATTTACTTGCTCACAATAGCTGTACCACTGCTCAATTCTATGCTGTGTACATTTACGTACACGGTTCGTATAAAAAGTATTAGGAAAAGTTTCAGAAAAATAGATTTATTTCAGAAATTGCTGCAATGCCTCAAAATTCTTAAAGTACATCCCTTGAGCATCGATGCACTTTTGCCAGTGTCTTTTCCATGATTTGAAGGGTGGTAGGCAGTTTGTGGAAGGTCTTAAGGGTATGCCTGCAAGCTTCTTTGATGGTATTTTGGGTCCCATGATGGTGTCTTTTGGGGGAGAATTTCACTTTTGGGAATAGGAAATAGTCTGCTGTTGCCAATTCAGGACTGTTCAGGGGTTGGGGAATCATCACAATGTCGTTGCAGTAGGTCTTTGCTAGCAGACGCTCGACTCTTGGTCTTGAGCTTGGTTGTGTATCAAGACCTTTGGGATGAGTTTATCGCAGATCTTTTGCATCCCCAAATTTTCAGTGTTGTTGGTATGCACTGTCGTTTTATCAATGCCAATACAATCTGCAATCATACCCACACTTTACTGACAGTCTGAATTTAGTACTTCACACACATGTTGCACGTTGTCATCAGTTTCTAATGTGGACGGCCGACCAGCGCAGGGCTCATCGTCCACATTCTCTCGGCCATTTTTGAAGAGCTTGCGCCACTTAAAAACTGTAGTTTGCATGCTTTCATCCTTGAAAATTTTGCAAGTCATGCTAAACGTCTCCTGTCCTGATTTCCCCAGTCCAACACAAAATTTGATAGCGTACCGCTGTTCAATCGTTTGCCATTTGTGCTTGCACTGAGTCACTTGATAGGGGTCCACTAGAAACATTAACTAGCCTGAACGAATGCTCCCAGGTGATTGGTGCTTGGCACATGTTGAAGGTCAGACCCCTCACCACCGAACATATATGGTGCAAGTGCGCTGCGAGGTACATTAACGTCAGGAAAAAATTTTCCCCGATACTTTTTATTCATACCATGTATTTGTACTGTAATTACAATTCTTATTGTATTTCGAACATAAACCTAAGTTGTGCTAATGCTGGTTAACAGTCTGGCAGAGATCTCATGCCAGTCAATGGTTCATAAGTAATTAATGGAAACTTTATTTCTCAATAAAAATGAGAAAATTAAAAAAAAATATACTAAACTTCTACTTTCAGTGGCAGTATTTTTGTTACATTTTTCTTATATTTCTACCTATGGACAATCGCAATAAATTACTCTCCAAAATGTTGGTGGTAATAATTTTTATCTTTTAGTGTATCATTCTACTTCTTTTTTTCAATATTTCATCTAAAATGAATCAGATAATAGAAATAGTCACTGACAAATTCAAATGTATTATGTGTCACGTGTACATATGATTGGTTGTCTTCTCATTCATGGATGATTTGTCTTTGTGTACTCAGGTGTGAAATGAGCTGGGGACGAAGCATTCCATCAGAAATATCAAGAACAGAATGCCTGCGAATTGAACTGGAATCGCAAAAGACACTCAATGTTAATATTACGAGTTCATTGATTGAGTTGTATCATATGGTGAAGGAAAGCTGGACGGAGGATTATTACAGCTTGTCATCCCCAAAAGGAGATAGGTGAGTAATGCATCAGTAGTTATCTGGTGACAATCGAAAAACTATGGCATCTTGTCGTTAGACACCAATTATCATTTGAATGATAAATTTCAAAAAGTTTAGTTTTTTAAGGAAAACATTTGAAACTCTGAGTGGAGAAGAAAGTAGTTTTTTCATGTCAACTTTAACATATGATCATTATTAATTTCTGTATTTGACTATGAAGTTGGTATTTTACCCTACTGTTGTGCCAGCTATTAAGATGAGCACAAGATACGTTATGAATTAAGCACCTGTATTTTTTTTAACGGGAACATCTTGAGCAATGATGATGTTTTATGACTTGTAAATATGAAATACTTTTTTGAAATCTTAATGAGGATAATATGAAGGGCATCATGGCTGGTACTAGTGGAAAACTAAGAGACGGAACCTGTGCATTAATTCTTTGGAATGTTTCTCCTTATTATCTGTGCAGCATCATGAATCATCATTTGTTTTGCCTTATAAAGTATCCATTAAGAATTAAAGTGGAGCCTTGCTTTATAAACACCTTGCACAGTGAGTAATTAATATAATGAGCAAAAATATTGGCCCTAAAAATGGGTCGTTTAGCGAGCAAATTTTCACATAATGAGTGACAAGGAGAGGGGGATTCCCAGATTCATTCAAGCCTGCTACTTAAGTTTGTCTCTAGCACTCGTCCTGCCAGGATCTTAGTGTCGCAAGAGATGACACATTTTTTCAAACTTGTGCTCAAACATATTATTAGTGATTTTTTGTACAAAGTTTAATAATATTTTGTGCATAGTTTTACAAATGACTGAAGAAAAATCCATTAGAAGAGAGCCATAAGAGAATAAAAATAACAGAAATCAAAAGTAAAATCATAGAAAATTGGGAATAAGGTGTGAGTGTGGTTGATCTATTACGCACATCAACAATCGGTCGACATCAATGATCGGCCTTTTCTTCAGGAACACAAACAAGACTAAGGAGGTAGATGCTTAAAATAGAGAGACAAGGGTATTTATGCAACGATTATGTATTCTCAACAATTTTGAAAGATTGCTTCTCATATGGATAAAAGAAAAGCCATTGTAATGCACACCATTAATGAGAATATAATTTGTGAGAAGGGAAAGTGATTTTTGCCAACCTTATTAATAAGATGTCGGGATCATCAACAGCTGAACAAGTATTTAAGTGGAGCCGTGCGTGGTTTGAAAAGTTTGCGAGAAGAACTGTCATCTACAGCATTGTGAGGCATGGTGAAGCAGCAAGCTCTGAGTCAAAGGCAGCAGAGAACTTCTTCTTTGGTAACTTCAAAAAGCTTTTCTGATAAGATAAGCTTTTCTGATAATGAAGATTCTGAGCGTTACCTGCCTCATGTTTTTAATTGTGACCAGAGGGTTCTCTTCAGGAAGAAATTCTAAAGTGAACCTATATCTGTGTACATAATAGTAGAAGAGAAAGCATTTTCCGACTACAAGGCAATGGAAGGCTCTCTCATGCTGCTATTTACCACAAATACAAGCAAAGATCTGAAAATCAAATCCCTGCTTGTTGCCATTCGGAAACTTAATGGTGCCTTCAAGAAGTCCAAAACAGCTGGCTAAATGAGATGTGGAGGTTACAGGAAACTTTTGTATCAAACCTTGCGCACGAGGCATCACCGTAATGAAACTGTGGCGATGCACCTAATAAATTTATTTGGCGATCATTCTGAGTGTAATTTTTACCAAATATTTAAGTGTCAGCAAAAAAAATGCCTCCAGACAGCTTCATAGTAAAAAGGGTTGAGGTGCATAATAATTAAGAGTTTATTTTGATTTTTTTTGTTTTTACAAATCGAGTTTACATTACTAGTTGCTTCATTCCATGATAGAAAAGATGAACATGATCTACGATCCTAAATAATGTATTTTTTATTTTCTTTGGACAAACCCTGTACATTATATATTTTTTCCAGCATGGAATGCAATTATCGTATTTAACATTAATTAATATGCAAAGAGTTGTTTTATTTAATGAGGTTTTGCTTTACGAGAAAGATCATGGGATCAATTATGCTCGTTTTATGAGCTTCCACTGTAATTTTTTAAGAATGAGGAATTCATTGGCCCTTGAATTGGAGATATTCTATTATTCTTTTTATTAGTTTGTTATCTTATTGGTTTAGTGTTATGAAAAAAATAAATTTGTACCCTTAACATTTATTCATGCTTTTGAAAATCTTTATTTTAGGTATGATGGAGGTGGGAAAATGGTGAAGAGTGGAACTTTGAGCCCTCCTGGGTACCGTCGAAGATCCCCGTTTGTTCCCTTTGCTATCAGAAATGATACAGGGTCTCGCCTATGGTTTTCCACCATCATAACAACTCCAGATAGGTAAATATTTCTATGTTAATTGATATCATTTTACAATATAATTTAAAGAAGGAAAGAAGTGGTAATTATCATTGCTACTCAAATTAATCTGCACATAATTGGTTTCATTATTGCATAAAAAGTTTGCCGGATTCTTTGGTTGGCTTGCATCCGGCTCTTCTTTCGGAGGCAGGGGTCAATTGGGCAGTTGTGGCACCAGGAGACATTGTTCCCTTTTCTTTTGAAGGGAGAGGTATGTAACTTTCAATTTTATGTCTCGATTTTTTGTGAACAGGAAGCAGTATTATAGCTGCATAATGTATCTAAAACCCTCATTAATACTCTGTGGATTGCTACTATGAGAAGTATTCAACAATGTTCATGTATTTTTATTTGAAATTTTGCTTATTTCTTTGTTCTTTTCTTTATTAATTTAGGCAAAGTTAGACACAGAGATACTCATAAGTTACGCTTGCATCAGATTGGTGTTAGAGTTGAAGGATGGCAACCAGTTGGCCCCATCTCAGTTGATCGAGTGGGTATTTATTTTCGTCATGCAGAACCACAAGCTAAGTTGGTAAGTACTGGCATGAAAGTAAAACTAGAGTAATTTCAAATTGTTACAAATTATTTGTTCCTAACTTCCATTTTTTCGTGATTATTTTTCTTGAATTTTTTGTTTTTCGAAAACAGTTCAAAATTATTTTCTTGTGAAAACTTTTTTGCATGGCAGTAAAATTTTATTAAAGTTAGTGTATTCTAACAACTTCATAAAATGTAGTTGAATCTGAAAAGCATCTTAATTGCCAGCTTTCCCACTAGCATCTACTCAAATGTTTGAGTTTTTCATATCTGGCTTCAGGAGACTTTCTCAGATGATATAGATATAGATACTGGGAATGATATAGATGTCAAGGTTTTGTAAGAATATTTAAATTGAAGGTGTGTCTAAATTTTTGCCCCAAGTTTTTAGTCTCAGTTAATTTTTGTTTTTTAGTAGATGCTGGGGTAAAGTAAGCAAGAAAATTGGTTGAAATGTGACATGTTCGAAAAAATGGTGTAGCTTTGATGCCTGTTTTCTTTACTTTTAAGTTTAAGCATATCTTTTATATCTGACGTATAAATATATTTTGAGTTGTCTCCTTTTTTAAGGAAACAACTGAGTAAAAAGACAAGAAAAGATGCATCTACTCATCCCTATGCATTACTAATGCTACTGCTATTGTGAGTCACATGCAATGCCACTTAAGTTGAATTAGGATGTATGTACGTAAATATGTGTTAAGCGTAGAACATAGAATGTGGAGGTAGATATTCTAATTGGCAGACACTATTTTGTATCAGTGTTTGAAAAATTAGTTCAATGTATGTAGACTTTTGCACAATGACCAGGCATTCATATCTTATTGTAAAATTCAACACCCCTGTAACATTTACATCTTGTTTTATAGAAGCAATTACCTCTCTTATTTTATTTTGTGTTTAGGAAAGTGGGTTATCTATAGCTCGAGTTGTATTCCAAGTGACATTGGAGGGTTCTGCAAGAAAATTGGTAACTGTGAGGTCAGCATTGCTCCTTACCAACAGGCTAACTGAAACTGTGGAATTGAAGATGGAGAGGAGCTCCTTACCAGCAGGTAATGATCCCTCTTTATACCCATGTGGAAAGTGTTCACTGTATGAGAATTCTAATGCCTTTATTATATCTCCATCACAATGTATAACTCTTGTCTAGCAACATTTTAAGCGCTAGTTAGTTAATAAAATTATTTCCATTCCTTGTGTAAGTTGTATACTTATTTGTACCCCTTGTAGTATATGAGGCTAACCTATGCTAAGTGTGTATTTGCATTTTTGTTTCACGTATTTAATGGGTCTATATAAACATCAGGGCCATTTTCTACATGCGGAGAAACATTTTTGGTAGTCTAATGGTTAAATTTCCACAAATAAATTTTATTATTATTAATGTGAAACCTTGAATTTATGTCTGTGAAGGAAGTTGTTGAAAAATAATTTGCAATCAAGGTTTTTCTATCATTGAGGCTTGGGATGAAATTATACTTAAAGTGAATTTCTTTTTTTATTCATGAATAATCTAACAGTTGTAGCAAATTAAATAAAAACCAACATTTTGCTTTTACAAGCTTGAAACATATGTAATTAAAAGGCATAAAATTTTGTACTATGACTTCCCATGTATGAATAAGAAATCTATATAAAATGTAGGAAAATAGCGATTCCATTATTTCATCATTAAGTCTACCCCATGATCAATAGTGCACATTTTCTATTGATACTCAAGACATTTAGGTCCCCAAGGAAAGAATGGAGATAGTTCACATTTTCATTTCAACTGCTTATTTCATATCTAGGAGAATCCTATTACAAATCTAATATTTTTTAATAGTTAACTTCTTCATATGTCTGACAAAATAGCAACATAATGGGAAAAAGTGTCTTTAGTTGTAACTTAGAGAGCTTTCTTTTGTAGTTGCTCGACTTAAGGTATGGGTATTCAACTTTCGAAATGTTCTATGTTGACATATACGTGATATATTGTCTATACTTCTTCCAAAATGACCTGAGTTTGAATATTTTAATTTTATTTACACATTGTCACAACAATTATAATCAATATAAAAATGAAATAATGTGTAACTAGGGTCAGTCCAGTCCAGTAACTAGGGTCAGTCCAGTCAGGTATTACACAAGTGATTTAAAGAATTTCCTGAGTAAAAACAAAAGAATCAAATTTTGTGCAGTTGAGTTAGCTTCTCCAGCAGACAACTAGTGTGATAATCACTATAATAATTGATTAATTAAATACCTCAATAACCAATTAGAAGCAGAACCCAATTTTGCTCTGCCAATATATGTAATTGAAACAACATCTCATTCTAAAGAACAAAACCCGAGAAAAAAATGTGATAGGAATTGACTTTTAATCTATGTAATTTGAAGAGATTTTACATAAGTTCTGGGTTCAAGGATGTAAATTTGTGGTTCTGATTGGATTTATATGTATACTAGTCTTGGACCATTAACAATTACTTAAAAACAAAATTATCTAAATTTGGTGTATGGACATTTTGATGTTAGGCTGTACTTGCTAACCCTATTTTGTGTCTTCTTTCTTTTAATAGCAAGTAAAGTTGTTCAGATTAATCCAGGATCAATGTTCCCTGTGCCTTTGATACATACTACCTCAGAACTTCGGATACGTCCTGTATTGGAAGATCTTCCTGTGCATTATAATTACTGCGTGTGCCCAATACGATGGTCAAGTGCCACAAGCCCCGGGGATATTGTTGAAGAAATGGGCCAGTGCAGTGCAGCTGACAATAAACGTGTACATATGTATAGGCAAGTACATTCATAATTGCCTTTTATGATATAATATATTTTAAGTAGATGCTTTTATGCCAACTTTACTTAGATCTTCAGTACTCAATTGTCTGTGTGCAGATAATCTGTTTTGTGGATTATCTGTACTACTCTCTTCCTAACCCTTTAAAATTTTCAATAAAATTATGAGGGGCAGTCAAATGCTAATCGAACCTCTGCATATAAAAACCTATGCCACTCGTGCACACTTGCCAAGGACATGCAGTGCTCACCATACACAGCAGACATGCAACGACGAATTTCATGTACTCCAGAACCTCCAGAGCCACCAGAAAATGAACTACACCTCTGCTCCTCTTTGCTTGCCTCCATTTCTACAGCTGGACGAACACACTAGACCAGTCCGTGCACCAACTAGGACATAACCCAACAGCTGTGTGTGCCTGTGAGGTGAAACTATGCAGTTCTCTTACGACAGTGATGGTGGTGTCAATGCGTAACATCAATGTTCCCACCTTTTGTATGGACTGTGTGTAATGGCGGTTGTTCAGTTTTCATTTGACTGCCCTAGTACATTCATAAAGATAATTGAATGCTTTGAATCTTCGATTTCCTTAAAAAAAATACAAGGTTGAAATATCTGGCCTTTTTAGAAGTTTTAAATTTTATTTTCCTAATCAAAAGTTGTCAATGGCATTTGTTTTAATTTAAATACTTTTGCACTATCTGTACTTTCCCTTGCATTCATTAGCCCAGAAAAATTTCCCTGGATACCTAAAAAATCACACAACCTGGGTGAAGCTGAGAGTGCTCAGAAGTGTCCCTTTGAATCGAACCCAGACCCTCTGGTCGGTGAGTCAGTCCAGCTCTTAAAGCACTGGACTACCAATAAATAGACCCAACTTACATCCATCTTTTTCAAAACTTTGCCATATTCTTATTAGGGCTTAAGGGTGGATTTATATTGTTCTTCCTGGTCATTTTCTTTATGTGAAATTAGACTAATGGTAATTTTTTAATTTCTTTTATTTTTGAAGGTATTGTGTCTATGTAAAGCGGGAAAATTATCCTGATGATAGAATACCTACCTCTGCAAATTCACCTGTAGTTAGCTTTGGGCCAGGAGGTTCAGTGGTCACCAGGCCAGCTCTTGGTGTGCCAGGTGCTGTGGGTCAGATGGGCCAGAATTATTGGCCCTGGTCCCATCCAGCACACACAATCACCCTTCTTAGCCCTTTAGTTGTTACCAACCTCCTGCCTTGTGACCTGCATTATGGAATACAAGATGTTGAAGTATCTGGGCACATAAAACCAAGGCATTCAGTTTCCATTCATGAGGTAAGTAGAGACTTTAATGAAATATCTTTTAAACTCTTCAGTGCACTGCTGCAACAGTTGGAATTGCATACAAAGAAAACCTGATATACTACCTTGATCAAAAAGTTCCCGGAATAACCACCGTGTGGCGCTCCCATCGTTCCGATTTGAGTTCTGTTTTTTTTGTTAAATTGGTACATCTGTTGTTGATATTCCCTTTAAATCTTAGTGTCATAACTTGACATTTGCAAAAGTTACGTAGCCAAGAGTACATCTATCTCTGTGTGTGTTGGCGATTTTTTACAATTTCAGAAATGGATTTAAATTTGCAACAACGAACTTGTATTAAATTTTGCGTAAAAAACGGATTTAGTGGCGCACGGACGTTGGAAATGTTGGAAAAGTGTTTCGGCAACGATTCTCTAAAAAAAACGGTCGTTTACCAGTGGCACGAGCGGTTCAGAAGTGGTCGTGAGTCAATCGAAGATGATGAACGCAGTGGCAGACCATCGACATCGAAAGTCGGTGAAAAAATTGATAAAGTAAAAGAAATGTTGGTCAATAACCGCAAATTAACCATCAGAGAAATAGCGGAGGACTTGAACATTGCCTATGGATCCGCCCAAGACATTGTGGTTAATGATTTGGGTTTCCGTCGTGTAGCAGCAAAGTTGGTGCCGAAAGACCTCAATTTCATGCAAAAAAGAGACCGTGTTGACGTCGCAAAAGACATAATTTTTCGAGGCTGAATCCGATCCCACATTCATCAAAAGGATCATTACTGGAGACGAGACGTGGGTTTATGAGTACGACACGCAATCCAGACATCAGGCAAGTGAATGGCATTCACCAAATGAGCCGAGACCAAAAAAACCACGTCGTTTTCAGTCAAAAAAGAAGGCAATGCTGACGGTTTTCATGGAATACAACGGTGTAGTGCATCATGAATTTTTGCCAGAAGGCCAGACAGTAAACAAAGAGTATTATTTGGGCGTTATGAGACGTTTGCGTGAAGCAATTCGCCGAAAGAGACCAGAAATGTGGGCAGAAAACTCGTGGATTTTGCACCATGATAACGCACCGTTGCACAGTGCTATCATTATTCGTAATTTTTTGACGAAAAATGCAACAAATACCATCCAACAGCCACCGAATTCACCTGATTTGGCTCCCTGTGACTTCTTTCTGTTCAATCAAGTTAAAAAACCATTACGGGGAACGCGTTTTAGCAGCCGAGAGGAAGTAATGGAAAAATCGCAGGAAGCACTGATGGACATACCGAAAACCGATTATAAAAAATGTTTCGAGGATTGGATCAAGCGCTGGCATAAGTGTGTTGCAGTCGATGGGGATTACTTTGAAGGGGACAATATAGATTTAGATGAATAAACTTGTATTTTTAATTTTCTGAATATTTCGGGAAATTTTTGATCAAGGTAGTATACTGTAGGATTTAGTGCTGTCACATGCCAGTTTACTACAAAATTTGAGGGAGATAAAAATGAAAAATAATCGGTCACCTTTATCAGGATCTAATGCCTCTCTTTAAGCATAATACAGTGTTCGTTAGAACAGTTATGATTTACTCAAAGCAGACTTTTAGGACCCCTAAAGGAATATGATTTCATGATAAGTTAATGTGCCCCAGACCTATGTCATTGGTCAGTTTAATAATTGGTAATTAGAAAAATTAATTTCATTTCCTCATTCATAATACATGGTTAATTCATGTAAATATAGCATAACTTCATAGGAACAGCATAATTATGTAAATGGTCACTTGTTAATGTGCTTTTGAAGAATTCTGAATTTATCACCCATAAAATGTGCAAGCAATGATTAAACGATGGCAAGTTGCAAATGTAATGTGGGAGCAATGCTAAAAGGTAAATCATTTATGACCCAATAATTATTACTGTTCATACCATAACTCATTCGTGATAATATATTTCAAAACCTTTCATTTTGTCAATTTATGAGAGCTATGTCAAGCATCTCTATTTCATACTTTGTTAAGAACTACACTACTAATACTTCATAAGTCAATATTTAATAGCTTTGCAGCGCGTTCCGTGTGTATTGAAATTCCATTTTTATTAAGTTATGCAAATAATGAACTGAGGCACATAGTGGATTAATATTTACTTGTAACTTTTGAAGCAGTTGAGCTTAAATTAGTATTGTTTTTTGAAGGCTCGTGCACGTTCTAATTACATACCTATATGAAAAGAAAACTGCTTAGTAAGCACAATGGCTGTTAAATAGAAATCATTTTTACCATGATAGTTTTCAATATAATAAACTATTTCAGCATACACTCATGTCCAAAAAACATTGCAGAATGCATTTCACTTTGCAGCATGCATGCCACATTGACTAGAACTTCTTAGCAGTGACGTTACCTGTCCACAAGTGCTGCATTTGTGTCATAAATTTAAATAATGACAATAAACATAAAATATATCCAAGAAATAATAAAAAAACTTTTAAAAACAAAACCAATAAGTAATAACAAATGGAAACATTAAGAATGCTTTTGCCTGTAGAGTTGCTACTTTGCTGTTTGCATGCACTTTTCATTTGAGGATTTCCATGAACTTCTGAGAGATGCTTCTGCTATTTTAAGTCAAAATTTTCATTTTAACAAGTGTATCCATGGTTCATATTTGAGCTCTCCTTTCTTCTAATAATGCAAATACTTGTGCATATTTTGATGACACAGCCACCAATTTTTTTCAAAACAAATAATTATGCTGTACATTTAGATGCTGAGGTGCATAAAAAAAATTCAATAGAGCGTTCATTTGTTCATCATTATTTCCTTTTAACCACATGCTACGAGTGTTCATGCAACCATTTTGTTATAACTCTTTGCCTAAATGAAATATTGTTTGAAAGGAAATTGATCTTATTGCAAGAGAAAGTATCTTTTTGCCAAGTTTTTTGCTAATTTTTTCCCCTGGTTGTCTACTTATGCATGGATAAATTTTGATTTTAGTCTGTTATTGGATGTATAAAGGAGGTAACCCAAATGTGTTAACAGTTATTATTCATATGGTTGGGACTGGGACCAGAAGAACTTGAAGCACATTACTGCCAAGAAACAACCTAATGAGAGTTCACTGTAATGTATTGGGAACACTGGCATACTGTAGTAAATACAATTAATTAACAGTGATGGCTGTATAAATCAAAGCAAATTGTAATGAAATATGTTTGCCTTTTACATGCATGTTGAGATTGCCCACCCAAGTGGTTGATAATATATTTTAGTAGGAATATTTTTCAACCTAGTTCAAAATGCTCATGTTTAATATTGTTAATATTGACTGGTAATTTCACTTATTTACATTGAGTTACCTGGGGTAATATTCAATCATCAATGTTTTGTATGCATCTAGAACAATTATCATGATGTTAGATAGAGAATAAAAATTGCTTAAATGAAGATTTTTCTGCATTCTTACTGGGCTTTTAGGTATTGTCTCTAAAAACAGGTATTGTCTCTCTCTTTTTGGCTGGCCAGAATTCATATTTATTCATTTAGCTAGAGATGTGAAGAACCCCAGAAAATGGCTCTATTTTGAGAATATGAGCATTAAATTCTTCATAACACACAGTAAGGCACACAAGTCATGCCCTCTAATCTAAGTCATGGCGACCAATGCTAGACTTATTAATTATTCACTTATTTTTAGCAACAAGAAAAATTTGTTGCAGACCACCTTTTTAAGTAATAAAGTTATCATGCATTTTTTCAATGATTCCAGTCCACTTCAGAGTGAGCAGGATTGACTATCACTCACCAATGTAATTGGTATTTAATGCTTACGATCAGTTCGGTTGTCTGTTATGAATGCGTGGATGGATTTTCATCATTTCTTTTCAAATTTTCATTACCCTTTTGATGTTTTTCTGCAGCAGAGCGTACTGATGTTCTTTTTTGACCATAGTGAAGAAAAACCCTGTAATGAATTCCATTTTATTACTTTGTGCAGGTGGATCTTGAGCAAGCCCTTGATATTTCTTTCCACGTGGAGAACTTGCCTAGGTCAGGGAACTTGGCAATTCCCCTCGGGAGAAGTGGAGGATTTGTTGCCAAGATGGCTCTTCATGACAAAGAAGGGCGGTGCTTGCTTTTGCATGCCGCTGTAGTTGTCAGGAGAGGAGCAGCTCTGAAGGTTGGTTATCTGAAGGGGTGGATTATTATGTGCTCTTAATGTATCTGTGGTAACACATTATGGGTGCAGTCTGCATGAATGCGGGGAAACCTCGATTAATTGGAAATCATATAGAAATAAGTGATCTATAATAAATTTTGATAAAATAGTTTTGTCATTTGTACATTACTGAGTGTTATTCACTACCAGAAATGAACTTTTATCTCATAATCTTTTCTAAGACCTCAAGTTAATTTTTTTTATCTTTATCACTGTACATATTTCAAGATTTTAAAAGGTTGGTTATGTTTTTTATTGTCTGACTATATTCTAAATGTGAGAGTATAATAGTGTTCCTAGTTATTGCTGGGGGGGCTTTTCTCTATTATGTTTGAAATATATATGTGTACATTCCTAAAACTTCCTATCAAGTTCCATACATTCACATCATCATCTTGCAGAATTTTCAACGGTCACTGGGTTTTCAAGCTGTTTTTATTATTTTCTATTTTTTTGGAAGCAGTGTAAGTCATTATTAAAATTACAAAACATTCCAATCTAAAGTTATTCAACAGTTGTGGTGTTATGTTAGATGATTCTCAGAGAAACCACTCCCATAAAAAAAGCAATTTTTTAAGTAGTTCTGAATAATGTGCCTGCATATTACTTCTCTAATAATCGTTTACAATTTTTTAACCTAATCATGAATAAAAAGGTATGTTTAAACTAATTCTAATACAGAAATGTATGTGTATGTACTATGAACATAAAAAATTAGTTATGAATGAAATCTGGAAAAAATGTTAAGAAAATTGAGTAATGTTCTCTTAGGGGCAGTGAGGTTTTACATGAATTATGGGTTCTAAAACAAATGATTTAATGCATTAGAGATTTGAGTCAATTTCATACCATATGAAAGTATTTTAATTCAAGGTATATATAAATTTGATTCACAAATCTTCTAGATGTCTCCGTTTAAAATTTAAAATTCCATTCATTGGTTGATGAAATAAATTTTTAAATTATACAATAAAAATTAATTATTTTACTGTCCTGATTTATCTAGTATGAATATTCCTCACTTTTATTGGGTTTGCCTTTTCTTTATTCTGTTCTCATCATCCACCAGGTGACTGTTTGGGCTCCGTATTGGCTTGTTAATAGGACGGGGCTTCCCCTCATGTTTCGCCAAGAGGGTGTTCCTCAGGATGCAGCTGGACAATTTGAAGAGCATGAAGTTGCAAGATCACTGTCACCACTACCCTTTTCCTTCTCGGACCATGAAGCCAGTCACTCTGTTGTTGTTCGTCTCGGCAAAGGGCTTCTCAGGGATGGCCACCCTCTGGTAGGTTAACATTCATATTTTATTAATGTGCTGGACACCACTACTGCAATGTGGTGCCAATGTACCCTAAAAGCAGGATGTGGAAAAATAAAGTGTTTTTAGAGGGCCAAAAGTGGTGTATTGAAGTTTCAAAAAATTGTTTTCAAACCTTGTTGTTTTAATAAATATACCATATGTAAACTGTGGTTTCAATGGCTGATCGAAGCCATTCAGCCTAATTATTGCCATAAGTTATTCATCATCAAATTATTAGAATTCCATGAATTAAATTATTTTCATTAAGACTAAATTTTTCCTGAGCAAAGAAATTAATGATATTAGGTAAAGCTGGAAAGTATTTATTAAAATTATTTTATTATAATAATTGAGTCAAGTTATGTGGTAACTAGGGAAACAGCACTCGGTTTAAGTCTGGCTGTAATTGATGGTGAAGTTTCTTAGGTCAAATGTACTTAAAAATCTGTTTTCCTAATATAGGGTTTGGGAATTTAACATGCCCTATGTATTCTTTGTTTCAATTTCAATTCTCAGCCAAGGCTGAAGTTTGAAAGGCCTTTTTCAAGTAAAAAAATGCCATTGTACAATCAATTTTTTACTGTACTTAAAAGTGATTGTGTCAGAGAATTCTGGTGATTTGAGAATTGAGTATTATCTTTTTTTTATTATGGAGTTTACTGCACTGAATTGGCATGTCACTGGCCAACAAGTCTGACTAATACAATTGTCTTCCATAAATTCAAATGTTTGTTTATCTCTCAATGTCTGACCAGTAATCCCAAAGGATATAACAGGAAACCTTCGTATAACCTCTGAATTTTTCTGGCATTGGAGAGTTCTTATATCGAGGTTTTTGTGTACTTTATATTTGTAATGACAATGAAGTGTGTGTGAGGTATATAACTATGGAAAAATGTGATAATGTGTAGTTTTCTTATTCTCTTGCAGTGGTGTCAAAATTTTCACCTTCAGAGTGGCACACAAGTGAGACGTTTGCATGTATCAAGGCGTGATGCCCGTGCAGACACAGTCTATACTGTAGGAATAGATGTGAGAGCTGGAAGAGGGAGTGCTAGGGTCACTAATATTGTGACGCTATCGCCACGATTTCAACTGCACAATAAATCTCCATTTACTCTACAGTTTGCTCAGAAATATTTTGCCACAACTTTTGTAAGTAACTCCCATCTTTTTACTCTAATGCTCCATGCTAACATGCACCATGCACATAATATGAAGTGTCATAGACTAGCTAGCAAATGTAATGCCATGGTACGAACAATGATGAACGTTAACATTTTTTTCTGCTGTTAAATGGTCACTTAAAAAATCTGTGGTGACAATCTGCTGTTATTTGGAGGGGTTTTACCTTTTTGTTATCAATTTATGTGATGCATATTTAATTGCATGTGAAATTAACATCACTCTATGTAATAAATATGTCAGTGACAAGATCCCCAATTCAAGGCTTATTGTAATCCAAATGTTCTAAAATATGTGATAATATTTTTTATTAAATTGTCTCTTCTCTGTAAATGGGAATGTCAGCATTGCACTTAGTTAAAATGTATCATTTTAAGTATTCTCTTGTATTGGAATGGTCAATTGCAGAAGGATCCTGGAGCAGAGGCTACCTATTTGGTAGCAGTGCCAGAGAGTTGCTTGCCTTTCCATTGGCCTCGCTTACAGAAAGAAAACCTTCTCTGTGTTCGGATAATGGACATCTCAAAATGCCTGTGGTCTGGAGGATTTCCTATAGACATCACTGATTCTTTCCACATTAATATCAGGTAAATGTGGAAATAAGTTGAAATAAATGGGAGATGTTAACTGAGGGAAATAATGGTAATTTTCAGTGTAAAATAGTGATTGTATAGTCTCATAAGTCATTTAAAAAGAAATGCTATAATGGGAAATGAGTATAGACTCAGCATTTCTGGTGAACCTTTTTCTAAACAATTTCATTTAAAATCAGCCTGCTGCTAATGTCTTGAATTGAAACATTATGTCTATCACACATATCAGTTTAATTTACTCGTCATGTAAAATATTGAATGAGCTACACCTATTAGGCCCAACATTTTGGTGAAATCTAAGAGAAATGAGCTCTGGCTCTAGACGCAGTGATTATTATGTGCATTTTGACTGATTTATAAACTCATATTAAGCCTTTATTTCACTAAACATTTGATTTTTTTAGGGAGGAGTATTATCATTGTGCAGCTACAACCTCGCAACTCCAGGTTCTCTTACCAACCTCAGTGTAGTAATTGTGAAGGCCCCTCACTTATTTGCTCCCAATTGCTTTCACTAGCTATATTTTTAGTTTGGAAAATCAATAGTTGAACTGGAAAACTTGTTGTCATTCATTGCTTGTTCAATCCATGAAAGACCATGTTAGAAACATTTATGAAGTCCTCAGAAAGATCCTCACAATGGTCCGGGCAAAGTACCTCATTATCAGCTTGTTGTGTCTGCATCAGCAGTTTTAAACAGTCCTCACTAAATATGGAATCTGGTCTGGCCATTATTCTGCTTCACAAGCTAAGATGGTACATGCATAATAAAACTATAGCACAGAAAACATCAACCCCCTCAAAAAAATCATGGTGATCCATTAGCTGTACTATCCAAGATAAAAATTTTCCAAGTTTACCGCTTAAAATTTCAAAATACCAAGTGCTGTGTACTAGTTATTAATAATGCAAAAACACTGGATTCTTACTTGGATTTTATACATACCCTACCTTACTTTGCAGCAATTTAAAAAGGCTGTAAAGTTTTATATGCATTTGGTATGAGAGTATGTATTAGTACAAATAGAACAGAGAAGGTGAGAATGATAGTTGTCATTAGTAAGAAAACTCCACATCGGTCACTCACAGAGATGTCCTTGCCATGAATATGGAAACATAGAACTCTGCAGTGAATTTGCTGTGAAAAACTAAATGAGTCAAATTTCGTTGATCATGGTGTCACCATTGAATCCTCCCTGAATTTTTACCAATGCCATTGCCTTTAGAGAACAAGGCATTTTGTGTTGATTCCTTATGAACCTTGTTGTGGTGAAGACCTTCACCTTCTGTTGTTGCTGAATCAGTATTTTGCTAGATGAATTAATATCAATGGTGATGGGCAGACGGATTGACAGATTCCAAATTGACTCCAGATTTCATGTACTTCTGTTATTATCATGATTGAGTTAACTTAAACTATCATCTCATGAAATAAATAGTTATTCATCATACTGATGCTGCACTAATTGAATTCTGAGATCAGGTGTCATAGGGCTAAGAAATAAGATGAGTTGGATTGTTGACCTTTTGAAAGTGGGGAAAAAGTCATATTTAGGGCAATACAGCAATTTAATTGGACTAATTAAAGAAAGCTGACATCATGATCCATTGTGTTGAGAATAATTTGGAGTATGATTTTCTTTGTCATGTGTCATTTTTCACATCTTTTCAGAGATATTTCTGGCAAGATGCATTTCCTGCGAGTTGAAGTTTCTCTTCGTGCAGCAACATTTGTGGTGGTCTTACTGGAAGCTGGGATCGGAGGGGCTGTGCCTCCTCCCTTGCGAGTGGACAACCTCAGTGAAGTGACCATCCACTTTGGTCAAGCATCCTCACTTCGCAGCAGTGAGGCCTATCGCACTGCTGCCAAACCCAAGATTCCAGTTCCGTATGCATGGGATGAGACCATGCACGCCAAGTTAATCACTCTGGAGGCACCAGGGGGGTCTGCAGCAACCTACGATATGACTCGTTTGGTGGAAGGATCTCAGTTAACCTATGAGAACTTCATTTACATTGCATTCACTGGGACATTCAAAAAGTAAGCCTACTTTATATTTTATTTTTTGTTTGTTCAAGTATTTTCAGTAAACACAGGTAGGGAATTGATCCTTGAGCCCTATTGACTCTAAGACAATTGACGGAATCCATACTCAAATGGTGTCATTTACCTTGAATTTGATGAAGATGAATATTAATGCATCACATTTTATGTGGAAAGAACTTGGAAGATTTTGACTGCTTGTTCCATGTCTGATTTTGTTCAGTGTTGCACCTCTAAAATAGCAAACTTAAGATTTTTTATAGGATATCTCATGGTGAAGTAGGTTTTCAATGGATGCCAATCCACGCATTACTGTAACAATCCCCTTGTGTCTCCTAACAAACACAACCCAGCATCCTATTCTTCAAGAAACTCCTCTTCAACTCAGTATACTTCCTTCCATCATTCTGTCCTACATGCCTATCCTATTGCTGCCCATTTTTTGCTTGCATACTGTTTCCCCTCTATCACAGTCTCCAACAACCCTTTGCCAATCAAAATACTTTGCTTTTAAGATTAATTACCCCAAAATGGATTCGTCCCAGATTCTCATTACTTATTATCCACTGAATTAATTCACATTTAACCTTTAGATGCCACCATTTTCACATTGAGTTTACTCCGTCAACTCAAAGAGGTTGTGAATATTTCACAAATTATATGTTGTACAAATTAGTGGGCCCCTCTATCCTCAATCATCTTCACTGACTGGCTTTTACTGATCTGATTATAACATGGCCACTTGTTGGTAATAGTCTTAATATAATTTAATTTGATCCTCTCAGTTAAAATTGCCAGCATAAGAAATAGTTTTCTAATGACCAAATTGTTGGGAGATTAAAGCATACCTTGAATGAAAGAAGAATACAAGGTATTCTTCTTTGATTAAAAATTATTCACCAAATTGTCAAGCTTGATACCATTGAGTGAAAAGCATACCTTTCCCACGGCTACATATATTAGTAGCATTTTAAGTCTGCATCTTTGCAGGTTTCCCTTGCCACAAAAGCTGCAATTTCCTGTACAGATGAGATAATTACCAATTTTTCATTCACCTTTTTGTCTGTGAGAGTGACTTACCAATATGGATAATATTTGTATTACCAATATGGATAATATGGCTATTTTGTGAGCCTCAAAAGGAGTTTTTAAATATGTATATATAAATAATCTTTAGAATGTCTGCTTAAGTTATTTTCTGCTTACAAACAATGTTCTATTCAAAAATTCTTAAAATTCATTGCAAACTACCATTCAATAGGTCATTAGAATTAGTTAGAGCCTTCTCAGAGGATGGAGCTAGCACTAGTCTTGCCCTGCCAGATTTCAACCCTTTGGATGTCGAGAGCCAACAATTAGTGCTTGACGTATTTGAGGATTGCAGTCCCTACCACTACCCTGTGGGTGGTGTCAGCAGAGTTGTACTAAGCCGCAAGCAGCCTGGGAGGCGTTCACAGCTGTGGAGGATGACAGCTGAGGGGCAGCTGCAACATGAGGGAAGTGTGCCACCTCGGGATCCCAAAGCACATAGCACAAAGTCTGATTTAAAAAATCGTAGAGTTTTGGTAAGTTTTTCTCCTATATCTAAGATAAAAATCTCTAAGCTCTAAAAATATCTAGGCACATACAAATTTATTCTGTGTAAGCTCTTTACTTATGCCTTTCTCTGAGTGTATTTTCTTCTAGATGAAATACATGTAGATAATTATGGAAAATAATTTGCCCATTGTGAATTTTTTATATAAGTGATGTCCTTTGGGAAACAAAATAGTGATGGCTTATGGTCTGAAGTACTGTGCTTGTCCAGTAAAATTCATTTGTTCTAAGTTAGACAGTGGGCAGGCACGCCTTGTTTATATTAACCCCTTAGAAAAATTCTCTTGGAGAATTGCTTGGTTATAGAGATACAAGAATAACTTTCCATTAATTGGAATTCAGATCTTGGTCAGATCAAGACATTTGTTGGGTGAATTCTTCTCGGGTCTTCCACCGGGTCAATGTCTCCATAGCTGCTGACGTTTCGATTCCCGACTCGGTCATCGTCATCAGGGCTTCTGGTATCAGAATCGAAGTATCGGCAGCTATGGAGACATTGACCCGTTGGAAGACTCGAGAAGAATTCACCCAACTCATACGCCGGGAAAGCACCAGATCTTTCAAGACATTTGTATTTTTCATGAGAAATCCCAAGCTAAATTATGTGCTAATCCTGTGGAAATATTAAATGTCCAATAACCAACTATAACTATGTTTCTAAACTAGTTTAATTTTAAGTATTTCTCAATTTAGTAGTCAGGATTTATTTGCTTCCAGGAGTAAACAAAACTACTGATTTCCAATTAGATGGAAGACAGTTGCTTCTGAAGGATCAAAATATACACTTGCTTTTATACTTTTCTTTATGTTTTTTATCCATTTTTATAGGTATTAGATATTGCAGGCACAGCTCCTCAACCTTTTCAGTATATGCAACTCGTAATATGTCGCCCAGAAGCTCGCCGCCGCACAACCCAAACTTGGCGTTTCACAGATGATGGGAGACTCTGCTGTGTGCATGACAACTTATGTGTACAGGCAAAGGATGGATTTTTTGGGCTGAGAGAAGGTAGGCAATGCATTTTGATTAAATGAACAGGTTTCAATTTTTAAAATATGTATGCTGTTGTAATAAGTGTAAAATGTTTTATTTAAATTATTTTCTTCATTAATAAACTGCTTTTCTATTCATTCTTCAGGGAGCGAAGCTGTATTGGGGCCTTGTCGAACTGACAGCCATTTAAAGACAGATTCGGGAGTTGCCATTGAGCAAGCAGTTGGAAGGCAACGTCTTCGCCCTGGTTCGGGATTCCTTTCTGTTAGAACGATTGCTGATGGGCCAACACGTGTCTTGCAAATTCGAGATTTTAAGGAATCTAAGGTTTTTAAATTCTATTACATGCATATAAATATAAAAATTTCAGCTAGCTTTTTCATAAATTAAATTTCATTTCATCACTATTAAATACTCTTCTGAGTAAAAACTCAGCTGAATTATAGAATAATTTCAAAGACTAATTTTTAAACATAAAATGTGAACTTACATGCTCAGCACAGCATGACTATTAAATCAAAGCAAAATTTATGATGGTTGGTCTGATTTCATGTTGATATTTTTTGATTCTTGGTGTAGTATTTGTAACATTTTACAAATGGCATTCTGAAATATTACATTTTTTTGGTTTTGAATTTTGAAGAAAAATCATTGGGATAAAGATTCCGAGAGCTACTTGTTGTATGTATACATATACTTTTTATTGACTACTGCTATCCTCTTATGTGTGTGTATTTGTTTAAATGCCATCCATTGGCACAGCTAACTAAACTAAAGGTCTCAAACTCTTGTGGAATAATGATGACTCTCTTATAATGTGTTGACCCGCATGCATGGTTTACATAAAAAGTATCGGGAAAAGTTTCAAAAATATAAAGTTATGAGTGTCAACATACTTATGCCAGTGTCTTTTCCACGATTTGAAGACTCTCTGGTAGGTGGATTCCAGAAAGTCCAAAGGGTACGCGTGCAAGCTTCTTTGACAGAGTTTAGGGTCTCATGGTGGTGTCCTTGAGGGAGGATTTCACTTTTGGGAATAGGAAATATTCTTGTGGTGCCAAGTTGGGACTGAAAGGGGGTTTGAGATTTGTTGTGATGCTGCTACAGTTCTTTGCCAGCAGACATTTGCCTGTTGGTCGTCCGTCTAGACCTTCAAGACGAGTTTAGGGCAGATGTTTTGCATCGCCAAATTCTCAGTGATAATGGTGTGTGCTGCCAATGCCAGTATGATCTTCAATTATGCACATACTCAATCAATGGTCTGAATTCAACGCTTCATGCACATGTTAGGAAAAAATTGTTATCGATACGTTTTGTACAAACCTTTTATGTTAAAACAGGGTAGATATGGTCAATTAAATTATAAATAGAAAAAGGCTAATCATATAAGACAGTAACGAGATGAATTGTCCAGTATTTAAAATCAATTCTTTTGTTAAATATCTGTGTGAAACTATCTTAGTGAACATTATGAAACAAGAGTTCATTAAAATTGAATTATCTATTTAAAAGGTTGTAATTTTTTTAGTTGATGTCTCCTACTGAAAGTAATTTTTTTACTGTTTCCCCAAAAGGGAAAAATTATAAAATTGGTACTAATTGAAGAAAACTCTGTGATGTCAAGATCTGAATTGTCGTATCTTTTCTCAGGATGCTGAAGGAAAGGGAAGAAATCAAGGTTCAGGACAGGATAAGTTGACACCTGTCCAATCTGAAAGTGAGTGTAGCTTTGAAGTGAATGTGAAACTTCATCTATGCAGTGGACTAGGAGTTAGTCTTGTCACTCCTCCAGAGGAGTTACTATATGTGCACCTTAAAGGGATAATGCTGAATGCAACAGCAATGTGGGAGAAAAATAAGGGTGGATACCCCACCAAACAAACCCTTGATATGAGCGTGGCTGATGTTCAAGTGGATGGGCAACTCAAAGAAACTCAGTGCCCTGTGGTCCTTCATGTCACCCCAACCCCTGCTCCAATAAACACCCTTGCTATTGCTGCTCCACCGCCAGATTCTGCGAGCAAAGTCCAGTCGGCTGTGCCCAAGAGACCACTGCATACCCAACCACCAGCAATCAGAGTCACTGTTGAAAGACTCCCAGGTTCTCATCCAAATGTGGAAATTTTCAAGGTTGGTTCTCCTTTGATTATTTTTCATGGCCGACTTGCTCAGTTTGTTTGAAAAATGGAAATTTTTAGTCTGCTAAATCAGTTTGTTGGTGTATTTAGTATCTAATTGAGTGGCCATGACTAAAATGATAAAAACAGGTGGCATATGACATTTCGCTGATTTTTGATCAACTCAAGAATTTGACTGCTGTTTTCAATATCAACTATTAACCGATCAAAGCTCAAATGTTTGAATGAGCTGTTTTCATCATTAGGTGATTAAATATTGTCGAATAAGAACCTTATTAACCACTCATTTCTTAGCTTGAATATATTTTTGACTCTCACTTTTGTTATATTATTATGTTAGCTTATTATAAATTTAAATTAATGCTCACCTGCGGCAGTAATGAAAAAATAATTTTGACTGCATAATGCAACAGTACATTATCCAATTGTAGTATATACTTGGATGGAAAACTGTACATCGGCACAGAAAATGTTAAGTAATCCGCTTTCTTCTGTAACGGACCATAATGTAACATCTGGACATTTACTGTACTGTATTTCATTCTGAATATCACGCTTATTATGTCATTATTGAACAATGGTCAGCATGCTTATGTTATTTTGATATGACTTTTCATTCATTAAATGAATATCACAATGTATTTTTCCACTGTTCTTTATAATATTATAAAATACATTGTGTTCTTCATTAAATGAACATGAACTTCCACAAATTTGAGCCAGAAAAAATCGAATGACTTTTGGTTATTTATCTGATGTTATTTTGATTTACTGCACCTTAAATGATAGACTATTAAGCTAAATTTTGTTTCAAATTTCTAAAATATTGTTTCCTTTTTTCCTTTGGGCAGCATCTCATTGTCTCTCTTAAGAATCTGACTGTCAACATTGAAGAAAAATTATTCCTTAAACTATATCAGTTTGTAATGGGTGACCGAAATGGGAATTCACAAACAAAGCCAACAGAGGAGGAAGCCAAAGCAGTAGAAGATGAAGATCCCAGTGATTACGAGTCGCAACGTATGCTCATGGAAGCAGCTTCTGTTTATGCGACTCGCTATTATTTTGATATTCTGAGGCTGGAACCAATACAGGTTAGGATGTAAAAGAACTGAAATACTGAAAAATGTATATTAGATGCCTAAATGGACCTGTTTCATGAAAAATGTTTTAATAATATTCATCCCTCGTCATATATTCTGTGATTGTGGACTATGAATTTGTAGTCAGTAGTAAGGCCATCCGTTAGTAGATTGCTGTGTTTTTCCTTGATTTGGTATATGCTTTATGTTGCAGGTAAGGTTGAGTGTGTTCACCTCAAGCAAGCTTCCGAGTCAGCTGCAGCAAGTAAAGAGATCCTTGGGCCTGACACTTATCAAGTTTGAGGATGCAAGTGTGGAACTTGAGCCCTTTATCAAAAGGCATCCTTTTGAGTCAAGCCAGCAGCTCATTCACTCAATCATCAAGCATTACAAAGAGGTAATTTCTTCTGGTTTAATTTTAACTTTACCATTGTGACTATGAGTTGTTATTTGGTAAGATTGTTGTTTAGGACTTGACACAAAACACTGTTCTTTCTTGAGCCAATGTTGTATCCATAGTAGTGGCTTATATTTAGAATGGGTGAATACAATTTTTCCTTTTCTGATTGCTTCCACAATTGATTCCAAAGCTTGTTGATTTCTAGAAAATTTTTCATCTTCTAGGGTCTTAAGTGGCAGGCTGCAAAAATCTTGGGCTCCGTTGACTTTTTGGGCAATCCATTAGGCTTCATGAATGATGTTTCTGAAGGTGTGTCTGGTCTTATATTTGAAGGAAGTGTTGGTGCACTTGTGAAAAATGTGACTCATGGGATTTCTAATTCGGCAGCCAAAGTTACAGGTAATGTAAACCTTTTACCAACCATAACTTTAGTAAAGTTTGAATTTGGTATTTTTACTTGGAGGAGACTATTGATTATTGCGATGACATTCATTCATCTGTCACTCTACTGGAAATTGGAATGTTCAAAGGGTTTAATTTATGTTCTTGGAAAGTTTTCATGAAGAAGTATTGCTTTAAGTTCATTGCTAGATTGTTATAAGTCCTGAATAATACATTCCTAAAAGTAGTATTTAGAAACAATAGTCCTTTAAGATTCTGCTTTGGTCCCTTGTTTTTAATATGGTTTTGACTGATAGTCATATTTGTTTTGTCGTAAAGAACATATATGCTGCATAACATAATGAGTTAAAATGAAAATAAGTTATAGTTTTAATTGAGGTAATTCAATAGTAATAATATTTGAAAATGTGTTACCAGATGAATAACTCCAGTTTGTGTAATGTGTATTGAGTAGTCAAAAGGAGAAGGCAACATTTTACTTAGAGTATCTAGTTGAATTGTTACTCTTTTAGTTGTTTTTTTTACTCTTAGAAATAAATAATTAAGTGATGGTAGGAATCTATGTATATGTTAGTTTTTGTTATCTGAGTCTAACATAGTCAATAATTGAAATTGAAAATGATGAATTATTATATAGAACAGCAACTTTCATTATTAAGAAATATATTTTACTTATTAAGAAGTATATTAGAAATGCTATCAGCTATCAGCCTGCCTAAGTTCTTTGTTATATATGTGATTGAGCGACAGAATATGCATGGTGCATTTCTGAAATCTCTTGACAAATAAGTTTTTTGGCATCCTTTGAGGATTAAGTCATGTTTTATTTTTATAGCATAATGTTTAGCATAAAAGGGTAGAAGATCCTATTTGAATGTGAATTAAACTTAAATAAATAACATATGTCACTGATTTTCTCCAAAAGTTAAATAGGCAGTAATTCATAAGTACCTTTCCACAAATCATTCGTAGTACTAATTGGCGTACTTAATTGTATTATCCCATTCATGCAATCTCGTTCCTCTTTTGAGATTGTGCCAAATTGATCATGTTTTTGATTTGATAAAAGAGAGCGTTACTTCATTGAATGATGCTAATTTTATTATGTAATTTTGAGCTGTAATAAACCATGCATGGTGGTTGCTGTTCTCTGGAATACTTGAAGCCACACAAAATGGTCAGAGAACCTGCTGGCCAGGGTAGTCTGTTGGGCCAGTTCCCCACCCTGCCTTCCTAAATTTTGATTCACTCTCAGAAATTAGTACTCCATTATCTTTCATGGTCAAGTCCCTGGGAAACTAATTAAGAGGCTAAAATAGGTTTTTGTAAAATGATGAGGAGGTAATAGGTCGCAGACGAGATCCAGTAGGACAAAACATAACAGTCATGAAAACTAATAGTTCAGTTTGATTTCTTTGCTAAATAAGTTGAATGTGATTATCTTTTTGCTCTTAGAAATCGGCTCTGATTGAATGTTTTCACTCCCTTTGCCTAGAATCACTTTCGGATGGTTTGGGCAGAGTGATATTGGATGATGCCCATGAAGAGACTCGTCAGCGAATACGCACCACCCCACTAGGTGCCAGTAGTGGGGACCACATAGTGGCTGGACTTAAAGGTCTTGGCTTTGGTCTGTTGGGAGGTGTGACAAGCATCTTTACTCAGACATACGAAGGAGCTGCTTCTGAGGGTATTCAGGTACACCAGCGCCAGAGTCTATTGTTCTTTTGCCCTGTTTTGGCGTACAGACACAGCTAATTGGAACATTGAAGTAAAAGTTCCTGGAAGATTTTGTTTTAAATTTATCAGCCCCCATTCAATGATGAAGTCCTCTTATCAAAATGGATTAGCAAGAGTTGATTTTTACTAATACTATCGTAACCAGATAAAACACCTTAAAGTTGAATTTAAACCAGTAAAATTAATTTGGAGAGTGAGTTGCTGAAATATGAGATCTGAAACGCTTGGTTCACTGGTCACAGATGATATCCAGTAGGGTAAAACATTATATTCATGAAAACTAGAAGTTCAGTTTGATATTAACACAGTTATAAATTGAATATGATGATCTTTCTGCTCTTGGAAATTAGCTCTGTTAAATGTTTTCATTCCCTTTGCTTTGAGTCTTTTTTAATCGCTTCCTATAATGGTGATTGTCTAAAGTACAGTATAATCTTGATATAATGAAATACCACAGTGTATAAAATAAAAAGTTTGAATATATTCTATTGTTTCAGGCTTCACTTCGTGGAAGTATTTAATATCCATTACTAAAAAAGAAAGAAAGACTCGTACTTTTCCACAAATCTGGAACTTTGTGGAAAAGTACGAGTCTTTCTTTCTTTTTTAGTAATGGATAAAAAGTTTGAGTTTAAATTTAAAAATTTGACTACTTTCGGTCAGGGAAAGTAATCAGCTCTTTGGCTTTTGTGTCTGTTTTGCAAATTGTTTAAGTTGGTATATCTATTGTTATTGTAAAAACATAAATATGACTTCAAATTACCATTCAAACATTTACAATGACATTATTTTAATCTTACAGAATCATTACTTTGATTTAAGGCTTTATACCAGAATTTAGGACATGGCTATTGGGTACAGTAGCATAAGCAGTTGTTAGTGTCGTGGACGTGGTATCTGATTTATTAAATACACAATTCAATGTAGGACCCTGAAAGTCGCTCAGTTTCTTGCTTATTGATGACCCTTATAAGAAAAGAGGGAGAAATATACATTTTGGTTAATCTTTGGTAAATCTCACTTTTCAGGGTTTCATATCTGGATTGGGTAAAGGACTGGTGGGTACAGTGACAAAACCAGTTGTTGGTGTCCTTGACCTGGCCTCCGAAGCAGCAAGTGCTGTCAGAGATTCAAGTCGAAGGTAAAAATGATGTAATTGTATTGTTTTTTATCAGAGAGCTGAGATGAATAAACTAGACTGAAACAAAATGTAGTTAATCAGCAACAAATGTTAAGGCATTCCCTTTGAGTTTAACGTTGACCTGACCACTTCCTGCCATTGTGCCTGTTTTTGACTGTTGGCTTATTTTACAATAAATGATGGCACAGATAATTTACTGATGGGGCAGTAATGCATATATGGACATATACAATTAGATAAAAAACACACGACCCAGGTTTCGACGTTGAATGTCATCATCAGGTCATCATCAACGTCGAAACCTGGGTCGTGTGTTTTTTAAAATAAAGTGTGTGGAATTACAAAGTCAATTATTTCATTACATTTCCATCTGTTTTGCAAATTCCATAAAGTTATGCCTGAGACAACAAATTTTAATGAAGTTTGCTATGGTGGGAAAATAATCCATAAAAAGTTATCAGATTCTGCACAAGGAGGAAGGTTAAGTTGAGCATTCAAGGAGAATAGCATTAATTAGATTAGAGAATTTTAGTGGGGTACTATTTGGCTCAAAAATTGGCATTTAGGTGAGAGCTTTAGGATAAAATTTTGTCAGCAAAAGAAACAATTTCAAAGAGAAGTGGAAGATAATTAAACTGTCCAAAATATCTTGCACTTCCCTGATTCACCATGATCTGAATTGAGAATTACTGGCTACAGCTTTTAATATCATTTTGCATCTCTTCCATCTGTTGACCTACCTGTACCTACTAATCAGCCAATTTTCCAGAATATTGCTAAGTCTTCTGCTGCATCACTATTTATTTCTTCATGTTCTTTAAATAAACTTAGAACTAAAATTAATAGTTGTGGTAATAAATATAATACTGGCATTGGTGAATTGTCTAACTTTGTTATGTAGCTGTGTTTTGATCTGATCAAGTAATCTTTATCATGCCTCATAAATGCTTATTTTGTTGAGGAATCTTTCCTACAGCTTAAAAAATTTCAAAAATAATTCCATAGTTACTCCCAGTGAAGTTAGACAGAGTTAATGTTAGAGGTTCACCATAAGAATGGTTGTTATTTTATGTTCATGATAGAACTCAGTGTGTTTTCTTATTGAAGATAGTATAAAATATATATGCTCCCAAAGGAGATTAATCGAGGTGTTCCCCAGGGTTCTTTTCATTAGCCCATCCTGCTTCTTCTCAAAATTAATGATCTCTCTGATAACCTGGTCAGTATACTTGATAGTCTTCCCACTCTTTATCCTGATGACACTTATTTTGTAATTTACTCTGCCTCTACTCAGGAACTTCTGAACTGTTGCAGTCAAGTCATTCAAAAAATCAATTTTTGGACAACTCACAGTTGTCTTAAAATCAATGTTGAAAAGTCACAAGTCATGAGATTTGCTCAAAATAACACACCCACCCTAGTGTTAAATATTCCTTAAGATGGAAAACTGGCTGAGTCTGCAAAATTACTTGGCATAAATTTAAACATCCAACTTCATTGGGATTTTCATGTTGAGATTCTTAGGAAGTGACTTAACTCATGGTGCTTTTTTATTTGTGCAATTCATTTCACTGTTTCTGATAATTTTCTCCTCTCACTATTCTTCTCTCTCCTCCTATTATTGCCATTATTTCTTGCATATTTTACCTAATATATTGTTCAAGGATTCTTTACCACAAGCTGTTTCTATATGTAAGGTGTCAACCCTATAGGTAATGTTGAATGAAAAACTCTATGCCGTAATTTCGGTCAACCAGGTGACAATCAACTAAATTGGGAAATTTTAACAGCGGGGAAGACAAAAGTAGTCAAAACTCTGGTGGAAAATGTATCACTGAATAAGTGGGGAGAGAGAGGAAAGGAGAAAGTATTTTGGTTTGCATGAAGTAGGTTAATGCATCTGAAGAAGTAAGTTGTATAAAGTAAATTAGGAGTGTATTATTTGGGACTACTTTATGTGTACACAGTGCTGTACGTTAGTATTCTGAAAACATCCAAATCCTAACTTAAAGTTACTGACTGCATAGAAATCATTTGTAACGTCAGCAGTTAAAAACCTCCCTTCCTTGTCTCAGACAGTCAGCATATGCATTAGTATTTGTGTTTTACATTGGTCATGACCTTCTATCTTTCAAGTTGCATCCCTGAATGAAACTTTACCTTTTGGATAAATATAGTTATTTTAGGATTTATGTTGATGTTGCAATTTCAACATAATATAATTACTTGAATCATGAATTTTGAATTTGAGATTCAGTAAATTACTCATAAATATGTACTATGTCAGCAGTGACAAGCTTTATAGAACTATTTCTGATAATTTGTTCTTAATGTGAATACACCAAAAGTGTAAATCAGGGATTAACAATAAGATTAAAAATTTTTTAAGTTAAAAATATTTGCTCTGGTGTTTGATTGACCTTGTTCTTTTAATTAGAGCTTAAAGTGTTCAATGGTACGTTATAATATGGTAATGGTACATACAAGGGTACTCCATGTGATATTATATTTTCTGGGCATGGATTATTGGAGCAGAGTTAAAGTTCATCATTTAGAAAATATGTATTTCTTAAACTATACCATTGAAGTGATATTTTTAACAGCCTTTATGCCATTCTTTCCATTTAGTGCTAGCCGGGCTGGTCCTGGCCGTGTGAGACCACCACGTTGTGTAACAGGTCCTGGAGGTCTGTTACCTCAGTATTCAAGGAAACAAAGCCGTGGCCAAGAATTTCTCTATGAACTGAATGGAAGAAATTCTGCTGAGCTGTGAGTAGATTATTTTACTTGATTAAAATTAGTTCTAGTGAATTTTTGGATTAAATCAGCTGGCCCAAATTGGCCCAAAGGCAAGAAAACTGAGAGTGATACATTAGTACCAGTCTTTAGGGTGGAGATTCTTGGCACCAATTCCTCAGGATCTGTGCTTAGAGCAGTAATCCTAAGACCTGGTGTCGAGTGATCTGTATTCAAGATAAGAATCCGTGGTATTTCTTGTTACTGAGGTACTGAAAACGAGATAGCTGAGACTGTAAATTTGATTGGCACTAGGTTGTAAAAACAAAGTTTAAAGTAAGGGGAAGGGTAGGGAATACACACTGAGTCACTTCGGGTGTGTTTAAGAAACTGTTACCCACGTATACCTCAATCACCCACAAAAAAGGCATAATAAATAATAAAAAAATGAGAATGTCTCTCTCAAAACTCCTTGGCCAGTGACCCGTCAATCACACAGATGAATGCAAAATTATAAGATGGATGTAACGAAACAGAAAGGACTTACCTAAGCAAGCAATCACTCAATCACTCAGGTGTGTTAGACATTTGTGAATTGTACTCACTCACTCATTCAGGGTTTACAAGGATCCCTCCTATGCCAGTGACCCATCAATCACACGGATGGATGCAAAATTATAAAATGGATGTACGCATGTATGCTTTCTTTCATTCACTCAATCCCTCAGGTGTATTTTTGAAAACTGGTACCTTTGCCATTCACAAGTACTCACTCATTCAGGGTTTACAAGGTTTCCTCCTATGTCAGGGACCCATCAATCAAATTGAAATACAGGAAGGGCTTACGTGAACACGCATTCACTCAATAGCTCGGGTGTATGAGACCTTTGTGAATCTCATACACTCACTGGTTCAGGGTTTGCAAGGATTTCTCCTGTGCCAGGGACCCCACAATCACACAAACAAAAAAATAAGGAAATAAGTATCGGGGGTAGGTAAGTGCCTAGAGAAAACCAGGCACCAGGTATTTCGCCTGTATTTGCCAGGCAATGGCCTACGCAGCCATATAAAACACCTGGTGTTCAAAATTTATGAATTAGTGAAGTTTGTTATTTCTAGAAACAAGATTTTGGTGAAGGTTAAGGATGAGTCATTCATATTTTATGCCAAGTATATAGTTGGTAAATTTGATTATATTCATGTTTGCATTTTTACACTTGAAATGTCTTTATTTAACAGATTTATGGCCTATGAAGTGTTGTGCAGTGGAGATAAGGATCTTAGGATACTAATAACGAGTGAACGTATAGTGGTGTTCACCTGTGGAAGTGGTGCTTCTAGTTCAAGCTCAAGTTCTGCCGGTGGTTCAACAGTGCCCAGTATTGTAAGAGAGTTTGATTTGAGGTTAGTAAAGGAATATTTTAATATATCTTAATGTACGATCATTTTCTGGGAATAGTATCACCTTCTACTAACAATAGTTGAATTTATTACCAATTATTGCTAGACACTAACATTTGAGTGTGTAACTTTACGTCTATTTTCTGTGTAAAAAATCTAATACAGTAAAATCTAGTTATTTCAGTTCTGTTTTAACTGTTATACAACGTGAAACTAATGGAAGTCCTAAACCTAAGTAATATTATTTTGTTTTCAATATGATTTAGCCTTATGACTTGCAAGCAAGTTTAGAAATCTTTCTCAAAGGTATTAAAACATTTGCACAATGCAAAATTTACATTTTTGGTGTATGTGCAAAGGATTTGTGATTTTATCTCAATTTCTTGAAGCATAAATTCCATGATCCCTCAGCAAGTAACTTATTTTTACTTAATTGATAATCATGGGAGATGATGCAAGCAGAAGCTGCTCGCATCATCTCCAACTCTCCATCAGTTGGCCTATTACAGAATGTGAGAAGGCTCATGGCTAGACCTGTCCTGTTATACTAATTGCAGTCAGAGTGATATCATTTTATTCTAACCCTTTGTATTTTTCTCAGTTTATGAGTTAATTAGTTAAAAGAGATCTCAGGGCTGGTATACTGTTAATGCTGTCCATCCTCTTATGGAGCGGGAGGACAAGGCAGAATGGGTAGGCCTTCTGTAGTAGAGGAGGCGGAAGCAACAGCTTTTTACTACCCAAACAATAGGAGTAAACTACGAAACTGTTAAAGGGATAGAATGTCCACACTTTTCTTAAACCAAGTTTAAACTACACCCTGAATGCTTACAATTCGTTAGTGCACATAGAGATTTACTGCCAAAAGGTGGAATCATTAGAAATTATTTGCTCATAGTTAGTTTCTTTTGAACCGAGATATTCCACCATCTTTTGGTCTCTTAAAATTTAAATAACAAGGCTTTACCATATACTTTCTATATAGTTCAATGTACTTTGTGACATCATATTTGACGGGCCTTATATCATGTATAATTGACCTCTTGTTTATTCTATTCTGATCACCTGGTGAGAATAATATATTATTATTGTACAAATTACAATTTTTCATAATTAGTGCAGACTTCAATACTTATGATGACCCAGGATGACTGCAATGTAGTCTCAGCCTTTAAAAACTGAATAATTTTCATGTAAATACCAAATATTTTAAAACATGCTAAGATCAAATAAGTGATGAGAGTCACTGGTCAAAAATGTGAAAATTCAGCTTTCATAGTATAACAGCCCATCTAGTTTGTTCTTTAAGATATGTAAATACAAAAGAAGTTATCTCAAATCACTGTGATTCAAAGAATAATTGTTCCATTTTTCAGCCATAGCACTCCAAAAATAATTTTGTATTGCATTGAGGGAGAAATTTGGCCCAATAAAAGTAAATTTTTTCTTATGAGCTACTTAAATGTAATATAAAAATGTCTATTTTATGTACTGAGAATTTTATTGAAGATTTTCATTGAGATTCTTTGCTGTATGCTGCAGATTCAATGAAAAACTTTTCTTTCCAACATATGGCTGAGTACCATAAGCTAATTTCTCTCATGCATTTAGAGTGCTTTTAGTCATACAATTGAATTTTTTCGCTCTAGTGAACTGCATGAATGCACGGTTGTTACAAAATTGTCCAAACATTATTTGGAATTGGGAGTTGGAAGTATTGAATTGGTTGAAGGGCCCATTACTGGCATGGTGATTGGTGCAATAACTAGACCAAGATTTCGCTGTGATCAAGAGGCTACTGCATTTTGGGTAAGTACCATCTTCCAAAGAGGAATGTTAACAAATATGGGGGAAGTCAAATTTTAACCTAAATAAATGATTCTCAAAAGAATTACTATTTTATAGCAAACCTTGATAAAAGAGTGCCAAACTTGGCATCTAATTGCAAATGAAAAATGCTAACATTCTCTGGATACAGTAATATTACGTGAAGCTCCTTAAAACTGTGAGCTAGTATGGCCAATATTGATAAAGAAAAGTAATTCTGTCCGTAATGCTTCATGTAGAATAGTCTTTGTAAGCATGAACATCCCGTTAAGTTATAGACATGGCATTCCCAAAACTTTTCTTTAAACTCAAAACTTTTTTTTAAGATATCTTATTCAATGTTGCCTCCATATCCACCACCATCAACACAGAAACATATATGCATATGTAGGGTTCCAATCTAATGGGATGGAATCCAAACATTTTTCTGTAAAATTAAACACCAGTTAGTACAAAAGGATTCTTTAAAAAATTTTTCTAACTATATCAAAAGTGCAAAACTTCTGAATAAATGGATGAATAGAATTTATGGAAGATAGGCAATATGGAAAACTCAAAATGACCACTTGATTTACTTCTGATGGTATCAATCATAATTTTAGGAAAAGTAATTCTCATCTCATTCAGAAATAGAAACTCATAAATTTCTTATTTTTCCAAAACATTAAACAGATATTGCTTGTATATGCTACATTTTGCTTTCTTGATGGCTTAGTAAGTCAACACACGTGCCACGTTTCGGAGATAATTACCTTTGATTAATCTGGACTGCATTCTGGTCATAGTTCCTCTGATGCTATATAGTTGTTGTGGAAGGGTTACAGTAGTTTCAAAATGTGGCAAATTGCCTCTTGAAAGTCCTCAGGTTTTTTCAGAAATGGGAGTTAAAGTTTTATTGACCAAGTTGCGTTGAGTACTATCCTTAATTTTTCAGGATCAGTTGATACACAATATGCACTGAATAATTAAGTCCTCTATTGAAGTAACATGTAATATTTTACTGGTCCTTAGGTGGTGCAGCAGATTAATTATGCAAAAGGAATGCACAAAGATCAGCAGTGCACCCTTCTTTGCAGTGAAGAAAACATGTATGAAGACTGAATATGCATTACACTATACTGAATAAAACAAAAAATTTTGAACTTATTTTGAACTTGTTTGCATACATAATGAAAAATCATCGAAAAATAATTTTAGTAGTGTTTTAAAATGATTGTAAAATGTGAATGTATGTATATATGTTAAGATTTTGTAAAGTATTAGTGAAATATTCCATTTTGTTGAAGATGGCTCTTATCCCTGAAATCACGAATATTTTTGTTCACATTGTTTGTACAAGTATTCTTGAGCGAAATGTATATAGCACTTTTTCCCCATTCTGAGAATGGTGTGAGGCTGATAGTATATTTATTTGTGTAAATTAACATTAAAAGCATTACTGTGTAGAATCAGATTTTATTTTATATCAAACCATCACCTTGAAAAACAAACAATTCAACTGAAGCGTATCCATCAAGCCTTTTTTTTCTAAAAACATTTAAAATTATTAAAAAACAGTACAAAAATAAGAGTTCTTTGGGTGCACGACTAACAGGTTAACTTCACAATGAATTTGTAATGCACACACATGTTCCACATCCTTATTAATTATTCATCACAAATTTCATGTCTTTTATCTCTCCAATCCAAAACATTATGTAAAATGAATGACTTAAAACAGGGCAAACACTCATTTTGCAGACTACCATTGCTGATTTTTCCTGATGAACATGACATCTTTTGTCCAGATGTTTCTCCATTATCACTTTATGAGCCACTGGTAGAATTGAAGTCAATCCGACTATAATGCTGTTTTTTTTTGCCAGTTTGCACTCGTGATGAATATGAACACATGATCTTACAACTAAAAGGAACCTTGTTCTCATTAGGCATTTCTGCTTCACATATTATATTTCCCATTTTTGCATGATTCCTAATATTAGAACCTTTTTAAACCTTCCCCATTTTTTCCCAGAATTTTTGAAGAACTTGAGTAATTCCTCGTTGCTCCCGATTTCCCAGCTGAATTGCCACTCCTCTGTTAACCCTGTGAATGCCTAATGAAAAATTTCACCACTCAGGATTGAATAGCATTATTACTTCTCCCAATACAAAGAAAGCCTTCTTCAAATATTCCTTATGCACCCTGATTCAAATCATGAGCTACATCAAATAAATATATAGCTAATGAACGTGTCTTTGGAGGTCCTACCATGTAATTTTCTGCACACGGTGTACTTTTTTAAATGTTCAAACATAATAGAGTAAAGAAGGTCAATGAATAATAGATCAGGCTTCTGACATCTCGAGTCTGATAAAAAAAATTAACAAAGGTAACAAACATTTTCTCATCAAAAATCCTCCAGTCATGATGGATATGTGAAAGATCACACATAAGGGACTTCATTTCAGGGTCACATCATTAAAACAATATGCAGAGTTAATGTTTAAATAAGACAGCAGAAATTAATGTATTCTAAATGCCATTTCAAAAATAGGTTGCGGTGAAGTCCCGGAAAAATTGTTTAAGCACAAGATTTAGTGCCTATTTCAGAGGTTTATTTAAATACTGGGCATGGTCACTTGCTCTTTAGGTGAAAAAATAATTTATCTAAATTGAGAGAGATTTCAGTAACAATTTTCAGAAAAACAATTTTCTTTTTCACTTTTCATGCTCTAGGCTTCACATCTTTAATTTCAAAGAGCTTCCGGACGAAGTAGACTTGAAGAATAGTGGTACATGCGATGAAAAATATTTGAACCAAACACCAATTCTGGACATACGCATTGTTATCCAACAATAAATTATAATCACGACCTTCCCTTCCACGACTATGATGCTGGTACTGTAGCATGTCCTGGATGTTCTTTTCAACACTGCGTATGGTTTCCTAATGAAAATAAAAATATAACATTAAAATTCTCAACATAATTACAGTATATAAGAATGCAATTAGGCATATTATAATGGGTGTTCACAAGAGTGGTTTTTCCCTGGCCTATTAATGCCATTCTTATTACCCAACAGTTTAAATTATCGATTTTCATAAATGTAAAGACAAGGGGATACCACATAACATTGAGGAAAAAAATTTAATAAAGAATTATGCCCACAACTAAAACCTTGGAATAAGCCTAAAATATGTAATCATGAACACAAATGCCATCTCGTAATAAAATTATTGTCCAACAACACCAAATGATCATCTACAGTTTGAAAGGTGAGGGTAGACCTCACTTAATACAAATCCCCACAGCATGAAATTTACTGAAGGGGCAGTGGGGCCTGTTACTTTCCCTGCAGTTTCCTAGGAAGATCTGGCATTCAAAAAATCAAGCGGCTCCAGTGGAATGCACCCAAAGCCATTGGGAATTAAACCTGGGCCATCCAGTTCCCACCCCAATGCTCTACCTATAAGTATATCACACCCTCCTAACTAATTATCATGGCATAAATAATATTCAGAACATTCAATAGTGTGCACTGAACTTTGAAATCCTTGATTCCCTTACTAATTTAAAGGCAAAAATTTAGATGATAATGATCAGGGAACATACGGTAGTTGTGCCTAACCTAAGTAAATTATAGAATTTGAGATGAGTTCATACACTAATCTTTAAGGTTATCCTCAACTCATTTATTTGACCAACTTAAAAATGTAGGAGACAGTAATGAAATAGTGTTTTTTTCCTAGTATTCACCATTTTAACTAATTTTAGGTGTGTACACATATTATTATTGTATGACATCATTTGCAACATGAATGAATAATGTCAAAAAAAAAATTCGTAAATCTAAATGAAAAATGAACTCTAATAAGACCCAGGTTTCACTGTGGTGCAGCATTGCAAGCCTAATGATGCCGCACTGCAGTGAAACCTGGGTCGCATTTAAGTTTATTTAGGCTAGTAGTAGTATTTAGGGGAGGCGACCGACAGCTGAGGTAATTTGTGCCATTAGTGATGGACAGGAAAGGATGAAGGGTGGAGAGAAACACAGCGTCGGCATTAGCCTACTCTTTACGAAAGGTGCCAAGGGGTCCGCAGCTTAACGTCCCATCCGATGGACGGCGTACTCACTCAAAATGCTCTCCACCTAGCACCTCTAGTAGGGATTGAGATACAAGACAAGTTTTATTTTTCATGGGGATGTAAAAAGTTTTATTTTGACATTATTCATCATGGAACAATTCCACAAAGTTAAGTCTGAAACTTCACTCGCATCTATTGGTTGTTCACTAAAGTCACCACAAATTTTATCAGGTGCATTCTAAGACATAACAAAAGAAAAAGAGCATCTACAGGAAATACTGTCTAGTACAAGAAATAAAGTCCCTATTAATGCAGTGTTGAAAATGTTTCCATTTAAAGATCTAGTGGCATTATTTCAGTTATGTAAGAAAATAGATCATGATGGAGGTTTCAAAGTGCCTTACAATATTTCCCTATAATAATTTCAATTACCTACCCACCACTTCTATTCCATCACCTTTCCCTACCCTCCTTCTCTACTACTTCTTGAAAACTGCATGGTATGCAAAATACCATAAGTGGCAGTTTTCAAGTTGGCAAAAAAGACATGTAAAAAGGTAATAAAAAATAAATGATAGAGCAAAGGGTCAACCTCTGTAGTCCAAATAAATCTTTGAGTTCAGCGAAGTAGTAGTTGTCTCACCTCTCCATAATTTCTCACTCTGCAAAAATGCAAAAACTAAGTAATTCCATTATTTTGTAGCAATTTTTACTGCATAAGGACTTCGGGGTTGCATAATCGTTAGGTCTGGAGGGCCAGTTCAAATACGGCCACTGGTACTGGCCAACCCTGGATACTTCCAGCTTTAATCAATTTGTGTAATATTTGGGGTACCAGACCTCTCTGGTTAATGGCAGGAATCATTTGGAAAGGAAATTGCTCCTCTAGGCAATGTGGGAAGTTAACATGCTGCAGGAGTTAGTACAAGGTGAGGTGAGCTCTACCTTCACCTAGGAATCCACTTTTAGGGTTGAGTACTGTAGTAGCATGTGGGATAAAAATAATTGCATAAAACAGTAAAATGGAATGCTAACCGTTTATCCATTTTCTAAACTAACTTGAATTTCACTTAATTTTCATAAGAAAGTTGGGTGAATGCATGAATAGTGGAGCATAAGGGAGGTAAATAAAGATCCAAGAAATAGTTTGTTACATCCAAGAGACAGTCACATAGCATTATCATTGAACACAATTGAAATCCTAAATTTATTTTTAATTTTGAGAGATTTGGTTAATTCCTTGGCTCACAACTGAATTATTTTAATTGAAACCATATGCTTAAACACTACAAACTCCCAACATTTCTAGCTCCTCAATATAATTTCTTTGGCACTGAAAAATGAGAGGATTTGGATGAAATCACATTCAATTGTTGAAGTACTTAAATACTCTAAAATTGCTTAAATTAACACATGCTGATGAGAAATTTTAGATTACTCCTTTGAATTAGATATCCCTGTGAAATTTCCACTAATTGTTGTCAGAGTATGACTACTTGAAATCTGATAATTGTGATTAATTTATGTAAAACTGTGGTAACTTTGCATCATTGCTATGAATTTAAATGTAACTAACTATAGCAACACTTAAGGCGCATTTTAGCACTTAGCTAAGGCCATAAAATCATCAAGTCTCATATCAAAAACTATGAACCCAAATTTAAAAAATATCTGACTAGGCCTAGACTTAATCTCGAGCTATAGTTACTCAAATAAATTCCATTTCTCGACTTCCCGCCCATATTTTTCTTCCTTCTCCCCCTTCGATTGATAGTTCCAATTCTCTGCCATGCATCTATAGGACAGTTTGGAGGATTAATTAGTACATGCCATCCTACAGTAAAAGCTAAAATAATGTACTTAACGTGCAACGTTCAACGTACCTCTTACGGGGTATTCGTTACCTCTTACATGTGGGGGTCTTCATATCCAGCCTATATTATAAACTAGGCTCTTTTTAAGTATCGAGTGTAATATCTTAGATGTTTAACATACAGATTCACTCATAAGAAATTGTACTTTTTTTAGATTGCCGTGATTGAGTTAAGAAATGATAAAAATATATTCGCAAAATACGAACCGTGAAATTTTGAACGCTCAAATCCAGGTCCTCAAGTTCCTTGCTGAATTTGTCCCATTCATCGTACCTGAAAAATTATTAATGAAAAATAATAAGTAGGAAACAGAATACATAAAAAAAAAATAATATGCTGTCGCCAAAAAAGTATACATGGCAAAATACACATAATTACAGCTTCCATATGCTCACCTGATGACCGTAATATAAATATTAACTAGCTTCGCGGCAAACCGCGAAAACTGATTATCAATGCACACTCCGTAATAACCACCTCTTGAGCCGGAATCTTGGTAGTCCGACGTGGCTTTCCATTGATACGGATGCACTATTTGCCCGTTGGGATCACGAACGGCAAACCCTGCCATCCCGTCCCCTCCTCTTAAAACCTTAGAAAATCAAAATAATGAATCATTAATGGTTGAGTAACACTGTAGATTCAATTCAGAATCTTGTCTTTATTTCGACACACAAAAACAGTTTTGTCATGCAAAGGGCGGGTGAATATTTTCTCCTGGTTCATACCTGGAAGCTGACATAGAAGGTGGCACCCGGATTCACGTATTGGAAATAACAGTCTTCCTTTCCTGGATCAATATGAACTTTGTAGTCCATGGCTACTGCCGGTAAAGATTCGTACCATGGTACAGTAGTTTCGTCACCACATACCAATAATAAATTAATAAATGTCACTAAGGTGATAAACGACGTGGCAGCTATTGAAGCCATATTTTGGTTAACCTTAACCACCTGTGGAATGAAATTGAAAGGGTTGTTAAAGATAAATATGGATACATTTACCACACAACGACTACGACTGTGAAAAATTCAAAATAACACACATTACACACATCTGCTAAAGATTAACAACATATAACATTCCCAATATTGTTTTCAAGATTTTCACGTTAACAGCACATGCGCAGGGAAACCTTCAACCTACTCTTACTTTCAAATTGCCGGGCTGTTTGTATCTTCGCATTTGCTCGTGTCAGGCAAGTTGCATGAAGTTAAGCAATAGTATGGTTTTTCCATTTATTTTTTTTATGAGATAGTTTGGATAGTTACTACTTTTGAAATAGTTACTTTTAAATTTGATGCATTAAGTATGTGTTTTGGAAATTCGCAGTGAAGGTTAAAGTTAAATGTGCCTTTGAACGTGGAAGAGGAATTTAAAAATAAGGTCGGTGAATTAGTTTAGATAATTGTTAACCTACGTTCGTGATATTTTTAGTGCATATATATCGTAACGTTCAGTTTTCGCTAATAAATGAATTTATGATAAAATAAAGTAAAAGGTGAAGGGAATAAAGGACACCCAGCCACTTTGCAATGATTGCAGAGTACGTAGATTACACACGCGTAACCTTCTGTTGTGGGCGTAAGAAGATGCTGGAGATACTTTGTTTGATGCCGGATTAGTTATTGAAGCTTAAAATGGCCAGTTATTTGTCTAACTGGCATTTACATACTTAATGACAATAAATGTCGTTATAATTAGGCAAACATTACAAATCATTCCATGATATAATTCTAGCAAAGGGATTTACATTTCAATTGGTTGATCAATTACTATTATTGATTGGTCTCAGTCATAATATAGTACATAAATAAAATGATATACGCTTGTCATTTAGCATAAACGATAAAGTATTCTTTCAGCCATTGGGGAACTCAGATATACCGAAGAAGCATTTCCCCGTAAGATATAGGATTTTAAGCCTTTCTTGAAGTTAGAATAGGAGTAGCTATTTTTCATTTCAGTGGCTAGGTACCTAGTAATGAGAAAATGGATGCTGAATTGTTATATTTATTTATCGAAGGGAATAACCCTTTTACAAAATGAAAGGCAAAAACATAAGTTAGATTAGTTCCACAATTATAAAAATATTTATAAACAGGTACAAATTGCATACATTTACACACTCGTTATTGAGAATTAAAGCATAATTTAGAATTTAAGAAGAATCTTGATTTGTTAAGCTTTTAAGGCATTTTTAGAGGGCATACACGTACATGCTCATACCTTCCCATACCACACCATATCTCACAAGTACATACCTAGTTAGATTGATTAATGCTAACAAAATATCAATATTAGTAAAGATTCCAATTTAAAAATGGAAGCAAAAAGTGAGAGATATTGTTTATGTTACAAGCCAGATGATGGTGCAAAATGATAAGTGTTAGTAGTAGTTATTAAAGAGATCTTGTGGTATCATTTAAGAAAATATTCTCAATGGGCATTGAAAATAACTTATTGACATGTGGTGATATCCACACAGCAATAATTAGCGTTCTAAAATTCCTCAGTTACTTTTAAAAACATTTGTTAAGGGGTCCTGATGAGATAGAACATAGGTCAATATAATCACAGCTCAATCATAATAATAATTTTGTGCATGATACCTAATTTCAAAGATAGCTGCATACCTTGTGTTATGTGATGTTACTCTGAAAGATATTGAACTTAAAGAGTTCAAAGGGAACAATCTTGTTATGCAGTCATTTAAAAGACAAGTTATGTTATACATTTTTGTATGTGTGTGTGTGGGGGGAGGAAAGATTAAATAGAGATAACATTTAAAGATGAATTTAAAGATCTTTGTGAACATTGAATTTGAATGCAATTTCAACTCCTAGGTCTTTTATATTTGTTAATTGGGCCATAGGATAATTCCTTTTCCAGCGGAATGTTACAGAATAGCATTTTTTGTAAATTGAAAGTTAGGTAGTGATGCTTACCTAGGTTTTAAGCCTATAAAGGCAGTTTTGCAGAGTTAGGTGACCATCCATTGATTGAACTGTTCAAAAAAATTTTAAGTCACCAGCATACAATAGATAAGGAAGTAGGTCTAATGCCATTATAATATCATTTATAACTTAAATAATAGTGGACCCAGATGGGATCCTTGGGGAATGCTTGATAATGGATGGATAGAAACAGCTACTTTTAGATTCATTAATTTTTAATACTTCTTCTCTGCTGGTCAAATAACTTCTTATCCAGTCAAGGTACCACTCATTCCCAACGCATCAAAGTTTCTAAGAAGAAGCTCATGACTAATACTATCAAAAGCCTTATTTAAGTTAGTACATATGGCGTCTGTTTGTAAGCTTTTTTCCCTACCTTCTAGGAGACACTTTTGAAAATCCAAAAGATTATTAAGTGTTGATCTTCCTTTGGTGAAACCATGCTGCTCAGGGATCGTGATAGTATTAAAGATAGAAGTTAGCTTATCTACAACCAATTATTCTAAGATTTTTGCTTTTAGGTATTGATAGCTTGGCAATCGGACGATAGTTAGTTACACTATTTCTGTTACCCTGCTTATGCTTGTGGAGTTAAATGTGCCAGGGAAAATACCAGCCGTGAAGGATTTATCAAACAGTATATACAAAGGGTAAAGTAATGGCACCAGACACATTCTCGGAAGTAGGGCTGGGAGTTCATCAGGACCACAACCCTTTTGGAGGTCAAGTTGACATAGTTTAGTCTTGTTGTCTAGATACTGAGATTGTTATAGATGAAATTGAAATGGAGGTGTGATTATTAATATTTTTCCGAGGAGTACTTTCATGTTTTACATACACAAATGAGAAATACTTAGCAATAAAGGTTTGTTATGTCATCATATGAACAAGCAGAAAGATCATTTAAAAAAATTACATTGGATGTCTGTCTGTCTTCCTCATACAACTGACATGATTCTAAAAATGTTTTGTGTTATTGTGGAGGTTCTTTTGGCATTAATTTATACTCCATTATGCCTGTCAATGTTGTGTTTCCTTCCAGTATCATTGTGTTAATGCTCATAATTTGTGAAAAATGAGATTAAGTATAGAAAGTATTTCATATATCTCTTGATAAGACTTCAGGAAACTAGAATTACTCCAGAATACAGCAATAACATTAACATCACCTGATTATGGTAACATTTTTTAGGAATAATCTTGGAAAGGGAAAGTTTTCATGAACCCAGTTACTTCATCCTAATGTACTCCTCTGCTGGCTTACATGAAACAAAATATCCTGAAACCCCATGCTAAATATTAAATAACTTATTCCTGAAGAAATGAGCATCATGAAATCTCTCCAATATCATAACTTTGACTGATGCACTACGGATGCCAGTAGATTGAATACATACCTGTATGTTAGCACTGGGCATAGTTTGTATGATTGACTGTTAAATCTCATACAGTGGAGGAGTTAAATGGAATTTTTTTGTGGAATTGGTGATTCATGATTTTAGTTTCAGAAGTTGCAGAATTTTATTTGCCACATCATGTATAGTATTATGGGATTACAGAGGCTAATGTGTGAATCTCTATTTATGTAATAGGCAGGGCAATCAATGTGAGTGTAAGGTGTTATCAGCCAAAGGACTGAGAATCTGGTGGTCTTGATTTAAATTCAAGCCTTTTTATAAAAGTCTTTCCACAATAGGTGTCTTTCTGTGCAAAATTACCCATGCAATTCAGTTGTACTAATACTAGGAATGAAACTTACTTTCTTACTTGGAGATCTTGTACAGAGTTACCCTCTGAGGAACTGGCTCTTCAATAGGGTATGGTTCTTATGTACGTAGCTTTAGTGGAGAGTGGGTGGGGTGAAGAGAACTCAAGAATGGAAATGGGCCGGAGAAAATGGCTGGTACAAATACAAATTGATTGGGAGAGAATCCTTACTGCTGGGGTAATATCAGATAAGCTGAATCTCAGATGGGTTCAAATTTTCTTATCCCCATTGCAGTTGTGGTATTAATTCAGTTAAGGTATCACCATAGCATATATGCTTCAAAGGTCATGGCAGGAAAAATGTATTGCTACTATGTTTTCAGTTTTATATGAATTTCAATTTTTCAATTGTATGACAAATTAAAAATTTTTTTATGCAAATTAAAAAAAAATTATTTATACAAATTCAGAGATTCTAATCAGTAGCACCTAACAGTGTTTATTTTACTTTCATTTGCATCTCTAACATCGAAAGACGGAGTTATCTTAGGTGAAGAGATACACTTGTTGAAATAGCAATTATATTTGATATTATTATTGCATTTCTTATAATGTTAACTTTAGGTTAACAAGGCTATGCATTGTCCATCAGCAGCATGACAAATTTAAGCGTCTTTACGGAAATGTTAACAATGGCCATTGAATTCTTTTCTATCAAGATGAGATTGACCTTATCAACAGTTTAATCTCTCATAAAAACTGTAGTTTATGTTTTGATTTGCACTTTTATAGCATATACAATGGATATCAAAGAAGTGGCTTCAGTTCTAAAAGAGCCAGACATGTTTAATTTTGAAAAGAGGCTCAGGGAAGCTCTACATGAGCTCAGTCTTAAACGGGTAAGATATGAGTCATTAGGAAATATTTGCATATCTTGAGTCGTCAAAATGATCTAGGTCAAATCCGTCATAACTAAGGTTCTACTTGAAGAAAGCAGAAAGGACCTCAATCAGGCACTTCTTGTAAAATATGACCTTGAAAGGCGACTGGACAAAGTGTGTCGGGAACTTGAAGAATCTCGGGTCCAACTGGAATTGGCTGTGAGTGCTGGGCGGAAGTGGGAGGAGGAGAGGGAAGCTATCCCTTTGCACCGGGCACAATTACAGGTAAATACCTATTAAAGGAGAAAGATTAGAAAAAGACCCATCAAAATATCTCAAAACTTTAGTTTCAAGTTTTTAAGCTAGGATTAGTTACAAGAACATATTCCTTTGTGATGTGCATGGTTCACAGCCTTATTTTTATGCAATGGGTTGGCAAAAGCTGAATTCATACTCATATTTGACCATTAGTGTGAGAGCATATGTACTGTTTTTATGAGTTATTGTTCATCAATATTTCAATTCAAAGATTGATTGACGTCAGCCCTCTTATGGGACTCATTTGAATTTCAATCCCCCTTGTACTGTTTCTCAAGTACTCTTGCTTTTGAATTCTTTGTTAGCCATTGAAATAATCGTACATAAGTTACATTTAGTCCATTAAGAAAAACCATAAACACAGTGATCAATCTTAAAGTTGGTTTAGTAGGTGATGGTAGAGTTCACCCAGTATTAAGCCCAGCAGCATGTGCAATTCACACACATCAGGGTAGGGGCACCAGTTCCTTTCCTTGTTCTGGTTATGGTTTCCCAGGAAGATCCGGTACCTGAAAAATTACATATCTGGGGTGAAGCTGAGGGTGCCCGGAGAGGCTTGACTTGGGAGCAAATGGCTCTCCTGCCCTCTGGTCAGTAGTCCAATGCTCTACTCCTGGACTACTGTTACCAACAAATTTAGTCCAAAGATATTATTTTTATAATTTTCATACTATTTCAAAATGTTCCATTAGTCCATCTTTTAATTTTTTCCTCTCAATTCCAATCTTCATTGGTATTGTTTTTTCAGTCATTTTCTTTACCAAGTCTTTTTTCAATATCCCCCTGGCCACTCACAGTCTTACTCTTGTTATGCTGCCATCTGACCTTCATTCCTCTCCCCCATTCTTTCTTCAGGATGACACCAGACTTCCTGCAGTCTAATGGTCATTTCCCAAGTGTATCACTTTCTATCCATTTCTCTAGAAGTCATTAGCACCACATTCTCACATTCCATATTTCTAACCCACATTTGCCCACTTTGAATGATATTCCCTCCCTCTAGTCCCCAACCAGAGATCCTATTGGGCATTTTTTTACCTTTGTCTTGGAGGAATGCCACTATCTCAAATTTATGATTGGGTGGTGCATCTTCTAGTGAATTTGACGTTGTGGTTCTCCATTGTCATCCACCTGTCAGCACTACTGCTATTTCCATGAACTTCGGTTTTGCAAACAGTTTGCAAAAGTTGATGCTTGGTTGATCATGTTGATTTGCTCCAACATCACCTTATGGTGAAATAGCTGCCTCTCACCAATGGTGACACATCATTTATAGTTCTGTTTGGGAGTCCCTATTCTCATTTAATTCTTTAAAAATCAGAGAATATGTTAAAAAACAGGAAAAAGTTGAGTCATGAGCTGTTTTATTTAAGAGAAAGCATCATAATATTAATCTAATTCTTTTTCGTCTGTAAGAAGTTATTAGGTTTGCAGAAAATTATGTAACCTTGATGTAGGTTTATCTCACATTCACAATTGTGTCACTGATTTTGAAAACCATGTATGTTGAATGATCAGCTCTGAATACCTAATCTTAGTATGTAGTAGTGCATAATAATATATGACTTGAAAAATAGCATAGCGCATATGATAATATGGGTACATAGTCAGCAATGGACAATATTTATGTATTGTGGACAGCTGAGCAGGAGAAAAATCGAATAGAGTTATATTGGGAGAATTTTGGATCTTGTTTGTGGTGGACACTTTTCATGATTGACTAGGGAGAAGAATCTGTAATATCTCAGGATTTTGGATAATAAGGTAAAAAATTATGATGGATTGTTTTTCTGTGTGCCTGGGACTAACAGCTGAGATTATGGCGAAAAAAGTTTAATTTTCAGCATGCTAATTCAAAAAAGCAATAAAATGTTCAAGGGTAGAAGATAAAATTTTTATTTTTGGGTTATATTTTATCAGGCTGGATTATGTATTTCATTAGCCTGTAATTCTGTTGGTATGAACACCAATGTCATTTCCTCTAGAAAAGAGGATGGACATGCTCGGATAGAATGAAGGAAGAAAGATAGTGTACAGAATTGAGATGGTTTTATTTTAGTGTAGTGTGTCAGGTTTTGTCCCGTCAGGCTAGGCTTAGAAATTCAGTGGTGGTATATAGTCTGTGTTCATCTATAATCTATCTTTAACAGTATACTAACATGCAAAAAAATATGCATTATATTCTTCCCACCAACCATAATAATTAATGCAAAGGTTGGTTGAATAGGAGACGGTAACCCAGCTAATGCTAAGTTGTGAGCTCAACAGCCAAGTGAAATTCACGCACTAGTGTAGAGGGTTGTTCCATTCCTTGTGCCATCACTGGCTTTCCAAGAAGATCTGGTGCTTGAAAAATAAAGAAGTGAAGTGAGAGTGCCCAGAGGTACCACTTGAAATCAGACTTGGGCCTTATAATCAGTAGCCAAGACTTGATTCCTATTCACTTGGTATTGTAATTTTTTGTAATTATTTCCTTTCATGTCAAGCCACTTTCAATAATCATATACTCTGTGTACTTTCCTTAGGCTGTGTAATTCTCTAGGACATAATATTTGTGCCTTTGTGCATTAACTGCTCAGCATGGATTATTTACGACCTTTATTTGATGTTATTGGATTGCAAATGTTTCCATATAAATGTTGCCAAAAGCCTCAACTGTGTTCTGCATGCATGCGTCGTATCACATTTCCTCTCTCGACACATTGTTCCTTCGATGCATTTAATTGCCAAGATATCATAGCATTAAATCCAAACCAATTCTTTCACTTTAAGCTTCTTAACTGCATTGCAACTCTTTCTTGTGTATTTGAAGTTGAAATACTCTTTTAAATTTGTGTTTTCGACAGGCTACTTCTGCAGAGAGAGATACACTTAAGGAGCAAGCTCGAACATTACAGGTTAGTTCATTTCTATCCTCTTCTCACTGCATTAGCATATTATGCATCCAAAACAGTGCATGGTTAACTCTTAGAAAAGGGATTGGTAGTGTGAGGAACAATTAGGTGGCTACTGTAGTGACTTCTCACCCCAAGTATCCAGCTTCAAATCCTAGAGGGGGTAGGATTTTTCAGTGGTATCCCAATCTCTACTTGAGTGCCCTGTGGAGAGAGCTTTTCAATTGGAGCACTCCATCCTTTGGATGGGAGTTGGAACTGTTTACCCCCTAGCTCCTATCATTAAAAGTAGGCTAATGCCAATGAATTGTTTCTCTCCACCCTTTCTCATTCCTTAAACATCCTACCCCTACCAAATTTCCCCTTTATCCCTAATAGTGCAAACAATTGGGACTGTTGGACACCTTGCCAAATAGCTAATAATAATTATGTATGGATGGGATGGATTTTACTGGTTTTACAGATGACTGACTGGAAATTAATTTACAATGAACTTATAAAAAATACTAAATAAAATGGCATTACCAGGATTAACAGTCCATGCAAAATTTTGTTCATTTACAAAACACATAATGCAAAAGATAAGGAGTTTAAAAAAGTCATCTAGAATTTCTTAATAACAAATATTTAATTATTTTTTCCTCTCTGAAATGAAAAGATGATGAATTCTTCACATGGATAGCACAATAATGGTTATTTTTAAATTAAATAATATGCCTGAATAAATGGAGATTATTTCTAAGCTTAAGAGTTTTACCAGGAAAAAAACAAAATTTAATCAAAAAAGGTTATGAATCATGATACTGACAAAGTGCAGTTTGAGATGCAGGATCATACCTGTATATTCAGGATCAAGGTTTTTAGTGTTAATTTTACACTGCCACTTCTATGTGGGGCAGTCAAAAAACCATTGGCTAATTATCTATTTACATGCTTCAGGAATGTGTATTATCCCTCACATTTCCTTAATTGAGGATAATTAGAATGAACAAGTAAAATGAAAGGTGCTTATGAACTCAATTATATGGAAGTGAACATGTCACTTAATTGAATTTATTTCAATGTAATAAAAATAAACCTTTTTCTCACTTCTCATTGTCCACTCATCTATGTTGGCTGTTGGTTGAATACCACTTTTGAAATCTACACTCCCATGTTCATGATGTTTCTTGAGAGATTATGCATTAGGAGAGATTTTTAGGTCTCTGAAATTAGTAATAATGATGTAAATTAGCATCAATTGTTAAAATTCAATATTTTAACAGTTTGCCAATGTTGAGTTGAAGAGGAGAGTGGAGGAACTTGAAGGCCAGGTGCATTGTCTTTCCTCTTTCCAGAATGGAACAATTACTCTTCAGACAAAAGTTGAAGAAGTCATTCGGGAAGTGAAGAGGTAAATAAATATAGAAAAATAATCTCTGTTGTGATGCTTTTAAGTAGTGATGTCCATTTTACTTGTCTTTTATGATTTGAAATGATTGGAGAATACCAGTAACACATGTACCCACAGAGATTAATTTAGTAATTAAGCTATGGTTATCATTTTCCTCATATCTGATCATGCTCCTGCTCATTTATGAAGGACTTTTATACAGCGAGATCAATTTTCCCATAGTTAAGCTAAAATCTTCACCTTCAAGGACTTGGAAGAGGTTTTTCTTGGAATCTGTCAGGAAAATATCATTCATTTTTGTGAACTGTACACCTCCTGTGTGTCACCATTCTACTTTTTCAAAGTAATTATTTCTTCCAGTTCTTCAAATATATGTATTGTTAAGAATCAAGTTTCTCTGAGATACCTATGTACATTTGCATTTGGGTGAATATTTAGGATACACTTTGACATTATTTATTGCTAGTTTTTCAACAATACTGACCTTTATCTAGATTTTCTTTCTATACTAGTATATACATAATCTCAGCTAATGCATCAGCTAGTATTCATGCCATTTTATTAAAAATATCTGATGATAAAATTATTGCTGTCAGGCAATCACAAAGCCTTTCACAGGATCAGAAAAGGCTGGAAAGATCAGTTAAAGCTGCTTCCAACTTGGGTGCACGCTTGGAATTAACTACTCGTCATAATGGCTGTATGCAGGAAAAGATGAAGGAGCAAATAAGAAAGATGGAAGCTAAAGTAATAGCATTAGCAAGTAAGTTATCCAGGCATTAAATTTAATAGTTTTTATATAGAATTATATTTATATAAAATAACTGAGCATTAAACAAATGTTTCCCTTTCTTTGTGTGGGCATTGTGTTGCAATGTAATTGGGATATCTAAAGATATAAATCATCTCTGAATACCTTCCTTGTATATCATTAATGCAGTAGATCTGTTTCCCAAAGAATAGAATTGTTTTTAAATGCAAAAAATATGCCATTATAATTAGATTATTTAGTCATTTGGCCAATTCACTTTGTTCCTCCAGCTGAATTGGATTGTTTAAAGCAAAGTTCCAGCACTGAACCTGTGGAGCAAAATGCAAAAGAACAAGAAGGAATCCATTTCAATGAGGTCAGTAACATTTCCATATATTATGTATCATTTATAGTTTTTTTGAATTAATGGAGAAACCTACCTACTATTGGTCATAGTAATATCTAGTAGTAGTCTCTTTAGAGGAGGCAACTGACAGCTGAGGTCATTTGCAGTTCCGTCCCATTTGATGGACGGTGTATTCACTCAAAGTACTCTCCACAAATCACCTCAAGTAGAGATCAGGATATCCATGAAAAAGATCTGCCACCTCCAGGATTCAAATCCTGGTCCTCTTGGAGGAAAGCCAGTACACTAGCCACTGCAACATCCTGATCCCCCATAGCAATATCTAGGGTAACAATTCTAACGAGAAAAGCAGGTTTTGGATGGGTATATCATATAGTGCCTACAATGGCTATAAAATTGTACCACAATGCATTTGCTTACGCCTCCTGACAATAATAAACTGACATCAGACAGTACAGTGTCCCTCTTCGAAGTTGCATACGTCATTCCTCCCTACATTCCATTCAACATGCCGATTCCATTCCTTCCCCTTCCTCATTTGCCCAACGTTCATCCCTTTATCACAGCCTTCAATACCCCATTCCCAATCATGCTCTGAATGTATCATTCCCTTCTCTATTTTGCTTACAAAGTAAAACTTCATTTGTTTTTTTGGTACATTTTGAGAATAAATAGAGGAATTTAATTTTGATTTTTGATTAATTTATCAATAAAATATTCTGCTCACAACATAGTGGAAAAGCAGCCTCCATGAAATGGAGAGTCGCTTGCAGTCTTCAGAAGAATGCAGGAAGAAGCTACAAAGAGCTATGGAATCAGCTCTAGAGATTTCTGCCAAATTGGAGAAGGAATCAAAGAAATTAAAAGAGGAAAATGTTCATCTTAGTGAATCTAATCAGAAGGCTGAATCACATCTAAAGGAACTTCAAGAGAGTCACTTAAAAAGGTATGCACTTTTGTGATTGCTACTCTTCTCAAGCAGGATTGTATATAGGATACTGTGCCATAATAAGGTAATGAGTGCACTCCCTGCCTTGGGAAGAATACAGTTGAAGTTAATTAAGGTGATTTCATAGATAACTTTACTTTAAATAACTGGGATACATCAGCAGGTGATTTCACAAGTGCCAATCTACATCAATGACCACAGGGAGGAATCAATAGATTTATGCAGAGAAATTCAATTTATCATGTTGAACACTTGGCTTGAATGACACATTAGGCATAGCTATACATGGACGATGCTCAGGGATCCAGATGTTTATCAGTAGGACTTTATTATGGAATTTTATATGTGAAAAGTGCCTTGGGACTCAAACAGATATCTGTTAAACTATATTATGGTTTGGCACCTATTAAGAATGACATGACAAAGTCTTACAATTTCGCAGAAGCTGATGTGCATTCAGATCACAATTTAGTGTTAATGAAGTGCAGCATTAGATTCAAAAGAATAAAACAGGGAAGGAGAATAAGTTAATAGAATATAAAAGCATTGGCTGGGACAAAAAGGAAAGAGTACCAGGAGGCAAGGGAAAAATGTATGAGTGAGGCCAGGGAGAAGGATATAGTGAAAGAAAGATGAAAACATCTGAAAAAAGGGATAGCAAAAACTACAAACAAAATTATAAAAATAGTTAAGATGAGATGACTAAGGAGATGGATGAGAGAAGGAAATTAAAGATGGAAACACAGAATTAGATAAAGTACAAAGCGATAAATAATAAGCTGAGGTGAGAAAACTAATAGGTCAAAAGAAGCGTGGTAAAGGATGCAGTGCAAGGTTATGAAGAGCTTCTTTCACCCCTCATACTGTTGCCCCATCACCATATATTCGAGCTTTACCTGCCATTTCTATGGGAAGAAAAGCTCGAGTTATCATAGCTGCTTTTTCTTTCCGTAATGATTAAGCTCAATAAAGTTTAGCCTGAAACTATGAAGTTAAATGGTAAAATTGGAACTGAACTTGGAAAAAAATCAGAAAAAAACTAAATAATCGCTCTTATTATTTTCTTTTTAATAGCATAAAAGTCAGGCTATCAACATATGTTACTTAATAATACAAATGCTTAAATTCTAGCCACAATTGATTTACTTTTTACCCTGTTTCATTTATAATTCTCAAATTAATGTATTGCGGGAAAGAGCTTATGAATTAATGACTTTTTTATACTTGAATAATTTTGGCTTTTTTTGAGGTAGGTAACAGCTATGTGCTACATTCTTTTATTTAAATAGTAATATGTGTGAAATGTATCATGGTTGTTCCTTTTGGAAGCTTTTAATCTAATTTACTTGACCTCTTAGCCTCTATAGATGTGCCATTAATCTCATTATTTTCTAATAAATTTTAATTGTAGGAAAATAAATTGTAAGGATGAAGAAGTCCAAGTAGACTGCTTATTTATCAGAGTGTCATGTTCTGAAGATAGTAATGCAACTTCTTTAAAAGTTGAACCATTAGCAAAAGAGGTTTTAGAGGAAAAGAAACTGGAAGAGTGAGTGAATGCTTTAAATGACATTTTTATTTCCAAATATCTTAATTGAAAGAGATTATTTTGCCAGAAAACAATAAATTGACATAGAAAAAGCAAAATTAAGGCATCCCAATTGAAAGATACAAATATTATTTTAAATGATATTTTCCATGTACTCGTATTGTTGATTAATGTTTCTTGTCTTATCAAACCTGATGCTTAATAGTTTTGTTCATTTGGAAATGATACTCAAGATAAATAGTTCTTGTTGGTTAAATTAAAGTATTTTATTATTCATTTAATCTTATGCTAAAACCTGTTATTTATTTGTACTATTCACCAAAAGTGTGAATGGGTCATGGTAGTCCAAGGGTAGAGCATTGGACTGCTGATGGGAGGGCCTGGGTTTGATTCCCAGGTAAGCCTCTAGGCACCCTCAGCTCCACCAAAGCTGTGTGATTTTTTGGGTACCAGACCTTCCTGGGGAACCATAGGCAGTACAGGGAAAGAACTGGGCCCTGATGTGTGAATTACACATACCGCCGGGCTTAGTACTGGATGAGCTCTACCATCACCTATCAAACCAACCTTCGGATTGATTACTGTGTTTATGGTTTCATAAAAAGTGTTTGCTGAATGTAGAAATGTGCCATGAGCTTTTTAATCAAATTTAACTAGAAGAAAAATATGAGGCATTTATATTTAATTTTTAATAAGAGAAATGGGCTATGGGAGAATTACTTAAGAGGATGGATGAAAGAAGACATAGACATGGAAATGTTGGGAAGAATACGCAGAGAGCTATACAATAAACTTAGGTGAGAAACTAAAATGGCTAAGGAAATTTGGTGGAAATATCAGTGCAAGAATATGGAGAAATTTCAGATACCAGGAAATACAAGTAATATGTAAAGTAAGGGAATTATCAGAATCCAGAAAGGGCAAAATTATACTTACCATAGGAGATAAGACTGGGAGATTATTAAGAGAGCCAAAAGAGGTTAAGGGATGGTAGAAATAATACATAAGAGCTTAATGGTAAACATATTAAGATGGCCAGTTTAGAAATAGAAAGGGATGTAGATGTGGCTAGCCTGGGTTCAGGAATACCAGATAGTGAGGTACAAAAAAGGGAGATAACGTAGTACGGATAATATCTTTACAGGAATACTAAAGAGTTTAGGGAAAAATGGGAGGAAGGGATTCTTTTGAATTTATACACAGTATTCATGAAGGAAGAGTGTGTGTGTGTGAATATTTCATTGGGCCAATTTTGATTTTAATCTTGAAAAGTGTTAAGCAGCTGCATGTAAGGAATATAAGATGATAGGTTTGATTTTAGATACAGCAAAGGTAATTTTAAGAATCATTGATAGAAGCTTATGCAATGGGGCAAGCAACTACCTTGGCCAAGATCCTCTTGGCTTCAGAAAGGGTAGAGATACGTGTGATGCCATTAAAGTGATGAGAGAAATAGAAAGGAGAATTGAATTTAATTGGGATATTTTTGGGTACTCCTTGGATTTTGAGAAGGCATTTGATGTAGTTTGGTCCAAGTTAAAAGAGATATTAAAAAATGTGGAAGTAGACTGAAGAGGTAGGCGAGTTATTTGAAACTTATCATGAATCAGATGCCACAGCTAAGATTAGAAGAGGGAGAATTGGAATTGGTAGTAAATGATGGGAAGGCATTGCCTATTATTGCTGGTACTTTTCAGCATATATGTGTAGGCTGAGGACATATTAATGGTAAAATGTAAAAGCCTTGAGCTTGGAATGAAAAGGATTGGTAAGATAAGCTGCTCAGATTAGGGGATGATCAAGCAATAATGAGTCAAACAACTAGGATTACAGTTATCATGGAATGCTCTACAGAAAAAATTCAAGAGGCATGGGATGAGGATTGACCACAATAAAACAAAAGTAATGAGATTCCCAAGATGTAGAAAATCTAAGGTAAACATTATGGTAAGATTTAATAACTAGAGCAGTTGGAGCAGTTAATGTTCTGTGGCAATATTGTAGAGCAAAGGGGGTATAGTAAATGGGGACATAAGAAGGATAATCGCATTAGCAAAAGATGCCTTTGTTGACCAGTGCACTGAGTAAAGATATGAAATATAAGATCAATAAAGACACTAATAAGGGACATAGTGCTTCACAGATGTCAGACCTAATCTTTTCGATAAGAGGATGAGCAAAGATTGGAGGCTTTTGAGATGTGGGTGTGGTGGAGAATAGAGAAAATCAGTTGGATGGAGAAAACAAATGTTTATAAATAGACTGAGGGAAAGGAGGAAGTTACAGGGGAAAATCCAAAAATTGCAAAGAAAGAAGGGATGCTATGAGAGAAAGGGAAATGTTTGGTAAGCAGGAAGAGATTGGACCTTTTGTGCAGCATGAAGGCAGGAAAAAGTCATGTAGAAATGGAAAGAAATAATGAAGGGCAAACAAGAGCAATTTCTGACAATACTTGGAAGTAACTAGTTGTTAGGGACCGTCCAAAACCTACCTTAAAATAGGTAGAATATCTTGAATGAATGAATGCATACTTTCTTTAATTTTGTCCAGTTTAAATGTACATAAAACTAATGCTATTTTATTTTTCTCGCTGGAATTTTTAGCCTTACACTCTCCCCCACCTAACTTTTTGTTTTTATTTCTGTTTCTGTACTTCATACCTAAAATATCTCCACATCATCTTATTTTGCAGAATTTAAGTACCCAAATTACCTATCTTGTTCAGTTGTTAAATTCTTCCAAATTTCCAATTATTTGCAACATTTTGGATAATGTTTAATTCATGAAATTAACAAAATAACAAAAGCTTTAAAAATCAATCTTAAATGATTCGAATTAGTTCACGGGGTACAGGTACATTTAAAAGTCATTTTAACTAAATGAATGAAGTTAACGTCGAAATTTATGCCTGAAACCCATGTAAAAAAATGAGTAAGAACTTGTAAAAAATGCGATTGGTCAACATAATTTAATGCGAAAACCCCTATCGTAGAAAGATAATGTACTGAAAAAGTAGCATTTTCTTTTGATGAATGTCGTTATGGAATTTTTTTTAAATTACGCAGCGGATGAATGTTGAGCGCATAATTTGAATACTTTAGTAAAAATAATGAAAAGTGGTTTTCTACTTACCCTTCTCAAGCGTATAATTTTAAAACGAAAAATCGGTATTATCTTCTGGCCGAAGTGATGTCTTTACGCACGCGTTGAACTCACCCCGCCAAGTCCGCCGTGGAATCGAGGGTTTACATGACGTCACTACGAATTTAACATTGGTCTCTGGAAATAGCCAATCTGAGTGCAGGGAAGGGCGCTATTCTTTGGATGGGCCCCCGTCAGTCTCAAGCGCTAGTCCATTTGGGGAGGTTGTATGTATCCTTGCCGTGCCGTCGGTCGAAGAAGAGGAATTTAGTCCAAAGGAAAACACAACCGGAGATGATTATGAGCTTTTCAAACACGTTTCCATACAAGACCTCGAAAAGCATCGAAATCAGAAAGGTCAGTAAAAGTTATATTCGGCCTATTTAATCAATAATCTGCCATTTAAATAAATTATTGTTTTGTGGCCAAATACTAATTTTTATATTTTCCACTGTAGATCCGAAAACCTTTGATGGAAAAGAAACGACGTGCCCGGATTAACAACAGCCTAAATGAATTGAAGAAAATGATATTAAGCTACAGTACTACTATAAAGGAGGTGAGTTGCCCTAAATGACTCTGGGTAGAAATTTGTGTCTTGTTTCTTCAATGGATATTAATTTTAGCGTGTTGTATTTTTTAAAATATTCTATTTTGTCTCATCATGGCGAACAATTTACCCTGAAAATACCGTCAATGTTTAATAATCATGACTCTTAATTGAATTTCTTATTATGTATAAGTTAAATTAAATTAAGTAAAAATTAAGTTAAATTAAATTAAATATTAAGTTAAATTCATTTTCCAGAATTATTTACTTATCACCGTAGAGTCATGATGGTTCCGTCAGAATGAAGAAATAGCTTTGATTAGATTTCCCAAGGGAGAACGACATATTTTCCCTGTGCTGAAAATAACCTCCGTTATGGAAACAATTTTGGGAATGTACAAGTTTATCTTCCTTCGGAAGTTTATTTTCTTTTTCTAAACACCCTCAGCAGGGTAAGTTTATAATATTATATGTAGCCAACCTTCGGTAGAACCAGCTTAATATTTTCAGTTGGTTTGGAAGAAATTCTGCGGTATTTGAGCCTAAAAGAAAATATTTTCTTGGAAAGTTCTTCCCCTGTAAACACGAACTTGCAGGAGTAATTTTCGAACCTTCTGACGGAGAAATCTTATTACGTTTTGCTTTAATGTGCACGTCTTAATTTACCCGTCCCAATACGCATGTCCTAATCTTAGGGAAAAACTTGGCTTTAATTATGTTTAAAATACTGACATTTTGTGTGTATACTAAAATGTTCACAGAGTTGAGCGACTCCGAACGTACACGTAGTTGCTTTGAATATTGCACAACATATACTACGTCAGAGCTTTTCAATTTTCCTTCACGTATGCTACATTTGTATTTTACCTATGTGGAACAGTGACGGATTCCATATGATCTGGCTTTAGAGAAGATTGAGCGTTAATAATTTACATATCCAAGGAGCTTATGGCACGTTGCATCATTCAATGTGTACGTGCAAGATGTAGTTTTGTAAGGAATGCGATTGTGTGGAGATTATTAAACTTTAAACAGTTCTATCAAATATTGTAGGCTCTTAAAAAGCTAATTTACTTCCGCGTGGTAAATGATTTAATTAATCGGCGCTAATTGGCGAAGCATCAGACATCAGTTTTGATTTTTAACTTATTTCACGGGGAAACAAGTTCTGGATAATCAAAAGAGTTAGGTCCCAAACTTAATTTAGTAACTGTTGAATTTAATGATTGACAATTGTATCACTAGTTCTGAGGAATCGAGCTCGGGCTACTCGGTACCATCGTCCAAGTGTGTGTGGCGGGGTGTGTTAGGACACCAACCTTAAAACAGATTAAAACCGCTTGCAAACCAGACAAAATCATGCCTGTTTACACCCACATAGACGAATATATTCATGCAAAACTCATTTAGCCCATAAAGATGCAAAGGTGTATACTACGAACTAACATACACAAATTTTACCCACGAAAGTACCAAATGTCTACGCTAGGTTCAATCTTGTCTACAACCAGGATAGTCTTTCAAAAATTAAATATCAATGACGTCACGTTCTAGATGAGTAACTGTGCTTTCGCGAATAAGAAAAAAATGATACGATAATTTTTATTCTTAAAAATATGGTGGGGAAATATAGGATCGGTAGGTACAGAATCGGTAGAATTGCGTGACGTTTCGTTAACAAGGGGAGGATTAGCGACCCAGATTAGAGAGGAGGAGGAACTGATTCAATCCTACTTTAGGGGTTGATTCAATCCCCTAGAAAAGAGAGTCTGTAATTATTGCCAGTGATGATATAATTTTTTAACAGGATCCCCAGCCGGCTAAACTGGAGAAGGCTGACATTCTGGAAATGACGGTGAGGCACCTGCAGCGACTGCATCATCTCATTCTCCTGGGTGGAAAACGCGTGGACGGAGCCGAAGGGTTCGATCGCCCCTCCGGGACGGTGCCCGATGGGGGCGGGGACCCTGCGTGGGAATGGCGAGGGGGGCAGAGGCCCTCCCTTTGTTGCTCGAGGTGCGGCGAGGAGGTCTCGAAATGCGGCGAAGGGAAAGGGCCATCGAAAGGGAAGCTTTGGGACCCGCCCACCCTTGGGTTGCAAGAAAGGGCCGGGGGCTGGTCGGGGGAGGTTGGGGCCAAGGTGGGCGGTGCGCCGGCGGCTGCTCGACCCGACAACGACTTCCTCCCCTCACGGAAGACGGGGGGCCCCATTGCCTGCCTTTCGCCGCCGCAGGAGGGTTGCCGCGAGGGGTCCGAAGGTGTACGCTGTCGGGTTTGGAGACCGTGGCAAGTCCCGAGGGGTGCCTCCCCTCCAAAAAGAGCGCCCAGTGGGCGGAGTTGAGGAGGCGGACGACACAAAACATGATGCCTTGCTCCTGCGTTCAAAATTCCTGGAGGCAGATGAGGGACTTTTACCGACGACCTGAAACAATTCTCTCATTTATAAAATTCTTGGTTCTACGATTATAACCTCCTCGTGGTAAAGCAGAAAACTTAATCTCTTTTCAGTCCCTTTTTCTCTTGTCGTTTTCTTGATTATTTCCAATTGGCCCAGTGGAAGAGAAGTTATTTTCCAACTCTGCCATTGGATGTTCGACGAGGGTGGTCCTAGTTCTGGAATTTGGACGCTATTATTCTGTGATAATATGTACACTGCAAATGATTTAAAATGAGAGATTTTTCCACAAGCGCTGAGGTTTCATTAATTTGTAGATAAATTTGACGTATTTGTGAAGCATTTCTACTGTCTGCTCTACGTTAGGTATCGTACATCTATGCTATTCGGTATTGTCCGTATAGTGTTATTTTACTTATTTACCTTTTTCAAGGTCCTGATGTGCTCATAATTTCAACCTTGTTTTGAATTTGAATGACCTCGTATTATGAATGAATAAATTATTAACTGTGACTATCTATTAGAATATCTGCATCTATCTTCATCACATTTGTAAATATATTTTTATGTTCATACCTATTGACTAGTTCAAATTATTTATGACTGTAAATATAATTTATAACTTTGAAATAAATCAAAAGAAATACAAAATTGCATGTGAAATTATTGAATGCACACAAGTCGTACAGTATCATGCTAACCATGCGCATGTGACATTCAGATTTTATTTTTACCCAATGGAACTCAATCTGAAGGCGATCTACTATAAATTTTTATTTATTGTGGAAACCGCATTTTTGGAATATATAAATATTTTAATATTATTTACTCTAGTATCTTTTCTAGTTACGTTAAAACGTTTTTACATGCGGAAATATGTTCATTGACCTGTTCTTCGAATATACAATATACATCATGCATATGCGGGAGCATCGAACATTGGCGAACTCCAAAAAGGTGTAATCTCTTAAAAAACATTATTTATACATGTATTCCTAGGCAGACCCTACGAGAATCTCAAGCATTATTTATAGTCTTTGCACCAGGAATTGACAGTCATTTCAGGAATTCTGTCAGTGGTGACATAGGGTTATGTGACAACGAACTCCCCGCCCGCCACCATGCCCAGCGATTCATTGAACGAAGACATGCTCTCACTACCGGATATTTCGCAAGGGCCAACGTATCCACTCCAAGAAATGGGGCGTCACCGAGTTGCACAATAACGTAAGTGTACAATATCTTTGGAAACCGGTAGCACAGCTTGTCTTTTGGTGTACACTAGGGTGGAATTCTAACGGCGGTGTATCCATAAGAAGCTCGTCCGTTGAAGCGCCAAGGAAAGCGTTTCCGTATGTTTATAGTAGGTATGGAAATCGTCCCGATCAAATGAATACCAAGGTCCCACGTGTATATGTCTTCAGCGATATCGGAAATTAGGCTGTACCTCTTGTGGAATAAGATTTGGTCTGTAGATCTCTCATAAAATTCACTTAATTGATGGTATTTCCATCTCACTTACTTACCGTTTGCATCTCATTTAACAGCACTGACAATGCTCTTGTGAATGGGAAGTATGTTGCAAAATGTTGGCATTATAAAAAAATATTTAGTTTCCGAAATTTCTGTCCATTATATATCAGTGAATTGCCACTAATTCCGTTGAAGGTTTTTTGAATACCCAGAACTTGCACTTCAAGCACTGCGTGCTAAAACGTTTTTACTAAAAGGCCCTCGAAGTTTGAGGCCATATAAGAGATTGGATGCAGGTGCATACAGATGAACAAATTTGAAAATGTAACAAACGGTTTTGTACCAAATATTATTTTTTATTACATTAATATTCAAATTGAGTAAGATATCGAGTATTTTGTAGCTATTGGTTTGAGGGATGGCGAGAATACTTATGCATGTGCAGTTTCATTCATTGCGTTTCTCGGGATTTTAATAGGGGAACAAAATACCCAAGTGAGGATAAACCGATAGAATAAAAAATAATGAGGGAATAAGCCATATTTTATCAATGATGCGTCGGCGTTCTTCAAGTTCAGAGGGAGTTATACCCGAAGTTTTCCATGATTCCCTTCCAGACGAGATGCGATATATATTGTAAGAACAGGCAATGAACAGCTAAGAGTTGGAGCTGGAAAAAATTCTCAAAACGTTTTATACGCTTTAAACAGCACATTTTAAAAATAAAAGTTTCAGGTTTAACTTTGTGAAATTCCTTCATTATGTGGGCGAAAAAGAAACTTAACACTTTCACAATAAAGATTTAATATTTCTTGACCATGGTTTCGATACTGCGCAGCATCGAAACCATGGTCAAGAAATATTAAATCTTTATTGTGAAAGTGTTAAGTTTCTTTTTTATGAGGATAGCATTTTTTAAGTTATCCACGAATCCCACGTTTAGGTAGTGGGAACGTGATAGGAAATCAGCAAATAAGGCATTAAGTAAACCAAGGATTTAGTTTGTGCGTCATTATTAGTTTAATGGAGTTCTTTCTTCGAAATATTGTTATTAATTAATAGTCTACCGTTTAAGGTAGGCTTTGGAAGGAGACAAACTGAACCCCGCTGCATTTTCAAGTGTCGCATATGGAGACAACGATACAGCCTTCTTCAATCCGCATACTTTCTACTTTCCTTCACCACGTCTGGCATGCCTCAAAATTCCCCATCTTCGTGGACGAAAACTTCGTATTTCTAGAAATTTATGCTATACGTTACCACATTTATGGAAACTTCAGATTATACACATCACACTGCCACGCATTTAAGGGATCACTCTTATTTCACTCCTTATCACAGTACTTTCGAGTGTTATGTATTCATACTTTCAAATATCAAGGTTTTCAAATATACAGTAGCCGTTGGACGCCAAGTGTGAGAATTCGAGAAGATACTATATGTGTATATTGCCGTGCGATACTCATCGGTTAATTCTAAACGGACACGGATTTAAAACGTTTACCACCTTGATTGTTTGATTTTTTTGCATAGATATTTCATTCGTTTCAGGCGCTTGACATCAGTGTGCTTTTTTGGCCTACCTTTAATTCTGGCAGCGCTCATAGGGCCAAAATCTCAATTACTGCGTTCGGTGCTACCTTGATGACCGTGGCGATAACTTAGAAAACTTTTGGGTGGAGGGCTTTAGGTTAGGAAGGTGTCGTTGGAAGCTTCACGTTTATCTAAGCTAAAAGTCAATTTACAGTTCCTTGTATTGCCATCATGCAGAGCCTTCTAATTGCAATAAATCTATTTCAACGCTTATCATCAGTTTAAATTTCACGTGTCGTATGTATTGCGTTTATGAATTTTAGAAGGTATGCAAATTGACTAGTATCTTACGAAACGGGCCCCTGAAGTTTGAGGAGAAGGGGTTGTCTCGTTCTACACTTGCTTCTCGTGGGAATTGCGACGTTCCAAGACCCTTTGGCACCCAGGCCCCAAGACGGGTCCCAGTTCTTCTAAGAACCGGAAGCTTTCTTGAAGGGGTAGGTCACGCCCACCTTGTCTCGCCCCGCCATTGTGAATGCTTTTCCGTTGGTCTTCTGCAGGTACCTTACCGAGAATTTTCAATTTGGAGGGAGTTGGTGAAATGTGATCGTGCTGGGAGGAGATCGGGCTGAAAAGATCATTCAAATCTAAAATACGTTGGAGCCAACGGAAAATTCCGCGTTTTGTTTTCGTAGGAGAACTTTGACAAGCCTATGCACCTGATGTAACGAACCAAGGTTGGAGTTCGACGGTTAGGATTTGAAATGGGGTGTGGGATTCACTTGAAATTTCTTCAAGAATTTACTCGTATGTTACCCTATGCGGGGTGGAAATGGGTCGTGCCTATTTGTGGCTTTGGAAGCCGCGATTAAATTCAATATATCTAGAATTCAATCGCATCATTTGCCTTGATCGTCAGTATTTAACTGAGGGTGGATATAGTACAACAATTTTATTCCATTGATCAATGGCGGGGATCGAGATGGTCCGGGGGCTAATGTACTGGCTTCCCACCCCGAGGGCGCGGGTTCAAATCGCGGCGGTGTTGAACATTTTTCAGAGGTATCACGATCCCTACTTGAGGTGCTTTGTGGAGGGCACTTTGAGTGAGTACAGCGTCCGTCGGATGGGACGTTAAACTGCGGACCCCTTGGCACCTTTCGTATAGAGTAGGCTAATGCCGACGCCGGGTTTTTCTCCACCTTTCATCCTTTCCTGTCCATCCCCTATGGCGCAAATGACCTCAGCAGTCGGTCGCCTCCCCTAAAAACTACTACTACTTGATCAAGGGCTCACATGAATCTTACCTATAAATATTCGACATTCTTTATTTTTATTTAAAATGAGTATATCAAGAGAATGTCTAGTATTTTAATCAGGGGCCGTAATTACGAATCTGTCAAGTTTTGGGAAAGAAAGAATAACTGTCATATTTAGGTAGGATTTAAAAAAATCGCTTAATATGGAAGAAATTTATTTGAAAATGCATTCCATATATCGCATTTTAATGATAATGTCAACTTTCTTGATGCTGTAATAGAACCTATTCCTGGGAGACATTCGTCGATATTTCCTAGGTGTTGATTTTAGATAATTGAAGGTAAAGTAAAAGCTTGAATGGGTTTATGTGGAAATTATTTTGAATTTACATTAATGATGCTTAAGAGAAGATGTGGTATGCCCGTGTACCTATTTGCTTTGTAATTACATTTTCCTAGCGTCATTTTTTTATGTCACAACCACCAACTCCGTGTTTGTCTAATACTATGCCTGTGAACCTTTGAGGTTTGATCCTATCTTAGAGACGTTTCTTCTTTGTTATGTTAAAAAATAAGAGCCTCAAATTTAGTATTTTTTCCGGGGATTCACGATTGAATTTCCACAAATACCTCTATTTTATTTCTGTCGAAACTGTAGAAAAGGCAAACTTTACGAATACGTGACTTGGTCATATCGAGATATTAGTGGTAAAGGATCTTATCCTTGGATTCTTTTAATATGTAAATACAGATTCAGGTGTGATGCAATAACCGAGACGAAGCCTACTACAATATCCCCTAAATAAAGATAAATTAACGACTAGTTTCCATGCATTACATAATTTTCGAGTGAAGCTCTCACTGTACCGGTCCAATATATATAAATATTAAATATAGGAGGTGAGGAAATCAGGTTGTCTCCACGTACTAGGAGGGGTTGGGCGAGTGGGGAAAACTTATGTTCTGGGGATAGGAGAAAAAAAACAGGTAAAAATGGGGGTGGAAGTTGAGGGTTGGTAGAGGAAGGGGAAATACAAAGGAATGTATGAGTAAACGCGTAATCAATGAGAACTATTTAATTTATTAAAACTATTTGTTTATTTAAAAACAAATGTGTGACACGACTATAACTTCACTCAATGTAATGATTTCACAACTAATTACAATACTTTGAAAAATGTATTTTCCAAAAATTTACAATTAGAAACCTTTTGAAAAGGTACAGAAAATTGCTTCTGTTGTAATATTCTCCAGAGGTTCCCCTGAGTGATGTTTTTTCATAAATTCTCTCTGATCAGCCAACAAAAAATATTTTAACTGCTAATATTGTATTCAACTGTCGAAAAAAGGGATGAATTCCAATTTTTAAGGCATCTTCAAGAAATATCTTTGCTGTCCTCGGATTTTCCAGCCCCCACCGTCTTCATGAAATTCTTTAAGGCATCTGCGCTTTGATCGTTCAACTTTTCTGGGTCATACACGAAGCATTGTTTAAGCTTTCCGGCCAAGAAGCCTCTCCCTAAACTCGTGGCGGAATTGGCTGAATCCAAAGCGCCAGTATTCGTTCTCTGCAGTTCTGAATGGAATCCGTCCACTGAGGCGGAGGACGACGCTTGTCCCACCATTGCTCTCAGAACGTTGGTTGTGCTGGCTGCGTTGCTTTTCTGTGACATGCGTGACTCATTTGTGGCCCTCGTATCTGGAGGCGGATTTGAAGATAAGTTTTGTAGAAGGCTGCTGGCAGAGATGCTATGACCCAAGAGTTCTTCAACTGCTTCTTTCTCTTCCTTGGAGAAGGAAGAACTTAAATCTATAAGGTCCTGGATGTACTTTCTTGTTTCAAGCTCCATATTATCCGCTGACTGGTCGTCTAAATCAGTGTTTTCGTGAAAAATATTTGCCTGGGTTATATCTTCTGTCTGGAGCATGCTTGTCACTCCAGAAGCCATCTCTTCTTCTTGTTTTTTCAATCTGTTATTAGTGCCGTCAGCGGTAGAATTTTCCCGCAGCTCAGTGCTCTTTGTATTTTTATGACGATCAGTGTTGTCGATAACGTTGCTGCGGTTCTCTTCCTCTGTAGTTGTCCAGTAATTGGGGCTAGAATGAATAATCTCCGTTGCGGTCTCTACGGCTTGGTCACGCTCCGAATTGTCCTTGTCCTCGTCGCATACATTGTCTGCGCCCAAATCTGTAATTTTTTTCTCTTTTTCCAAATCATTTTCACCGCTTTCGGCCCCATTTTGTTCCAAATCGTGAAATGATCTAATTGTCAACATCTTTAGCATCTCAGAAATTGATGCTTGTTGAGAAGACTTAGAGGAAGTTTGAACATGGTTTGCACTCACTTGGTTTGTGATTTCGTTCCCAGTTCTCGTTCGTGAAGTCTCTTTTGCTTGGCTACCGTTTTCATTCACCGGTGCGGTGTTTAGGTTGACTTCAATATTACTTCTAGGATGATGTTCAGTTTTGGTTTCGGGTGGTATATCCATGCAAACCTTTTCTGAAGACTTGGAAGTTAATCCAACTTTGGCTGCGCCAATTTTACTTTCCGGAGCATTCGATGTTTTCTGCGTTTCGGTTCGAAGACTTTCTTCCGTATGACTTTTCTTGCCGAAGACAGAAGTCTCTTCTGAATTATCTATGCTTTCATTATTGGCTTTAACTCTTATGAAACGACCTCCCTTGTGACTTATCTCGGTCATTGAATCGTCTCGTTCTTGTTGTTCGAATATGACTGGTGATGCTTCGGTCGCAGTGAAAATGGGCATGGAAGGAGATGGCTCCTCCGAGTATGTGTGTGGAGCCGGATTTGTTTTATCTTCGGCTCCCTCCTCATCCCTGAAGTCTAACTTTAGTGCATCTGTATTTGTCTTTTGCTCCACCAGTTCCCCTAAACTTTCCTCTAAGATTTCGTCCACCGAAGATGGAGGGTTGCTACTCACCATGTCTAGGTATCCCGAAATTTCCGTTTCCCTGAGAACGTCAGGGTGTGCAATTGCTTCGGATATTATTTCCAGCCGAGCCACGCATTCACCTTCATTCGCGGGTGAATGCTCATCTTCATCACCTTCTTGCCAGCCCCCTTCTTTAGAATAAGCATCAGAGACGGCTCTTTGAATGCTAGTTTCACAGGGAAACACGATGGAGCCGTCCACCTTGCCTACGTCAGCCGTTTGGTCACTTTCCATCGAGAAGCATCCCGTCCCGTAGTGAGACACGCCAACCGATGTAACTTCTCCGCACCTGATGCGAACTTCTCCACGACTCATCTCAGTCTCACCCACCGATACGCCCTTCCGTCTGAGCCTACCCTTTGGAATTTCCACCTCGTTTTTACGAATGCTTACTTTTTCTCGTGATTCTTTTCTGACGGCATATTGGCTTTTAAGCTTGAGGTCCGTCTGACACCGGTCGAGTTGAGGGTCCTCAGTTGGAGCCGATTTTGGTGGAACCTCTTCCGCATCAACCTTAATTTTGCTGCTGCTGGAGGCGACTTTACTGCTGATGGATTCCGCCTTATTGGAAGCGTCCTCTGCTTCCATTCTCATCTTTTCTTCCAACTGACTTAACTTCTCCCTCCATTTGGCAGTCATCCTCCTAACGGCTTCCGTCTTATCCCTCTTCGTCGTCTCCAATTGTTTTTTGAGCTTGGAGTTTTCGTCGGTTGCTGCCTTGATGGCGGACTTGAGTGTTACCATACTCTTCTGGAGAATATCACTGTCACGAATGGCCTCTCTCTTCATTTTCTCTGCGGCTGCTACTCGCTTCTTAAGTGCCTCCATCTCCTTCAATAATTTCTCCACAGACATCTTGGACTCACACTTGCAGGGCGCTCCCGAAGTCACTGCGTCCTTCTTTTCTTTAGTATTGGAATCCAGCTTTCCGGTGGAATCAGTCTTCCTTGCCTGCTTCTTAACAATTGAATCCGTTGCCTGCTTTTTTATCTTTGAAAGACTCGACGAAATCTCCACAGTTTTCCCAGGTGATTTCTCTGGGGTCAGAGAACTCTTTGAAATCTTTTGTGGTAGCTTCGTTCCGATGCTACTCCTTGAAGGCGAAGAGTTCGTCCGAGGGATTTGACTTTTGCCAACCGCGAGAGATTGCTTATTTAATTCCTCGGCTTGGGCTTCAGCTGCTCTGTGTGTCTGCTTGATTGTTTCTTGAGGTGGATGGCTAATTTCGGTTTCCGTAATCGGGCAAGGTGGAACATCTTCAGAGCGCTGCATCTCGGTTATATTTTCATTAGTTTCCAAATTTTGCTCATCTGGAAGTAATTTTTCGCTTGGTACACGATGCAACGTACCAGGTGTATCGTTCACTGCACACTCATTGGTGCCGTCGGAATTCAATTGGTCCTTTTCCGGAAGAGCTTTTGGAATAGAACCGACACAGGTTTGCAGATTAAGTGGAGGTACAGTTACCGGAGAAGAAGTCAAGGCTAGGTCCTCTTCGATGCATTTTTCGTTTTCTTGAACTAATGCTTGGTCTTCTTGTGGCGCTTCCTTGTCTTGCTTGATCATCACGCGAAAGCAGCGATTCTTCAATCCGTAAAATAGAGCCAGTAAGAAGTTGGGTTGTTGTCTCTTGAGAGAGTATATTAAAGAGGTTAGCAGAGTGACTCCGAGGAGACTAAGCAAAATGATATTCTGGTATCCTTCGACTTCAACCTTCGTAGTGTGTGGGGGAATTAGAGAAGAAGTGTCCTTTTCATAATCAGTTTCACATTTCACTCTGAATTCTGAAAGTATACCAATTAAATTTATATTATATTTATATTACATTTTGACTTCATAGCCTTCTTTTTCTCTTTCTCTAATCGACTTTGCATTTAAAAAATGGGTAAGTAGAATTTAATTAATGGTTTGTAGAGGTGAAGGATATTTATCTGTATTTATCGTAGGTTTCTTACAACTTAAATCATTGAAATTCCGGTATGATGAACCAAAATTTATATTAGAAATATTTCTTTTTGAATTCATATAAATATTTACTCGCCTCGCCTGAAAAAATAATTTTCAATATTGTCAGTTTCTTCCAGATAATATTAATTTGTTTTTAAATTACACTTAGAAGAACCAACATCTTATAAGAGTATGGCTCCGTTGCCCTAAATATTCTTGCCATTGAAATTCTAATGGCATATTTCTACTAAATTAGTTATACAATAATATAGGTATTGGAGAACTCTGTGTAATTATATATATATATATATATATATATATATATATATATATATATATATATATATATATATATCAGATGAAATCTTCTTGACTGTCTCTAATTATGTGAAATAAAATATGATAGTATGAAGAAATCAGTGGTATTACCAAAATAAATCGCAGTTTTCACTGAACTATGCACTTTAAACTCGCGGCCTTAAATTATATTTAAGCAGGAAATATTAATTGTTGTTTATATTATTCACATTTATATTGAAAGCTCTACTAAGTTGCTAGACTTACTTGGGTACCATGACGCGTATGACGGAAAAAGTAGAAAAACAATCAAGAATATCCGTAAAAGCATTTCATTTGCTCAGTGTAACACTACTAATTTCTTGGGATGAATTCATTATTAAACATCACTGAACCGGATGATAAATTTTCATTCTATTTCGTAAGCATGCCAAATTTATATGGTGTATTTGTTACTAACAAACCTCAATTGTATACATTGTTGCCATGGCTTCTGACTTCGTTTCGATTCAAAGCTTGAAAGTTATGTAAGAAACTTTACATTCCGAGAAAATAATATTTAAAACTATTTTTCTTAAAATTAAAATTATTTAATTATGGCATTCTATTTTTATTTGCTATTCATAAATGTGCATGTACAGTAGGAGGTATAAAGAAATGTTTATTATTCCAGCGCTTCTGTTATATCATATGGCCTAATATAATCCTTGAACCAATACTGGCTTATTATTAGGATTCGCACTAATCGCACACTAACCCAAGAGCCTTTTCGAGGCATATCGCTAACCCGTGACCTTCGGGTCGGTAGTGGGCGGTTTACTTTGCCCAATACATTAACCCAGGTGGAAAAATATAAAAACAATTGGTACATGGTTTTCCCTTAGATGTTTTTCGTTTATAATTGCTGGAAAACATTGCTTTGCTCAAAGTTAATGTACAAAACCACATATGCAAAGTGAGTGTTGGTAACTACAGTGGCCTCAAGAAAGATAGATGTAATTAGAGAAAATGTACTTTTTCATTTTGCGTTCTACGTTATTTAATTTAGCGTTATACATTGAGGGATGATCGTTCGGTTTCCTAGTGAACGGTTTTGTGGGTTTTAACGACTTTGACAATATTTATTTACGTAATTATTATTGCTATCGTATTTCTTAAAATCCTATATCGTAAATAGCCCGTTGCAGTGGACATCAGCATGCCATTGAGGAAATTTATATCTTGGACTTCGAAGGAAAAAATACGGCAGATGAATTGACCAAATAATGCATCAAAATGTGTTCCCCATGCCAGGTTATTTAATATATCTACGAGGAAATCTGTAGTTTCTGAAAATTTTCTTAATGATTAGTGTTTTTACTTCATTTAAGTGTTTATTATCTTACTTATATATGTACCAGAGTACATTTTCGTCCCGCAAATGCAATTGGAATTAGATTCAGACTGTCGAAAATGGATATCTTGGGATTTTTGAAATAATATGTTTCTTTGAATATTTTCTCGACACACCTATTACATTTTACTGCCACAAATTGTTTCAATTGTTAACGAATGTCTATAAACTGACCCGAAAATATGCCTTTATGTATCTTCGCGGAGAAATTGATACGGATTGCATAGCAATATACTTTGGTTGGCCCAAAAATTTCAATGTACAGGTTTTTCAGCAGTTTATCGGTTTTTCAATAGGTTTAATTTTATTGGTTTTACCCTTTATGCTGTTTTCCTATTATTATATTGATTACAATAATTTCATCCTTTTCAGTCTGATAAAAATCGCCTTAAAAAAATAGAGAGCGATTTGGAATGTATGCTTCTATTACAAGAGGCCATGACTCCTCTTAATATGAATTACAAGCTGATTTGTACTCATGGCGAAGAGAATTTTGCAGTAGAAGTTTTACAGGAAAGTTGCGAAGAGTTAGCGGCCAATCAAGTACAATGTCCTGGTAATACAAGCTACCGAGAAGAACGCCATGACATGCCGTCTGAAGGCGTGCTTATCAAGCTGGCGTATAATCCTAGAATCAAGCACTCTTGCAAAAGCATAGGATCTAGCTTAAAAAGTACTCAAAGTATGCCACCAAGCAGGGTACGTCGAAGTAAAAAATTCTCTATGAACACGCTAAGAAGGCTTCCGCGGAGTGTAGCAATCGAAGATGCAAATCTTCCGGTATTTCTTCCGCATGGAACGCCAGCGAAACTGTCGTCCTAGGAATTGGACCCACGCGAAAGAAATCACGGAAGATTTACATCTCCGATTCTCTATGAACGACTGCTATCAGTACTTTCTGCAATTATTGCCTCCATTAATAATATACTATATAATTAATGATTAGCGTATCGGTTTCTGAAGTATTTGGTGGTGAGAAAGTTTTCTCACCCAAAGTTCAATATTTTTCATAATCAACTGTTAATATTTCCTAGATAAAAATACAATCACTCAATTTTTAGTACAACTCTAATCAGTCTGATTTTCAAAGATAATCCGACCCCTTCGCAACTATTTTGCAGTTTATGATTATTTTCAACTTTCTCGCTGGTAAACCAACCCTCATTACTCATGGAATGATGAATTACTTGCGTTATTTTTAATAACCAGCAATTGAAAAATGCCAGTTATTTCCTCTAATTAAAACATTTTATTTCTAATTCCGATACAAATTTCAATTTCACCATAGAAAATGGAAGTGGTTATGTTTAAGAAGCCGGTATACAAATACCTCAAGTGGACATAAATAAGACTATAAACAGTTATCCACCCGAAGGTCGGTTTGATAGGCGATGGTAGAGTTCACCCAATACTAGAGCTAGAGGGGATCCATCATCTCATACTTATCTCAACAGCATGCAAAATTCACACATCAGGGTAGGGGGGCCAAATCCTTTCACTGTGCTGCCTATGGTTGCCCAGGTATAAATCACACAGCTTGGGTGAAGCTGAGGGTGCCCAGAGGCATCACTCAGATTTGGACCTGGTCTCTATGGTCAACTTGATAGTTCTCTAGCCACTGAACTACCATGGTGCCTTGTCTTTAATATATTTCTTCTGCTGATGTTTCTTTCTCATAAGTTAAAACTTGGGAAATAGAACTATGATCCTTGACTACTACTATGTGGGTAGCTTTAGTAATAGTCCAAAACCCTACCATTGGACTACCACCTCTGTCATGAATATGAGTCCTTAAAGAATATATCCACTAAAGGTGCACACATTTTTTAAATGTCGGAAACAGTTTAAATATCAGAAGGTACCATACCATGGATTTCCTGTAGCTTGTAGTATTCCATGCTAAATATCTGTACATGTTTACAATATCTGCCTAGACTAAGATATGATACTATTAATATTAATCTAAGAGACAAAATGCTGCAGGGCAGATATAGTGGGTGTTATAGGTTTGCTATGTAATCAAATTGGGGTTAACGAAGAAATTTAAATAATGCAGATTTTTTGCAGCAAAGGGGATAGTTTCCAAGATTAAGGGAAGATGTATTTTTTTTAAAATTGAGTTTCATGGCAGTATTTCAGATATATTCCTTATGTGATGTTGGCCTCAGTTATTCCAATGGCTAAAACCTTTTGGCACTTTGTGAGCCTAATGGTAGTGGATTTTTTCCCATGGTATCTAGTTAGCAGGATTTCCAGTGGGGTGGTACATTTGAGTTGTCATGCGAATGGATGTTGTGAATTAACATCTATACTAATCTACAATATTTGTTGTTGTATTACTAATGTAGGTAGATAAATTACCAATACAACACATGACCTAGTAGATAGAGTGTTTGGGTATAGAAGAGAGGGTCCTAGTTTCATACCCAGGTGATCAATCTGAATAATGCTAACCACAACTAAAAAGTAAGAGCAGCACATTCCTGGATACTACTTTTTGGGAATGCATAAGGTCAAATGGGAAGAAACCATTACATCTGCCCTAACTTTGTGGAAGAGTCCTCAGTGACCCTTATCATTACCTGTCCAAACCAATCCTCAGCAATAGATAAAGTGATAGAAATCAATAATAGCAATAGATAAAAATATATATCATTGTATGGTGACAGTTAGGTTTCTAGTCTTTTCTTTTTAAGAAAAATTTGTAATGATTCAACTCTTTTGTAGGACTGCTCTGAGTCAAATAGCTTACCAAAACATAGAGTGATACGGTCCAGTATACTTGATACTGATGAGAGTGAAAAAATATTGAAGGTATTGAGTTGCTAAGAATTTTGAAATATCATCAAAAATATTTTTCTACAGTATGGGTCATTAATTTTTTGTCTTTCCATCTTGTTTTCCTGAATGGGAATAATAGGAGGTCAAATGTTTAAGGAATAAGCTGAAAGAAACAGAAGGGACTCTGAAATCCGAAAGAGCAGCTTTATTGATGGCTAATAATGAGTTGGAAACTCTAAAAAATGAACAGGAACAACTGAAAAAAGAAAACTGTAAGCTTAAAAATGATGTAGTGCGCCTCTATAAAGAAAAGGTATTATTTTGTTATACTTCTGTAGCATAGCAATATTGAGTTAAACTAGCAGTAAGAAATTTTTCTGAATTGTTTGTTTTTTTGTCAGTTTGTTTGAAAAAAATGTTTCTGAATTGCAAAAGAATGTCTTTTTTGAAAGTGATCCAAGAATCCATATTTTACTCGGTTTTTTCATGTGGTCTGCCTTAATTGAATGTTTGTCTTGCTTCTCTCATAAGTCATTGATTGATATTTCAAGTAAACAGTAATATCGATGTTAAATGTTTTTGGTATTTTTATTAGGCCAACTTAAAAAAAATGAGCACCATTACTCCAGACAGGTTCTGCTGAGCTATTGACAGAGTTGTCCGCTGTGAGAGAAGAAAAGAATAAATTGAAGTCCTTGGTGGATGACCAGGAAGATATTATTGCAAAGCTGGAAAAGAGATGTTGTAGACTAAAATCTGAGAGCAATAAGATGCACCAAGAAGGTGAAAAAAAACTTCTGGAATTGATAAATGAAAACTCAGAGTTATCAAGCAAAGTGGAAATACTTAATTGCACATTGGCAAGTGTGAAAAAAGATTTCCAGCAGAAAGAGAATTCATATAGTGATGAATTAATAGCACAGCAAGTTCACTATTCTCTATTACTATTAATTAATTTAATTTTATGAATACTGTGTTTGTGGTTTTTAAGAAAATCATTAGGGAATCATCCTAGCAAAATAGTTTTCTTCAAATAAAATATATACAGTGACATTCCAGTCTTAAACCGTCAACTTTATGTTTAACAGCTAATGACTAATAAGGTGACGTCTTGACCAAGGAAGTTACAGGAATAAGAATGAATTAAGATATAGATCACTCTAAATTGTTTGTCCTTTAGTTGTATATGTGCAAAGACTATCTAAAACATGGCATTCACAAATGCCACTTTTATTTTTGAAAGTATTCTCTAAAAGGGAATTATTTAAACTTAAAATTAAATTTGCTAAATGTGCATTCTGAGATGACCAAAGGAAAGGTTTGCATAATGGTGTATATAGTGTCTCCCTTGGAGGATTTGTGTATCCTACCTCCATGTGCACTTGTCATTGTAATTCAGAACAACCATATTTATTCTATTATTTCTCTTGGCTAAATGAGAACTATCATTAACTTTTTTGAATCTCCCAATGATAAATTTATAATTATTTAATAGGCTATCAGTCAGAGAAGATATGGAAAGGTCCAATGAACAGGGGAATTTAGAAAATGAACTTAAATGTGTGAGAAACTTATTAGTCAAAAAAGAAAATATGCTAAATGTCTCCAATCAACAACTTGAAGAATTAAAATCTGAAATTTGCAAGGCAAAGGAAATAAATGACAGGTAGGCAACAATTGATTAATTTTGGTTGGTTTAAATGCAGAATGATATGAAATATTTGAAGGCTTTAATTATAATTTAATATTTACTTATAATATGACCAGATGGTTAGGGTGTAATTCTAAGGTTCTTTTTTCATTATTATTCCTTATGATTAGGACTATATCATCTCAGAATGAAATGGAAAATTCACTCAATGAATTAAAGGAAAAAGCAACAAATTATGAAGCCGCACTGAGAAAAACACAGCAGGAGCTATGTCAAGTGAAGAAGGACTCAGAAAGAAAAGAAACCTGCCTGCGATCAAATATTGAACAGAAAGAAAAAGAGTAAATTAATTTCTTTCACATTTTAGATATATATGTTTGCAGTTATATTTGATTGTTCATATAGTGGTTCATTTTATTATTAATTGACGATTTGAAGTATTTAGAAGCAAAATAAATGGGCAAGCATATTTAGCTAAATTATAATCCTTGAAATACCTATAAAAATAATATATCATGAATGATGATTTAATGATTCCTATCTGAATATAAGTTTTGCCATTTTTTCTTATTGCTATATAAGCATTTAAGAAAATTTAAAACAAGTAATAATAAAGTTGCCAGGCATTGATTTTCAAAATTCCTGTGAAGTGAACAAGGTAATTAAATCTACCAGATAAATGCTTTCAAAAATTATTTTTGTATATGTAGGTACACATATGAACACATATAAAATTTATTAGTTTGAAATTGAGTCCCTCTTTGTATTTTTCTGTAATTTTCTCTTGAATCTTCTGTCTACCTCATTTTATTCAATTCCTCATTCCTTTGTTTTGCTTACCTTTATTTTGTTTCATTTTAGAATTGCTGGGTTAACACAAGAAAATGCATGCTTAAAAGAGAAGTTATGTGCACAATCAGCCCATGTTAAAACCAAGGTGATTACTGATATGGCTATAGTTGCAATCCTATTTCTCTTTGCATGCTGTGAAATGATATAAGTTATATTGGTAATGCTTTTATATTCCATTTTCAGGAGCAGCCATGTGAGAAGAGGAATGATGGAAGGCATGATATGCCAGTTCATCTAGGAAATTTACAAGAATGTATGGCAAAATATGAAAATAAAAGCTATCTAGATGCTAGCCAGCAAACGGTGAATTGTGAAAGTGATGGCGAACTTCCAAAGCTGTCTGCCCTTCAAGAGGAGCTTGAAAGGACAAGGTTTTTTTCTCTGCCATTATTTACTTTTTTAGTATTTTCAATTTTACGAACATAACTTTGAATGTTCATGGCTTTTTGTGGATTTATCATGTGGGAATAAAACCTATGGCACTTTTACAGTGTCTCATCATCCATTATTTGTATTTTTAATTTCTTCATCATCATCAATATTTCAAACCTAAGATTGGCTTACTGCAGCCCTCCATTCTTCTCTATTCTGTGTTTATTTCTTCACCACTTGATAGCTTTTCTGTTTTATATCCTTCTTATTTTGCCCTAAGTATTTTCCTCTTAGTCTTCCATATTAGATTTTTCCTTCAATTATGTTTCTAACTATCCCATTGCACCTCAAGGAGGGTCCCATTCATGTAGTTTTTCTTTGCCACAGAGTTCTCCATTTGGTCCTTTCCTCTTTAACTCTTCTAAACACTTACTCATCCCTCACTTTGTCTGTCCATTTAACCTTCAGAATTCTTCTCCAGCACCATGTTTCAAAGGCTTCTTTTCTTTGCTGGTCCATTTTTCCAACGTAATATGTCTCTGATAAATAGAGTGCCATCTCTATACCCATTTTTTGGTGAACTGCTTCCTTGACTGCAGCTTCAGGTTCTTTAAACTCTGTGGTTGCCTCTTCTTCATGAACCCCTTATTTGCTTGAACTACTCTTTACTTGATGTCAATTTAATATTTTCCATTCCAAATTATACTGCTGCTAAGATAGATGAAGGATTGAACTTGCTCTAGTTTAACTCCTAGAATTTTAATATAATGATTGATGCTCATATTATATTCCTGAAGTATTTGGTCCATGGTATTCAGTTGCTTGCAGATATTCTTGTATTTCTGTCTGCTAATTTCTTTGCCATTCTTATCCTCTTTTTTATGCTAATTTTCTCATTATTATTATAAATTCTTCTATTGTCTCTTCTAAATATATTTTGCTCCTCTGTTTTTCCTGAATCAAAATTGGTTTTCCATAAGGCTTTCTTCTATCTTTCCTTCTATTCATTGGCTAATTATTAGGGTAAGTATATCCAATCCATTAAGCATCAGGCTCAATTTTATCTGTTCTTCATATTTATTGGCTTTCAATTTCTTTGGTATTGTAATCGTCACACTATGTTCAAAATCATCTGGTATTTTTCCAGTGTTGTATCTATCTTTGATTATTCCAAAGAGGGTATTCTTGGCTTTAACCTTGAGTCTTCAATATTTCTCCATTTATTTTCTCAACTCCTGGTGCCTTATTCAGGTCTTTCATGGCTCTGCTGAATTTATTTTTCTGTATTTTCTGGACCCATTCATCTTCTTTCAAGATTTTCATTTTATTAAGTCACCTTCAAGTGGTTTTGACCCTTGCTAGAATGCTACAATGCATTCATTCCATCTCTTCCTGATGCCTTCATCATTTATTAGTATCTTTCCATTAACATCTCAGACATTCTGGAGTTTTGTTTTTCTTTCTCTAGATAATTTATTCATTAGTTGATATGTAAGCCATTTCCGTATTTTCCTTCTTTATGTTGCTATTAATTTCTGCACAGCAGCTTTCTATCCACTTTCATTTGCCTCCTTGCACTCTCATATGAGTTGCCCTTGCAACTTGTTGAAAAAGGTTTCCTCAGTTAAATTTCTTGTATTTTTTACTTCCCTCTATGAGTTCTCTTATTTAAGCTGTTATCCATAGAAGCTTAGTTTTTGTTTCACTTCTCAAGAGTTGCTCATCTCTTACTTCAGATGTTACATATTCTTTATTTCCTTCCATCATTCTTCTAGGCTTGTCTCATTTATTCCTACAGTTTCTACTGATGAGCTTAATCATCATTGAATTACATCTATATCAATATATTTTCGTCCTTTATATGTGACCCTATACCTTTTCCTTATACCCATTTCCATGTGAATGAATATTTTTTTGCCAAATGGTGGGATTTTATGTTTGAATGTATGGGTGTGTGTTTTATATTTATTTACGAAAAAAATTAATCCTTAATCACCAATTGAAAATTTTGAAAATTCTTAGAGAGGCACTGGAAAAGGAGAAATTGGAGTCTGAAAATAAATGCAAGCTCATAAGTGAATTGAGAGGAAAGATTGAGCTTGCTAGTGAGGCTGAAAGTTGCAAATTGCAAGAATTGCAGACTGCTCTGAGGGAGAAGGAGCAGTCTGAGAGAAGCATGAAGCTGTCTTTCTGTCAAGTAAGACGCCAGAATGAAAAATTACTAGATGAGTTAACGGTAAGAGGCCAAAGTGGTCAAAAAATTTCTGTTCTGAGAATGTGGTTTTCATTGTAACTTAGCTTATCCAAATTATGTACTTAAATCATCATTTGAAGCAAGGTAGTGGAATACAGCTTAAGGGGAAGTGTCAGTGAAGTGCAAACTTGTCTACACCCCTCTATTTTCTGGAAAGTACTGTCAAATGCTGTCAGAGATTCGTTCACCTTATTCCTGTCAAATATTTGCTAAAAAATGACATCATTTACCACCTTTAGATATGAATACATATTCTAGGGGTGTTTGAAGCAATATTTTTGTCAAAAATATAATCACATCCAATATCAAATGCTTTTGATTTAGTAATTCTAAATAAACTAAAACAGATTTTTTTCTGCTAAGTGGCATTCCTGAATTATTATTTACAATCAAGTGTGACCACGTGAGAGTAAGGGATTTTCTTGGAATATTGTAATTAAAATGTACTGTAACCATCATTCACTTTTTTTCCAAAACAGGATGAAAATTGATCATGCTTTCAATTAGCAGTAAAATTTGCATCATGGGATCATTTGCTGAAATACCTTTCCTACATATTGCCTTCTTGCAATTTTTTATCAATAGATACTTCTGCTGGCATTGGGCAAAGTCAACACATCATATGTGTGAAATATGAGAATAGTAACTCAAAATATTAAAAAAAACATGTCTCTTGGTAAAAGGTGGTACTAGGCACTTTCTTTAACTCTGTGATATGGTTGATCTGCCTGGATAACATTTTGAAAATGAAGTAGTTGACTTGGCAGATGATTTTGTTGACCCATAATTAATAAAGTGAAGCATAGGTGCATTGAAACATCATTATTTTGAAAAGGAACTGAAAGCATTGGATTGTAAACATAATTGCTGAATTCAAAATGAATAAAGTAAACAAGAATCCTTACAGTACCACGTTTGGCCTATCAAACCACTTGGATCTTTCATCTGTCAATTCAAATTCTAGGGCAAGTTTGTAATTAAATTTTGTCGCCATGATAGAGAAGGAAGCCCCCTGTGCTTGAAGTATGTACATTAGAAAAATACAAAAATGAATACCAACCTGCAGGAGTCCATTGGTGGACTATGGATTTCAATCCACTGGCATAAGCCCATTAAGCATAAACTCAGTGTTAACTCTCTATACATGTACATGTATGCGTAAACATGCTTATGTGCACACTACCAGAATATGCAAATATTTTCAAATAAAAAGAATTTTCCTCTCTCTTGACAAAAGGGAATAAATTCATGGATGATGTAAAATCACATTTTAAATGAATATCTTAGTCCCTATAGTATCCTCATAACTATGATAATCAACATGTACTTCCATTTTATAATTACTTATGTATTTTTTAGCAACTTAGGTGGCAAGAGGAGGAACTTTCAAAACAGTTGGAAGAAACACATCATCAACTTATGCAATATGAAAGTAGCATGAACATGGGAAATGAATGCACAGAACACGTACGCATGCTGGAGCAGTTAGAACAGGAAGTGGAAACAAAAACTGCAGAATGGCAGGAATATGTAAAGAGATTGACCAGGGAACGTAATGATGCAATTAGAGCTGCTAGGTGAGTGTGATTTCAACATCTTAAACTGAATTGAAAGTCATTTCTATTGTAAGTATTACATAGTTCATTTTTAAGCAGAGGAAGAGCTTCCTATTCTGTTCAACAAACTTGCTTCATAAAAATATCCTTTGGTTTACATAATTTACTCAAAATTTTCCTGATAAGAAACTGTTTCTCCCCCTCTAAATATTTCCAATAATTTCTCAATGATGTTCACTTATCTTGGTTTAATAGTTAGTAAAAACATGGAAATCATAGGAAAAGTTCTTGGGAACAATTGCATAGAAATTGTGAAAAGGTATGTTAAAAATGGTTTTAAGGTGTGCTAGACTAGCATTATGTCAGGAAGAATGTGGGAGCTGCTTTCAGCCAATCTGAATTGAAGTGTTAAATGACTCAATCTCCTGGGCAGCAGCTTTTTACTGTTTCCTTACCTTTGTTAAACTCCTTATCACAGGGAATGTTAAAAAATGAGTGTGGGAAAAACACTGCATGGTATGTATTTTTAAAATGTCAATCCTATTTCCTAGTTTGATAAATATCTCAAATGAAACAAATAATATCTAGCTTAATAGCTTGTTTGCATAGCCAAAAGCATCACGTAGTAAATTGGAAAGTTTTGATTTTCCGGAATGAAAAATGCTCAACTATTAAATGAACATTTGTTTATGTGTTCGCTCCCATCAGCTAAATGCATCAAAAATTCTTTCCCATGGGCATTAATCCTTCACAACATTGTGCTTCTTTGACTGTAGCACCTGTTAATTCCACATTGTTCTCAAAGATGAAACAGACACCAGGGAATGCTGCCTATGGTTTTGCATGAATTGTACCAGTCATAATCAAGTTTAATTTTCCACAAACACATTTAAGCCTGTGTGGTTAATGCTGATTCATTTTGAAAGTTTGCAGTCAATGCACACTTGGAAACATAAGTTTGTGTGTCTACAGGTGACAATGCACATGCATGTATACTCATGTGAGTTTTTCTCTCCTGGCAAGGGAGAAATCTTTATGAAGGCAATAAATAGCATTCCCCCATAGTGTGGGGGAATGCTATTTATTGCAACTCATTACAACTACCGACCTTTCCAAATGAATCATAAACCATGCTTCGCTTTACAGTTAGCCATTTGTTTGCAAGGAAGGTCACAGCTTCAGTGCCTCTTGTGTTTATTTCAATGTTCCTAATTTTCACTGACACATATGTATTGCTGATAAAAGAAATCACTACTCAGGCCACCAAATTGATTTATTATGTCCACCAAAACACCCCTTGCCTGGGTTACAGAGCAACTCACTGGCTCAGGGATCCCTCGCATGCAAACTCATGTGATACTTGATCATGTAAGGCTGCAATACATGTTCATACAATGTATTGCATGGCCCTTACAAGAGTGAAATTAGAGGTTCAGAAATACTCCTTTGGTCTCCTGCTGTATCTGTTGAAATATCTCAGTTTTGATATTACAAAGGAATTGAGTAAAGCTCATCTTCGACTGATCCTAACATGAAACCCCCAAATTTCTTAAAATTGAATTGTCACTTTAAGCCATCTGTGCTGTAAACACACATGCTCTCCAATGTACATTTAACGGATGACTCTGTTAAAAGTTACTATCACGGCATCCCCTGCAGCTTCTTGGAATTTTATAAATGCTCTACTTTCCTCAAGCATCCCATGGAAAAGTGGGCAATCTAGTATCTTCTCCATGTTGAGTTTTAATTAACTTGATTTGAGTATGGTTAAGCTTAGAAACAACTTTGACTTGATAGTAACTGAATTGGGTAATGGTACATGTCAATCCTGCTCTCACTTTGGAATCTCTGCACATAAAAGGCCCATCTGCCCTTGGGTCAGCTAATCTTTGTGTCAAATTAATAGATATACGTATGTGTATTGAAAACTAAAAGAACTACAATGGACCATACCTACATTTTCTTTAACCAATGCAGATGGTATGACTTCATTTTTGTGCTAGTTCATTTCATAATTTATCCCCCGAGATGAGATAGATGAATAATGAATTTAGTCAAGTTTTGAAACTCTTGGTTCAAATTGGTGGCAAAGTTTTTCCATTTCTCAATCAACTCTACCATTTTAATACTACTCCATGTAGCTTGAAAAATGTACTATGATGCTTTTGATGCATAAAAGTTTTTATTGTTAGCATATGTTAAACATGTATTAATATAAAAGGAAAAAAAATTATTTTAGGTTTGCTTCACAAAAGCTTATGTCATATGTAGCTGACTTCCAAAGACATATGGCTATACAAAGAAGGGTTCAGCAAATGCTTACAGAAATGCTGCATCGAAGAGAAAGTGAACTTAAAAATACTATGTGGAAGGTAAGGAATTTTATTTCACTCTTTCTCATAATATGTAAAACCAACATTATGGTGAGTTTTCAATTAAATAGCTTTTTCATACTTAGCTTTTACCTCACCCAATGCCTTCATTTAAAAGTTGCGGATGGCAATGAGACATTTTTTTTGATAAATGAAGGCTTGCTAGAATCTCAATTTCACTTAAATGATGGTACAAATTTATGGGATGAGGAAGGTGAATTATGCCTTTTTAAAAATGAACAATTAGTTTAGTCTTACTACCTAAACTGTTGCCTCTCTTTTCTGTATTAAAAATTACAGGCTACATTATGACTTATTGTAATGGCTTATTATGAATAGAATTTAAAATCCCTATTTATTAGAACTTGTGTAAAGTGAAATTATTTGAAATAAAATTTCCACTTTAAGTCAGGTTCTACATAAAGAAGCATGAAAAATCTTTTCAATTTGATGCTAAATGGATATTTACCATTAGCGTGATAGGAGATTTAATTTGAAATGCTGTTTCATGATCTCACCAAATAAAATGTAGGTAATGGCTAAAAAAATCAAGATCTTGAATTTGTTAGTTGGGATTTCACTCAATTATTAGTTTGCTAACCTTAAATCAGTCCTTACTCTTTTAATGTTAAAAAAATGTTTAGTCTATCTGAACAAGAAGACATTAATTTATTCAGTGTGAAAAGACAGGCCCACACCTAAAGGATATTATTACCTCAATTAAACCAAGTATATAGATTTTATTTTCAATTTTATCTTTCGTTTATTTCATGGGAAAAATAACATTGGCAGCCTTGATGAGGGTAAAAAAGAAACTTTACACTTCCACAATAAAGATTTAATATTTCACGACCATGTATTCGATGCTGTGCATCATCATCAGGTAACATACATCTACATTTTTTCAACTTATGTTGATGTGAGTTACCTGATGGTGATGCGCAGCATCGAATACATGGTCGTGAAATATTAAATATTTATTGTAGAAGTGTAAAGTTTCTTTTTTATCCTCATCATGAAGGAATTCCACAAAGTTAAACCTGAAATTCTTATGATTGTCAGCCTTGGTTGTGCAATTGCATCTTCAAATAGTTGTTGATAGTATGAAGGCACAAATGTAGTGTCAATGCATTGCCTTCAGTAGGCTACTTCTGAGACTGTCGATATAATTATTTTTTTAATTATTTAGTTGTGCATAAATTTGTTAAGGTAGGAAGTATGAAGTAGTAGGTGGGCAGACTGAACCCTGCTGCACTTTAAAGCCTCACCTAATGAGAAAAACATTCACCCAAAGCTCTAATAAACCCTTCTTTGATTCTACACGCATTCCTCCACCATTCCATCCATCATGCCCATCCTTTTCCTTTCCCTACCTTGCTTGCCTAACAATCTCCCTCTATCATAGTCAATATTCCACCTGCTCTATTTTATGCCCTCCAATGATAACATTTAACTTAGCCTTTCTCTTTTTTGCACATCTCATGGCATTTATTTTGTTTTCATTTATTCTAATCTTCTATAATCAAAGTAATTTTCTAATTCACTCATCAATGATTGTAACCTTTTGGCTAACTGGATAACTAAACCTTGATCGTCTACAAATTGCACTGATATATTGAATTCCCTACCAACAGATTTCACTCATTTATTATTCATTCCTATTTCCAACTCTTTCCATGACCCTTTTTCAATTTCCTACATGTATATATTGAAAAGGATGAAAGATATTGGACAGCCCTGTCTTAACCCCCTTCCTAGTGCTGCCTATCCCCTCTATCTGCCACATGCATCTGGACAGTGTGAGACCTATGTAGTTTGCCAATAAGTTGCCTATCCCTACAATCTACTCCTATCCTTAGGAGTTAGGTGGTAGAAGGGACTCCATAATCACAATCTCGCCCCAGAATAAAGACGACTATCTATCTATCCTCTGTATTCATTAATTCAACCCAATTTACTCTATTGAATGGTTTCTCAAAATCTGCTAAATGAGCAGTACATCCTGGATGTACTCACTGTTTCTACTATTAGTTGCCTCAACACTACTTTGACATGATGAGCTCCCCTCTTCCATCCCTGAACTCAAACTAATCATCCCAATGAACCCTGCTCTGCTGAAATCTTCTGGACTAATTCTTCCCTCCCTCATAAATTCGACTAATTAGCCCTTATAAACTTTTCCTTCTATATTTTCATAACCCCTCACAATATTTCCCTGGGATGCCATCGATGCCCATGGTCTTGTTAATTCCCTTAATGTCCTTTTTATGTATTCCTGGACTAAGCTAATCTTAACTAAAACATATTCTCTTCCTGTGTAAACTTGTTAATTATAATTCTTACCATATATACAGATACTCTCTGTATTCTTTCCATATCTCTTGAATCTTTTGTGTATCAATCAATCATTTTCCTGCTATACGTGTATCTTTGATATTAAGCATGAATTTTATCCTCTTACTACCTGATAGTGCATTTTTCTGCATACGCATTTTTCTGTATTTCATACTTTTCTCATAAACTTGAACCCATATATTCTTGCACTACATCTTCCACCATACTTCTTTTGTCCTATTAGTTTCCTGTCTCAGTTGATGGAATATCTTTTTACTACCTTTAACCTAATTCTCTATTTACATTCTTTCATGTTCCTTCTCTTGTTTTTCTTCCTAATTATCTTGTCTGTAACTCATGGCTACCCTCTCATTTTCCTATTTACTGTTCCCCTAGTTTTGTTTGTGGCTTTTGATATCTTTTTTGACATGCTACCATCATTCTTCTACGAGCAAGCAAACCAATTAAAAATTTTTGTTTGGAAATTTCCCAAATACTATCACTCCCCTTGATGTAAATCTAATGGTAGCTTTGCTTGCAATGATAAAAAATACAATGTCTATAGAACTTTCAAGACCCCATAGGATAGAACTTTTGATGATTTTCATTATAATGAATATGAAGCCTCTCTAAACTTTGAATTTATATCTTTGAATTCTTCAATTTAATGAGGTCTACTTCCAAGATTATAAAATAATAAATCTCTTAATTTACCTCGGATTAACTTAACTCTTTCATATTCATCTTGGCTAAATTGAATGTGAAAGACAAACAACTTCCCTTCTGCTTGCATATCCAAAATCTTAACATACAACCTTTGCCTATATTTTACCTTGATTTTACAAGTGGTGTGTGGAGATTGATGAGTATTACTGTGTTTTGACAAAGGAAATCTGCTTTGATAGAATAAGAAATACTTCTCCTTTGGATTACTTTTCTCTCCCCTAACTTAATTTGACTACCCATTGCTCTTCTGGCCTCCCTTTCCACTCAACTTTCCTCCAGTTTATCTGACACCTATTACAAGCAGCTGATAAAAATGCACTGGCTATCATGAAGTAACCCCCTGGGGTTACATTAAGAGTGTAAATATCTGGTTTTCAATGTTTTCATATAATACTGATACTGTTGGTCAAAGTATACCTCTCATATGTTATCATTTGGTTAAGGAAAATTGCAAAAGTGTTGATCTAATTTAAAGAAATATGTAGTATACTGCTTTTTTTCATCTATACATATGGGGTAAAATTAAGATGTTACCTGGCTTACAATAGTTAAAGTAGGTTATTTTCTTCAGATCTGAAAGTATTGCTTTGCCATTCCTTTTAGCTAGAGCATAGTTTTTTTATGAAAAAGTATTTACAAAAGTATAACTTAGAAAATGATTTACTCAATACCTGCCTGAATTTCAGAGGAATTTTCACTCTATTAGTTTCTCTAGCATAATAAGATGTGGGCAACTTCAGCTTAGTGACTTTTTGCCTGGACTCATCACATCCATATAGGCTCACTGTGGTCATTTCATCAACAAATAACTCACCTATCTGTTGGGTAAACAGTTTGGTGCCTTCTTCCTCTTTGGTGGCCAAATAACAGACCTTACTGTCTCCTAGATAGCTATATGATTCAATATCACTGCTTATCAGTTGGTATCCTTACAGCTGTCACTGCAGCCAACAGATGCCATAGTTGCACAGAGTGCAGCTTATTTGAATCTACATTTTGGCAGTGGATCTAATGATTTTAGTGCAAAACAATTAGCAATGCTTAATTTCGATATATTAATGTTTAAGTAACTTGTACATTCAATTTGGTAAAGCTATAATTTATTGGAAAGCACACCACTGATTGCAGGTATAATCAATGAAGTAGATATCTTTTGGAATGCCAAATTTCAATGAAAACCATCTGCACTTTCGCAAGCATATCTTGTGATGCTGACTCATCATTGTCCTTGGTATACCAATAGATGATTGGAGTGATTGAAGGAATACTCTTTCCCTTCTTAAATCAAATGCCCATGTGCTTGAAAATTTTATGAAATTCAAACAAGAATATTTTACTCAAGATTCCTGTCTATCTTATTTAATTTTCCTTTTCTCATTCCTCTGCACTCTTTCTCTCTAGACTCCTTTCTGTTCTTGGGAGGGTGTAGAGCCAAATCACTGTATTATTGGTATTCCATCAGTATGCGGTGGCAGTTTGCCCTACTTTAACGGTGTATACAAATCCAAAATTAGATAAAGTATTCTTCACCTCATTAACCTACTTCATTCTTAGATACTATTCTATTCAATTTTCCTTTAGCATGGAGGTATGTTTAATGGCCACTGTACATTAAAAGAAAACATTTTACACCCAATGACTGATGCTAATAACGTGTATGCTCTGAGTATCATAGAGGAGTTTTAATTTTTCATAGGCAATTAACCTTTTAAAAGTTTATAAGTTTTAATTATCCTGCTTTTGCCCCAAAAATTTCTCTGGAGAGAACTTTATCCTAGATTTACTAATTTCGAATGGTTTATTCATCGTCATATCAGGTGCCCGCAAAACGTTTCGGGACTGGTCACATAGCGCTACGATCGCTGAATTTTTATGCTTTCGCTAGCCGAGATGACGCAGCTTTCACTTTTATTTAGTTGACTTCCATAGTTGGCCGAGGGCACGTGCAATGTTTCGTTGGTGAATTTTTCGCGGGTGTATATCCAGTTCACAAAAGTGGAAGTTTCTACATTCATGCCTCCATTTGTGCTAAACTGCGATTTCTCGTCGTTGCAAACATGTTTATGACAAAAGAGCAAACAACGCGCGAGGGAAATATTTTGTTTTAACCTCCGAAAGGCTGCTAAAAAAGCGTATGCGATGCTCACTGAGACTTGCGGGAATGATGCCACGAACCTGCGTGCTGGACGGACTGATGTGTGAACCAAGAAAACTTTAAATAAGTGCAGAAAAACAAATCATGATGATCGGGGTACAACTATCGGTGACTTCGCAGATGGCACAAGAATGGAGCCAAGGTTCGGTCCATCACCTTCTCTTTGCAAACGAGCAACCATGTGGATGGCACAAGAGTGACCAATGCATTGGGATCGGTTTCCAGCCTACACAAACCTACACCTTTTCCTGTTGTACAAGTAGTCTGTTGTTTAACTCGCCCGTATCACAGACTGTTGATCAAAGAATATGATGTGGTGTTCTAGACTCCGCTCATATTCTCGGGACCTACTGTTTTTCTTTGCCTATTCTCGATTGAATGAAGTGTTGATAGGACGCAAGATACGAGGAAATTGATGAAATCCAGGCGGAATCGTGAGTTCTTGAAAAGGTTGATAAAAAGTTTAAAGTGTTTGGGTAAGTTTGATAGGCGCTGAAGTTCATTTTCTAGCTGCAGAAATGAACTGTCTTGACGGGGCAATAGTAAATCTGTGAACTGTATCCAATTAATTCAAGGTTTTCCTCATATGAAATAAAAGACCCCGGAAGATACTTTGGTACAATTTTATAGTTTCAAACTACATTACCTGAAGGTGTACGTTTTAGATTTTCGAAACATTGAAAAATGCAACACCAAATACATAGTTAACTTCAAGCGTCCAAGAAAAATTTAGGATTAAACTAAACTTTTCTTTTCATCAAATATTTTTTATATGGAGTGAGAATTTTTGTGGCATAAAAACAGTATTGAATATTTAGGAAAAATGTTCATTCCTCACAGGCCACAAATAATACTTCACAGCGTTACCTAGGATTAAAAAGGAAAATGATTAATAAGAGAAAGATGACTGTCCTCTACCAGCCTGGAACCTTTTCTTCGCTTAAAGAACAATGATTTGCTTGAAAAATATTTTGAATTTGAAATGAATGGAAGGTTGAAATTCGAGAAAAAATTGAGAATCGAGAGTAAAGAATCACATTGATTAACGGGGACTATTTTTTTGAATTTCAGATGTCTAAGCTGAAAGCAGATGCATTGAATAGTGCTCAAAATTCTTTGTTGACGAGAAAATATTAGTTCAAAAATCCAGCATTCTTGTGAATTAACTTAAAATGCAGCAAACGAAATTTGGTAACATGTATAATTAATGTGTGCTGTGTAAATGTTATTTTTAGTATCCTGGATATTTATTGTGTTTTGAAACCGTCTTTATAAAAAAAATTGTTATAAATTATAGTATATCTATTCATGTATTCAAACCCTTTGAATTTCTGCTATTATTTCAACGACCACTGGGAAAATATAGTGAAATCCTATTGCAAAGTTTTTTTATGTTTACCGTCTATAAACATGTATGCGCACCAAGGATTTTTTAATAGTTTGTGATTACTATTATTATGGTTTTTGATTGTGACACAGCATCAAATTTCTTTAAAGCAGCATGAAGCGTTATTTTTAACTGATAAATGCTCAGAAAATGCAAAATACTAGTGCTGACCATAATGAAGAGTTAGTTTAAATGGATAAAATAAAGCAGTGATGAGAGAAATGCTTGGGTGGAGTCAAATAAAAAAAATCTTAACGGTCTCTGTCTTACAGCTTTAAATTTCTCTACTCCCCTATATAGTAGGGGTATAGCATGCTAGTCCTAAGGTAACTGGAGAAATAAATTTGCAATAGTATGTAGCATGCAATGGAGTACTACGGCTCACATTGATATCCTACGCTCTGTGCATCCGTTAGAAGCCTTTAAGTTAAGTATTTCACTGCGATTTTTGGCGTAGAATGTTCTTTAGGGGAAGTATGGTAGCCCGATATATGTATAAAGAATTCGACTTCAGTAGGGATGCTTTTAAAGCCAGTTATGTTTTACATACAAATAATTAGGTTGGCTTACAGTTTTGATTTTTTTGAAACACTGAATGCATTTTTCCCTTAATAATGAAAAATACTCTTTTTTCATTTTAAAAACGCGATGTCTATAAAATTGAAATCTTTCCACATTAACAATAAATGACGAACTAAATTTTGGTGGAGTACACGTATACAGATTTCTGGTATCATCTATACTATGCGTGGTATCCTCTCGATCGCCGACTGCTACACCTGAGCTTTTTGACTCTATGGACTCTATATATTCCTGGGCAAATAAATGAGAAAAAAGAGAAGAAACTGCCCCCCCCCCCTTTACCCTTTCGCGTGAAGTCCAGACACCCATAGTCTTAGTGCGAAGGGAACCCAACCCTCACATATCAAAATAACCTTCGAGATGATTACTGTGATTTTATTCCTAAAATCCTCATGGAGCTGGGAGGCAATTAGGGTCTGAGGGCATTGTGCCGCGGATGCGCAGTACTTGTGGCACCCAGTGTATTGCAATGAAGGCCGGGGGCGGAGCGAGTATCATTACTTTCGAGTAGCTGATGGGGCTATGGTTACGCCCAGCCACCACGGCACATTTATACGGAATGACCATATGTTGAGTGAATTTTAGTAAGGTGTTAATTGGTTTTGCTTTGTGCGGAGGTATTAATTACATTTTCTTTAGTTTGAGTTTCCCATTGCATTCCATTTTATTCTGATTCAAATTAAGAGCTTGGCCATTTATTTTCATCATCATCAGTTTTTCAATCTTAAGATTGGTTTATTGTAGCCCTCCATGCATCCCTATTTAGTGTCAATTCCCTCATTCTCTGATAGGGTCCCTGTTTTATATCATTCTTAATTTGCCCTATGTTCTTGTCTCTTGGCCTTCGCGGGATCTTTCCTTCAATTTATCCCTCTATTATGTTTCTAACTAATCCCTTGTGCCTCAAGGTATGGCCAATCCATCTAGTTCTTCTTTGCCGTAGATCTCACAATATGGTCTTTTCCTCTTCTTTTCTTCTATATACCTCATCGTCCCTCACTTTGTCTGTCCATTTAATCTTCAGCATTCTCCTCCAGCACCATGTTTCAAATGCTTCTATTCTTCTTTGGTCCACTTTTCCAATATTCTATGTCTCCGATCCGTAGAGTGCCATGCTCCACACAAAAGTTTCGACGAAATTCTTCCATGTTTGCAATCTTATGTTCTTTGTGCATAGCAGTTGATTTCTTCTTCATCTTCTCAATGAACGCCTTCTTTGCTTGGGCTTTTCTTCGCTTGATGTGGGTCGAGCTTCTTCCATCCCAAGTTATACTGCTGGCCAATTAGATGAAGAATTCCACTTGCTCTAGTTTCACTCCTCGAATAGTGATATCTGTATTCAGCTTCTCTCTTCCACGCACAAGGATCTTCGTTTTCTTCTTGTTGATGCTCATATTATAATCCCGAAGTACTTGGTCCATAGTATTCAGGTTTGCTTTCAGATCCTCTCGCGTCCCTGCTACTACTGCGATGTCGTCTGCGAACCGCAGTATGTCCTTTTGTATTGTGTGATTTAATTCTTGGACATTTTACTATAAGATCAACCGTTTTGTAAGCTTCTTTTTCTTTTCTGACATCATTATAATTTTTTCATCAGCAAAAGATTAATTATTTTTATAACTCATATTGGCTTTCTACCGGTCTAGGATGGACACAGCCTAAACAAAGGTACAACGACAGATTCTTGCCTCTCCTAACAAAACACAACCTGGCATTCGACACCGCATTAGCTCCTCTCAATTCCAAATATTTTCTTCTTCTCTTCAATTAATCCAACTCACCCACCCCATTTCTACCCCTCCTCCGCTTGCTCAACATTCTTCCCTCTATCGCCGATATCAACATCCCACTCCAAATCAAAATGTGCGGCATCCATCTTTCCTGCCTCTTCTATATTTCTACCAGCAGTCCTCTCTCCTCCCCCAACATGCGTAGTACTCATCCGTTTGTTTTAATTTCTATCAATTTCACCTTTTCTATCCTTCTCCACACCCACATTTCGCTCAGCAGTGCTTGAAACCCTTGGCTGATTGACGAAGTAAAGCTTGATCATTCGCTAACCTAACTGATTTCATGAATTGTCCACCGACTTTCATGCATATCTCCAGTTCTTCCCATTCCTCTTGAAACGTTTCCTCAATGCATGCGTTTGACAGCACCAGTGATAATGGACACGCCTGTCTTAGTCCTCTTTTAGCACGGTCCACTCAAACTCCTTAAAAATCGTTTCCAAAAAAAGTCCATCAATCCTCGTTAAAAATTCATAAAACCGTAATTTCAATGGAACATTAACTGTATTGGTAGTAAATTCCCGAAATTAAAGAAATAAAGTCGCAGAATTTCATCACCTTATTAAACGTATAGGCGCAGATATAATATTTGGGACAGAAAGCTGGTTATCCACTAATATTGTCGACGGCGAAAACTTCCCAAAATCCTTTTCCATTTACAGAAATGACGGAAAAAATAGAATCGAGGGCGGTGTCTTTATTACAGTAAACATTTGTATTGCTTTAGCAGGGCTGAGGTAATACTGGTTAATGGTTTGGAAAGCGTTTGGTGCTCAATTTAAAGTTCTCAACCCAAAAGAACTAATGCATGTGCATCTTGCAGACCACCAGTCGACGGAGACAGTTCAATACTAGAACTAGATCAGCATATCGAAGGTTTTTTATACCAACACATTGATCGCGGCATTATAATCGGTGGAGATTTAACTGTCTCATCTATTGGCTGGAGCACACATAGTTTTAAAACTGGTGGTGAAGACAAAGATATCTGCGAATCGTTATTGAAATCTTGTACGTTGAACTCATTGAATCAACTTGTCATTTCACCAACTAGGGTCGATAATTTTCTTGATTTTTAGCAGCGAATATTCCCGAAGAAGTCTAAAGTATGGAAACTATAAATGAAATTAGTGACGACAGGGCAGTAAATGCTAAGTTTTCACATCATTGGGTCCGAAATAAGAAGCCTAAAAGGAAAATTTACTCGATGAAGTTTTCTCGGGTATTCCACCGGGTCAGGGGTTCCACATTGACCAAAATTTCGATGCCCGACTCGTGCATCGTCCACAGGGCAGATGAGGTATTTCATTCTTGGTTATATAGAAATATAGCGGCTTTCTTAATAGCTTATCGATTTTAGAGGCGCCTGCGAGATTGCAAAGGTATCAAGCTCCTCTTAAATATCAAGATATGGAAGTATGTATTGAAAAAACGAGATGAATGCTTTTGGGTTTCAAGAAACGCCAATGGATAAAGAAAATTGTCTTTTCCATTATGAGAAAGACGTATGACTTAGCATGATGCTAAATGTCCTAAGATTGCAATATGAAGTAAAGCAAACACCATATGCCATATAAAATGGGAAAAGAGTATTAATCCTTCGGATCAAACTACGGAAACTTATTTTGAGTGATTTCTCGTTTAGACTCAGATGAATAGTCTAATTCCCCAATTAAAAGCCGCACGTTTATTTTCTGATGATTTGCGGTTACTGTAGACGAACACAATTAGAAAAAATAAATTTGGCTATCACATTTTAACATACATTGAATAATGGCGATGAAAAGGAAAGAAACGTATGATAAATAATGCAAAATGAACATAATTAGGTTAGTATAAAAGTTTATTCAACATAATTATAGTAAAAAATGTTTTCATAACAATATGGCACCCTTTGGTACTCACATTTCAACTAGTGTAAAAATCACTCAAAGTTGCACGCCCAACGCAACATGTTTTTATAGGAAATTTAGCTCAAGGCTATTTATTTTGCAAAATATATTTTCTCATTCCATTTCAGTTTGAGTAAGATAAATGACTAATCGCTGGAAATAAATCGCAATTTGGAGTTCATGTGAAACTCATTGAATTGGCTCCACACTTTTTTGAAATGATCACTTCGTTAAGCCTCGTGAAATCATTGATCAGTAAACAGTTCTTTTCAAGGTTTCTTTTCAGAGAACAGTATGTTGACTTTCTTATACAGTGGGGTCATTTATTCTTTTTTGTCTTACACTGCAGACAAATATAACCCAGAATGTGGAACGAAAAGTATAAGATAACCATTGCGCTAATATTCCATGATAAATTTTGCACAGAGAAGCTATATTTGTCCAGTACATCTGATCCCTCCGTCAAACATGGTATATCATTTACAGGATCCACCATTTCGCAGGCTGAAAATAAAAATACACAATTTTCAGATATTTTTAGACACTTGTATGAGAAGGCAGCAGTTATATATATAAGCATTTATTCAAGTGATTCAAGCTCATGAGTCAGAAATTGAAGAACACATTACAAATTTTATGATTATTAATTCTTATCGAATCATTTCTTGTGCTGTAGGGAAAATAATAAAGTAATTAATGGTAACAATAAAATAATTAAAAATTAGCCTTTTATTTACATATTGCGCGGAGGTCTAAAATGGGTTGTTACTAGCAGGCTCGTATGGGTGGTTGCTGTATAATTTTTAATTGAGGAGAGATTAATGGGAATTACTCACTAGGCGATAAAATGATTTTAGAAAGATTCTAACACTAACACATCAGAAGTTAGAATTATAAAGTACGCCGGTTTTTGTGCAAAGAAATCGTAAATGAACTCATTTTCTTTATGAATAATGTTATTTTAACTAGCACTCAAAAGAGAACACCTCAAAAAGCTGGCCAGTTGGATTGACAATTGAAATGCAGAGATATCGAAAATAGTTGCGTTTTCACTTCAAAATTGCTTAAATATATCTGCAGCTTTGTAGCATATCTCGACCCGTTAATACTATGACCTTATCTGGTTTGAACCAATTAGTATATTACATGAACAATCAGTCTCAAATTTTGCAATCTCATCAAACTATTAAGAACGATTTTCTTAAAGGTATCTTTCGAATGACATAAAGGAACGTTTAATTGAAGAATGACATTTAATTTACAGTATATCCTCTACTCAGGGGTACCATCAAGCAATGACGCCTTGCTAGGATGCCGTAAATGCCATTAAGTCTAAGTCCACTACCGTATCAGTCTACGAGCACCGCTAACGGAGATGCTAACTTCATAAGAAAACGTTGTGAGTCTCCGTAGTCATCATAATACACCACCAGTTCGTGTCTACATACAAATAAAATCCATAAAATAAGCGTATAAACTTTATTCAAACGCATGTAGACGTATTTTGAAATAATTTTGTTAGATTATTGCGATAATTACGCAGGTAAAAGGCCTTTTCTAATGCTATCCACGTTTTTCTGGTATCAATGGCTACGTGTTTTTCCCTAGAGCGCCGTAAGTATATGCAACCTCGACGGATTACGGTTTCGCGGTGAGGCTAGTTCACAGGCACACTCACCCTACAATGCCGCTTGGCCGGGCAAGGTTTCTGGACACACTTTCGATTTTGAGTATGGCATGCGATAATTATTTGATATCCTGAAGTGATCTATCGACTTGGCGATACGATATAATTTGAGGACATCGAATTGCTTATCTTAATATCTTATATTTATTTCAGATCACATTTAACTTAAGTTTGCCGGGCTTAAAGATGTTTCAACACCATTTCTAATTGCAAACCCATTCACCGCCCTCATATCTCCTAATACAAAAGCATTTAATATCTATTGGTCGATATACGAGGGTCATCCGGAAAGTAGTACCCGTTCGTGAAATAAAGACACAAAAGTAAATATTAACAAACATAAAAAACTTTATTTGAAAGAGGATACTTTAAACTACTTCTCAACATAATCTCCAAGCAAATTAAGGCATTTGTCATAACGTGTGACAAGTTTCTGTATTCCTGCTGCATAGTCCTTCGCCGCCAGCTCATTGAGATACGCGAGGGACCCATCTTGCACAAATTTTTGCATAATGCAGATGGTGTTTAACAATTTCATGAACAATTGTTCGAGAAACATTGGGAAAATGCTCACAGATGTCATCAATTGTGACGCGCCGATCGTTCCTCACGAATTCGTCAACTGAGCTCACCAGTTGGTCTGTAATGACAGACGGTCTCTCCGAACGCTCATCGTCGTGTGTGTTCCCCCTCCCCATGTTGAAGTTGCGACACCACCGCCGAACAGACGACTCGTCCATTACATTGTCTCCATACACCTCCTTTAATTGGCGATGAATGTCACATCGGCGAACGTTTCTTGCATTGAGGAATTTAATCACTGCCCTCACTTCACAACTGGCGGCGTTCTCAATTTTTTTAAACATTGTAAACAATCACAGAAACAACACAGGCAATGCTAGCGTCACGCAACTTGGCTCAGAGAAGGCAGACAAGCCACTGAAGCTATCTGACCTCGTCCAGCGGCTACTCGCGTCGTCAGCACTTCATGCGGCACGAACGGGTACTACTTTCCGGATGACCCTCGTACTTAGGATATCCGGTGTATATAGTTTCTATCTCTCGTTTCTCAATCTTCATGTTATAAGGAGGATCGATATTGGAAATGGGATATCTTTTTATCTATCTGGTAATCGTAATAAAATGTAGTGTATTGCTTAAATATTGCATTCGACATAGGATAAATAGCGCTGTCGGCACATTTTATTGTCAAAGAGCCATAGTTAAATATAAGCTGATATTATTATTATGTGCTCCTCCGCCCGATGTCTTTCTGTTCTGTAAACAATGTTCTTCAAATCTTTTCTGGCAAAATAAAGCCATTCCGACTCATGATTCAAATTGGCGACTTAGAATAATGGTTGTTACGCGTCGTTGGCAAGAGTAAGGAAGAACGATCTGTGTTAACAGTTAGAGATAAGTAAGGTTGGATAATAGCTGAAACAGAAACTGTCTAAGAGAGATGGAAAGAATATATAGAACTGGATGGTAAAGAACCTGGCCAACAAGCTTAGACATAGAAAGAGAATATGCCGTAGATGAAGATAGCTTAGGTCCAGGGATATTGGATGATGAGATAGAAAGGGCATTAAGGGATATAAAATCAAATAAGGCCGCGGGGGTAGAAAAAATTCCTGTGGAACTACTATTAAGTTTGGGAAAATGTGGGAGGAATAATCTATATAGACTGATTGGTATCATCTATGAGGAAGAAATCTGACCGGAAGACATTGTGAGATCGTTGTTAGTTCCTATTCCGAAAAAGGTAAAAACTAAACCATGTAAGGATTTCAGAACAATAAGTTTGATTTCCCACGTAGCTAAAGTTGCTCTCAGGATCGCCAACAAAAGGATGGAGAGTAAGGCAAATGATTATGCAGGGGATGATCAGTTTGGGTTTAGGAAGGGGAGAGGCACGCGCGATGCCATTGCAGTAATGAGATCGATCAATAATCGAGAGAAGTGTAGAATACAATCAGGAAGTATTCGCCTGTTTAAAAATTTCAAAAGGCATGTTATAGAGGGAATCGGGAAAATCTAATGATTAAATTGCAGAAAAGAATAGATTGAGGGATTGGGGGCTCATCCGCAACCTGTGCATGTATCAGACTGTATAGGTGTGCCTGGGGGACGGGAAGTCCGGATGGGCGGTGATAGAAATAGATGTAAGGCAGGGTTGTCCATTATCACCGGTGCTGTTCAAAGCATGTGTTAGGCAAATGATTAAATATGTATGGGAAGAACTGGAGGTAGGAATGAAAGTTGGCGGGTAATTCGTAAAATCAGTTAGGTTTGCTGATGACCAAACTTTGCTTTATTAATCATCCAAGAGGTTGTGAGCAATACTGAGTGAATTGGTAATTCAATGTGATAGATATAGGATGATAATCAATATAAATAAAACAAAGATTATGCGATTTCACAGAAAGACAAAAGCTACGCTTAACATGTAATAGGAGGGCAAAACATAGAACAGGTAGAACAGTAACGTATCTTGGAAGTGTTTTGGACCAACACGGCCAAAGTAGTAGGGAGATAAAGAGAAGAATTGCACTAGGAAAAGAGGTTTTCACAAGGAGGAGGGAGTTGGTGACAGGGACGTTGCGTAAGGATGTTAAGAAAAGACTCGTAAAAACTTTGATATGGAGCGTAGCTATGTACGGCGCGGAAACGTGATCATTGAAGCAGGAGGATAGACGTAGACTGGAGGCTTTTGAAATGTGGGCGTGGAGAAGAATGGAGAAGGTGAAATGGACCGAAAAGAAAACAAATGAGGAAGTGCTAGGCATGGTGGGGAGGAAAACGGCTAGGAGCTAGACATGGTGGGGAGGCAGGAAAAATGGATGAAGGGCGTATTGGTTGGCAGTGGGATGGTGAAGACTGCAATAGAGGGGAGAATGTTAGCCAAACGAGGAAATGGCAGGAATGGGATAGAGATGTTGGACGGGATGAAGGGAAGAAGGAAGAACGTAGAGAAAAAGAAGGGCTTGTGTTTTGGAGAAGGATATTGGATTGTTTTTTGTAAGTAGAAAGAAAATATTTTGTTGTTATATATTTGGTATTTGTGTCCATCCAAAATCTGAAGTATTGAGTTATCAGTAATCAAATTTCTTGATGCTTCGACGAAATTCTTTGCGAGTCACTTGCTGATAAATGAAATTTAGAGAAAGCAAATGATTTACCAGGCTCATTCCGTGACCAAGGGATGCTGTAAAGTTTAAATTCTGGCTTTCAGTTTTAAAATTACAGTGGTTATTGAGTTCACGTTCCTTCCCGGTTAACAAATATTACTTAATTAAGAATCTTTCTTGATTATGTGATCGAGTTTTCGGAAGTCTGGTTGATGGGTATTCTATTAGTTTTTTCACGCCAGTAGGACTTTTATTTTTGAATTTCACCTTCAAATTGCTTACATGTTGTGATTTACGACGAAAAGTCGTTGGGATTGACTGAGATTGGAGCTACGGTTTTTCCATTTGTTGGCTGGGGGTATTTTACTATCATTCGACTCGAACATACATTCATCGCACTTACCGTGGTGTGTGCGATCTCTTTCGGTGCCGGCGAAGTAAAAATATTTTTTATTATTTTTTGCTTTTGTATTAATGGAATTTAATCCCTTTTTACTATTACTTTCACTACACTACCATACTAACTTAATGAAAGGCATTTCCGAGGTTCATGAAAACTAAAAGCTTTCTTCTTCAGTTAACTATGTAGTATTAGTAATTCAATTTTGGTCTGATAAACCGTAATTACTACGGCTATCATTCACCTACCATACTATTTGATAGAATTTTGTTTTGCAATTTAATAAAAGAATACATAGCGCAGTATGTTAATTCTTGAAGCAAAAATACTTTAGGGTCACGGAACGGCTCAGAATCTAGATAAATGACTAATATACGAAACATTTCCGTTATGAATACAGAGAATGTGAACAAATTTCATATCATAAATTATAAAATAGGGTACTTACTTATATTGTGGATGCCATCCCACTGCACAATGGACATGGCTTCGTTAGAGTACATCAGCCACGAAAGATATTTTACCCAGCCAATCATATTCGGAATAGTGCTGAAAAATTGGAATAAGAACATCTATAAATTTTCTTTGAGTGGCAAAAAAGGAAGCACATTCTATGACAGGTAAACTGTTTTTATGAGCAATCCTGAAGTTGACCTTCCCAAATTCTACAAATAATTACAATTGTTCCGGGAGAAAAGGAATACCAGAATTAGGTCGTTGGTGAGATGCACGGCTGCTGAAGGATTGAAATGTGCAGGTAGTATGGAAAATATGCAATACGCAATGTGTGCGTACGTATGAGTGTGTGAAGTACTGTATTTTCCTTTGTTTTATTGATTATTTGCTACATATGACTGTGACATAATTTGTAGTAGTCTTGATAAAACTTTATTTATATTAATATTTTACATAGTATGACATACATTTTTTCTGATAGGCATGAATTTATCACCAGGGCTATTTAAATGTCAAAAACATCAAAAGTGATCATTTTTGAAGCTGGATATCATTATAAAAATGGCCAGTTTGTAGCAATAAAGATGAAAATCATCACTATGACCCTACGTAATTCAATGATGAATCCGTCATTATTTTTATTATTCATCATCGTACTACAGTTGCATGGGAAAATAATGGTACATTTTGAAATTGAATCAGTATGTCACTTTTCACACGCTATTAGCTGTATATTGAGCAGTCATTTTGGTATCCGATGGCGTCATAAGAGTTCAGACGATAAAAGAAATGAAAAGGGCAATATACTTTTTCGAAATACTATTCGTATCAACTTTCAGCGAATTGAAAAAATTACTTGAACTCAGAGTAACTAAATGCTAGGGCTTGTCGCCATATTATGTCTCTCACCTGATTTTAATAAATAACCCCGCTGTGGCCATCAAGACAAAATCAAAAGGCACCAAATAAGTCATTGCCATTGCCACGGAATCGAAGGCTGTAGAGAAGAAGCATCCTGAAAATGAAGATCGTTTTATTTTCATTCAAACATTTAGTTTTGACCAATGTGTCCATTACTTTGTGTCACAGTTATTGACAACATATATAATTAATCTTATTTCTTTTGGCAATACGCTCGAGGCCCTATTCAGATTTAGTTAAGTTTGATATCTTGAAAAAGATATAGCAACAATTTACATTAAAGTAAAGAAAAGTTCAATTTGCTCAATATCATACTTATGAATAAGTGTAAGAGAAATTTCAACCTTGATATCTCTTTTAGAATTATCTTTAAAATCTATCGAAAAGATATATTTGAATAAAATTTGTAGATTTGGAAAGCATTTGTAACTTACCGCAAGCAGCTGACACGTTCATTGTCAGCACGGAAATGAAAATTGTCATGAGGAATGCATAGACTGAGGGTCTGAGGCCTATCATCCAATAGCAGATGAGTACAAAGAGGAAAGGTTCAACAATGAGTCCAGGAAGCTGAAAAAAGTGAAACAAAAGTTAGAAAAAAGATGAAAGGCTAAAAGTTAAATTTTGATTTTACAGGCAGTAACAGTAATGCGGCATACTATATAATCAGGTTTGACATGATCGAAATGATATATAATAAATTCATAAAACATTCAGGAACATATGGAAAAAAGTGTTAACGTAATATATATATATATATATATATATATATATATATATATATATATATATATATATATATATATAATATGTATATGTAACATATATATATATATATATTACATATATATATATATAATATATACTCATATACAGAAACAGATATAAGGAAAAGGGATAGGAACACACATAAAGGACGAGCACAATAGAGGTGGGGAGGGCGGAATCGAACGGATCACAGGAGTAAAAATATTTCCTTGACCGGGACTCGAACACCGGATCTTTCAACTTGTCGGGCGGATGCTCTTAACCACTTGAGCTATCGAGGAAACGTAATTTACCATGAGATCCGTGGGTCTAATACGTCGCCAAGCGCCCCGATTCTTTGATTCTTTAATGAAATAATGAAATAAGGACAATTTGCACTTTTCCACAGTTTATTTAACGTACGACGCGTTTCAACTCACAGAGTCATCATCAGGTACAAGATGACTCTGTGAGTTGAAACGCGTCGTACGTTAAATAAACTGTGGAAAAGTGCAAATTGTCCTTATTTCATTATGATGAACTTCCACGACCTCAAGCCTGAATCTGTTGAACTGATTCTTTAATGTATATACATTATATATATATAGATATATTTTTATTTAAAAAAATACAAATAGACCGTAAGTGGTGTTTTGCGCTAAATATATTACACTTAAAAATAAATGAGAAGCCGGGATGAACAAAAGAATTACTAGAAATAATTTGGCGTTTAACCTAAAGCAGTTCTACTCTTTAACGAATACCTTTCACTTCAAGGAGCACTCCTCTTCTCTCCGAAATATTAATCATCTTCTAAAATACCATGCGTTTTTGAAAGAACTCCCCCACACAACAATCATAGCCATCCCCATGCATCACCAATTTAAAACGACAAATCCTCAAGAAACAAATACAAAAAACTAATCAAATCCGCTGCTACCCTTTCTCCAGCTTCCGACAAAAATACATTAAACTTCCTTCAACACATGCCATTTCCTCTATTTTTAAACGACTTAACCTATCGATTTCTTTCTCTGACAAAAATTTAAAAACCTGCCCTCCTGTCTCAAATATGATACTCCTACTCTTCTGAAATCCTACCAAATTCAGTACCCCCACAAAACAACCAAAAATGTACCGGACAAGCAATTCGTCTCCTCATAAGATTCAAGGAAAATTTAGCATTCTTCTGAAACAAAAGATTGAAAAAATCCAGCATCGCCTCATCTAATAGATAGTAACCGCTCTAAAACTCCTTCAGACTTTCATGTCATAAAAAGTCGTCCAGATCATCTCCTTGACTCCTACGAATGCATTTTCGTCTTTAAATCCGACATTCGTATCAATTCGGACCTGGGGGCCCCGTTTTTCCCTCTTCCTCACGAATTTATCCCACCCCTCCCTCCCACTTTCCCTCCCTTAACTCCCATTTTTACCCTTCTCCGCGATCTGTTGCGCAGTTATTAGGTAACCATTCTTTGCTTGATGAATATGGACTTGCCAACGAAACGGAATTGCATATTTTCCCACTTTATCTCTCTCCTTTTCTTTTTCCTTTGATACATCCGTGAATATAATTTTTCCTTCAAAATCTACCCTTCCCTTCCACCACACCACGTCCCTACCCCGGTGACCTCTTGTTATATCGTATCACTCGCACATAGTGATCGTGTCACCAGCATCAAGATGATCCTGCCGTCGCCAATTGATTAAGGGTTCTTCAGCAAGCGATCGATCCCCGGGATTCATAACTCCTTATTCAATCCTCACCCCTTCCTCATGCCACCCCTTGCCTCTCACCAATTCAGCATCATTGGGTATTTAAGGCCCTCATAGAAATCACATACATCCTCCTGCTCAAAAGCCGTACCCCAATTGCTGGATTGATGCAAATGCTAATGTCGGGGTCAAAATTATATGTCGCGGGAATTTTACAATTTACTCCTGGCTTCGTATTCACGCTTACCTAATGGTTATCCTATCCATCGTTCTAAAGGCATTTCATAGTCTCTGTGGGCATAGTTTTAATTTATTAGAATTATTACTAGAGTAATAATTAATTTCCGCATATTTTAAAATTTTAATTAAATTTTAAATTAAGCAATTGTCTCAACGTCCTGCTGTTTATAACTAAGTTTGGGAAAAAATAGGATATATATATATATATATATATATATATATATATATATATATATATATATATATATATATATATATCCATAGAAGAATAAATTTTCGCCAAAATTTTACAAGGATGCCTAAGAATACTTATAATTGCAATTTGAAATGAAATGGAAATGGCAAAGGTGAACGAAAACATCGCTTGCTGCTAAGTAGCGAAAATTTAAACATTGTGTGACCCTAATATTGTCCCGCATCAAAAAATTAATTGATGTTAACTCGTCTTAAGCAATTAAATTTCAAATCATCATTTTTGTGTAGTTATTTTTAATAATCACTCTACGGTGTAAAAAATTACCGTTAAACCCCATAAAATTTGCAGTACACATTTTGAGGCAAAGCTGCTGCTTACGCGAAATAAAAAAATCACCAAACTCTCAGAGGCTAATTTATATACTTTTAAATCCTATTGTATCCTTAAAATTGAGAGTTATAAGATTCTCGAAATCACGCTACCTTCAGAATAATTACATTTTTTAATGGCCTATTCAGATTGAAATGGCCAACGAGTAATTAGGGCAGACTTTCTGCCCTCGTCTCGAAATTTGAGGCTTAACTTGTTGCCTCGGATACCACTTCGAAGCCCTCACGAAGAATCCGGGTTTCAAATTTACGAGGTTATTGATTTTGACGGGGCCATAATTCCGTATCGGCATTGACGTCCAGTTAGAGAACTTCAGCTGTCTCCTCAGATCCCGTTTAGCCGGATGAAATTTATTTTTTGAGTCGTAAATGAAAGCTAGTGACTCTCTTTCGAATATTCTGGCTCTTGCCTTACACTTTTGATGTAAACACATTTGACATTTCCCTTCATGTTTTTTAAAAATCAAGATCGTCAATTTTTAATGACTCTTGCCGCTCAAGTCAATTAAACAGTGGCGGAATCAATAGAGGGCGGGCTGTTTTCGACAGTCCTACGTACTGATAGGTTTTCATCAAAAGATAGAATAATACTTTCGGTTGAACTTTAATCAGCGATCTTTAACAAATACCAATGTTGATCCAATTGGTGGTGCAAACATCATGGTGAGGTTAATTGACATCCCCAAGCTCTCTGGGCCTCTTAAAATGTCTCTTACGGTAGAACTTCTCATGCCATATCTCAGTTCTGCAAATTCCTGAGGATTCACTTGCGCAGAAAATCACATCGGCTGTTTCGATGTAGGAAACCCCTCGGAGACGCCTATAGTTGGAGGGCGACTAACGGCCCTACTCCGAAATTCCGCATTTTGGTAACTCTTCATTTCTCAATCTGATAATACTAAGCCAAGCATGGTTGTGAGGACTTAATTTTCGTAATAAAATACCACAACCATTGGCTAATGTGGGCCAATCGTTCATTTGGTAGTTTTTAAGTAATAATAATAAATATTTTATCCCAAGTGTTTGAGATTATCTCGATAGGACAATGCTTTTTTTACGTTTCAAATTGCAAATAGATGTGGCAGAGAGGTCTCACAATGTGTAAAGTAATACGAAAGCGGATACTGCCTTTGAAGCACCCGGAGAATTTCAATGACTGTGTAAATGGTGAAGGGGCTCCTTGCCATCGGATCTCGCGAGCGGAATGCGCGATGCACTGCATCGCTCCGTCACCACGTAGCGTTACGGAAAGGGGCGAGATGTCACGGAGAGATTTGGGTGGCAGCTCCGTGACGACTCACCCTGCGCCCTTCACAATAATGAAGCGCCATGGACACCAGCGGATTCGCATGACGTAACGGGTTTATTGTTCTCGGCCTTAAAGAAACTCATGCGCTCAAATAAATGGAAGGAACGACGAATTTTTGGGGGCTATGCATAAGAGATACTTCAGGGGGTCTTCGAAATTTATCACCAGATTGAATTTAGACGATAAGGATGTTCATACGGGCATAAAATTTTAAATACTTTGCGATTTGCGACAGGTCACCACATATTTAAACTTCAACTTAGTTCTTATCTATCTGAGCTAAAGATTTTGGCGATCAAAAAAGGTGTGCTTGAAGAATACCTTGAAGTACCTATTTAGTCTGGTTGACATTTGAATTTAGAATGAGCGAGTCAGTTGTAATAAGAAATTTTGAATGCGCCGATGAATGTGATGATGCTGTTAACGATGTGAAAATATTATCAAAGATATTGGATAAGGAAAGGTATCGGGGACAAACAAGAGAACAAATCAAAAATTTAATGGGGAAGTTGATGAAGATTTCAGAAGAAAAAACCTTCTTCCTTCTAACTTGTCCGCTAATGTTTTTCCTTTTGCGAATTTTCTGTACTTTTTCTTACACAGTTCGTTGTTGATTCAGTGAAAATGTATAAAATTGCATCACAGTGACTTTATGAACTTTTATTAAAGGAAAAGTATGTTAGAATCAACAGGACAGTTTCATTAAGAAATTTTGTGACACGGATGACAACGTGGCTTTTACCAAGGACAGTACTGGTTCTACCCTGGTGTTCACCACCTCGTGTAGAACATGGTATTTACCGCATTCCTGCCATGCCTTATGCTCCTGGGAGAGTCACTTTTCACGTCGGAGAGGTATTTTCTTTTCGGTCGAGAGAAAATAGCGGGTCAGGGCGCAGTGCCCTATCCTCAACCAAGTGTTGGCGACCGCTTTCCCTCAACAACTGTTGGAAGTGGACCACACTGACACCACGTGGTATATTACGCGTAATGTGCTACTTCTAGTGAAGAAAGCATTTAAATTCTGCCACTACTCGAAGACTACGCTTCGTGAAGTAGTCTCGAGGTCTTCTACTTGTGAATTTCAGGATTGGGGAATGGATAAGAAAGGAAATATGCAGAAAAATGAATGTTGACATTCCGTGTAAGGACCACACTCTTTGACAATGTTTTGAAAGAAGGTACAAATTTCTCTCAGGAAATCTGAGAAATCATAAAAAAATATCTCTCATTTGATCTTATTTAACTTCATAATGCAATCCTATCGTCCATTGGATTAACTTCTGCGTCCAATCAGATATGCCATCACAATTTATTAATATTAAAGTTTTTTGAGAAATATTTTGGCTCTCATTATTAAAAAAATCGATAATGTCTCGAGCGGAGATGCTATTAATGCGCGTAAGTGGTGTACTATTGGCATCAGGATTACATATTATTTTACAATTTTACCGAGTTCTGCGTATTAATCTTTAATTATATTAGGTATTTTGCAGTCCGTCTGTACAAATTACACTGGGGTTACTTGCTTCCTTAACATTGGCTTTTTATTTAACGCACAGTAGTCCCAATAATGAATATATAATGAGTGATACGAAAAAATATGTCCAATCGTTGAAAATTTAATTCTTGTAAGTTAACTTGTTAAAAAGTTCAATGAGCGGCTGTCTTTCTGACACAGCTGGTGAAATTCCTTACTTTTATTTATTTTGGAAAAACAGAAATATTTCCTTCGCCCATTTAATCTTGACCTCATTATTCTGCAGTCTCCCGCGGCGCATTGTAGAGAAAAATATTTTCATCCAAAACTCGGCGCTTTTGACATGATGGGAAATCAAGTCTATCAAATCAACCAACTCCATGAATCCCGAAAGGATAATGCCTTGCGCTGAGTTAACACAATTTCATTTATGTTAAACTACTTTATACTGTCATCAATTCTGTCTGCAGCGATAAGGGTTGATTTATCCGCTCTCCCATCGTTATGTACGTATTGGGACGTGTTTATCTCATCAAATTTACATAATACGAGTCCAAATTTCTAATTAACTTACTGGGGAAGTCAGGTAGAGTGGCTATTAAATTTTAAATATCTTTTTGAAATAACTCCCGACAGTAATGGAGAAAAAAACTTCGAAGAGTGATTAAATGTTACTTTTTCCTCCTTTGGGTGTGAAATTGAAAATTTTATATCAGGCAGTTTGAGGATAAGCAGTCGAGCATTTCAGCTGCAAATTTATATTGTGATTAAAAAAATTGATCGTATAAAAGTGTGAAAATACATGAGGTAATATTTGGGTTTAAGTTATGATGGTATCATTTTTAATAGCTTTCAGCTTTTTTTTGCTTTTTTCATACCTTCCTCAATAATATTCTGTCAGTTTAGTCCTATATTTTTAAAGACGATACCGAGCAAATTATTCGTTGGGGAGAAGATTTGGCAATATCATTTTGCATTTATATTTCCGATATGAGTTGATCTTCCTATCACATGGAGCCTGAGGAGACTGGATAAAAACTTACGGGAATTCAATTTGAAAGGTTTTATAGCATTTATCTCGGTAGTTTTTCAGAGAACAGTTTTTGAATTTTACATGACCGGTTTTGACGTTTTCTGCCATCATACGGCTCTCGATTTGGGATGGTTCATTATCATCGTGTGGAAACCAGTTTTCTCGCATAACGTTCGTGGAAAATAAATATCTACGAAAAAAAATTGTATTCATCCCCAAAGAAAAATAATTTTCTGCGCTTTTTTAGTCTGAATTGGTAAGTACGCGGCTTCCTAAGGTTTCATCTTTACTTGGGCGCTCGTCTACCAAGTCAATCAAATCTTTCCCGACGGTGAGATTGCGGCGACCAGTGGAAGAATGAAACTTAATGAGGTGTTTTGAAAGGCGTCAATACATTCTGTCGGAAGATAAGCATCGTGCTTCATTATTTCCTCGTGATGTATATCCAGAGAGCCGTCACACGGGATTGAGGAAGGCGGTGTTTGGACACAAGCTTATAATTAATTAATTCTTCTACATCTACGCAATACCCCGCAAGCCACCGCAAGGGTGTGTGGCGGGGAGTGTTAGGTCACCACCCGAATTGGAGAACTAAACCACATGCAACATAATTTTGGTGAATTAGTCATTATTTTTATCAAATTTACCTTAGATGAGGTAGTGAAAGAAAGAGATTATGTCCATAAAAATTGCCATGGCGCGTGGAATTGCTGTCGGCGCATTTCGATAGAGAAAAAATAGTACTTTGAAGTCTCTATTGAGGAGTATATTGCTCTTATTTTATCCGAGTGATCTTCTCTGTTAATAGTGTGTTGTGTCCCTTAGGCATAAGAAGTTAAAATGAGATGTGAGAAATAACGTACCGCTATGAAGTAAAGTACCAATGTGAACTAAAGGACTGTCATGAAATAATGTACAGATCTTTGAGATAAATTACCGATAATTATCGAAACTAAAGCAACTGATGGTAAAAACTCAAAGAGATAAAGTGCTGATTGGTTGCAGATGAATTTATCTAAGTCTTAATGTAAGAAAAATTCTAATTCATCGAAAACATGCAATCCAAGTGACGACGAATCTCGTAAAATAACGACGAGATAGAAGTTCATATTCTTAAATCCAATACAGACATATAACAGAGATAATATTCCATTATCGATTCTTCGCTCAACAAGGTAACTGTTATAGGGCGGAGCAAATTATGTATTTAGAGGAATCGGCGAAGGATTAGATTAGTGGAGAGCCAATTTCCGTGACCACATAAGCCTTGAACGAAATGTGTCCTTCCACGATGGTGATTACCTTGTTGAGCGAAATATCTATTGCTCTATATCGCAATATATTTTATGATAACTTTATTGACCCTCTCAATATAAAAACTCTGGTGCTTTAAATCCAGTGTTTCACACATCGTTTCATGATGAAGGAAGGTGATTGTAAATACGTAGAGGGGTCACGTCAGGCACTTACCATTGCTATCATTTTGGAGAGGTAATAAGCTTGTGTGTTGTAGAGTCCAGCCCTGTACTCCCTGTTGAATAGCGGCATCTCTTGTGGAAAGACTGAGAGCACAGAGTACATGGGGGCGAAGGTATTCTCCGTCACAAAGATGAAGAGGGCTCCCTGGACCGCTTGGATTCCTCTCTGGTCTCCCATTCCAACTCCGAAGTAACAGAGGCCGGCCATAATGGCTATCCCCTTGACATGGGAAGAGAAATTATTTTTTAATTACCCGCATTTTGCGATATCATCTGTGGTATTAATGGAAACTTTCAGATAATCATAATTGGCAATTTAAATGACGGCCATTAAATGTAGCGCATACGTATATGTGTTCCCGATAATTAAAATATGTAAAATTTCTCTTTGATAAACTTCTTCGAAAAATATTCACTCACTAAACTGCATTTAAACATTTTGAAAACATTCTGTTGATGTATATCTACTTTAATGTAAGGTATACGTATTAGTACTTGCAATGAAGTGGGGTGTGGTGGTCCAGTGGGAGAGCGCTGGACTTGACTGGAGGTTCGGGTTCGATTATCGGGGACGGCTTTGGATACCGTCAATTTATATTTATGCAGTGCTCTTGGTTCTTATTGATTAAAGAAGGAAATGGAAGCATGCAAACACAGAATAGAGTAGAAGGAAGTACAAGAATATGCATAGATAATATTCACGGGCGGGAAACTAATGAGGCGAACGAGGCGTGGTGGAGGACAGCACTGTACAGACATGAAAAGTTTACACAGGAAGACTATTCACCGCAGAGAAAGGTAAAATATATGTCAGGAAGTAAGAAGTAAAAATCTGTTAATACAATAAAAGATACCGCAGGAAAATTACTAATTGAACCAGGAAAGTTTGGTGAGAGATGGAAGGATACATTCGGAATGTTAGGGTAAAGATATTAGGCCAGTAAGTTTAGATACAGAAAGATAATATGATGAGGATGGTTTAGCATCAAGATTACTGGTAAGAGAGATAGAAAGGGCATGAAGGGAACTGTAATCAACTATGGCCGTGGGGATAGATAACATCCCCATGGAACTACTTAAGGGTTTGAGAAAACGTGGAAGAAAGAATTTTAATGGGTTGATTAGTAGCATTTGTCAAGGAAAACTTTGGCCGGAATATTTCATCATATAAGTGCTAGATACTATCCCAAAAAAGGAAAGTCTGCCATATGAGAGGTCTGTAGAATAATGCAGTTGATTTGCTTCCCTGCTAAAATGGTACTCAGGGGCATCAATAATAAGATGGAGAGCAGGGCAAATGATTGAGCGATTGATGAGAGAGCGTTGTTGGGAGAAATATAAAGAAGGCAGGATAGGCGGACTCAGAGGATTTTGATTGGCTATGGAATACTGAAGACTGTACCAGAGGAGAGGGCGTTAGGTAACTTAGGTAGAGAACGAAAAAGTAAAGGAATGGTGGACGGAATGAAGGGAGGGAGTTGGGTATGTGGAATTAAAGAATATTTTATTGTAATTTGCGGCGTCAGGTTTGTACTTGTCAGGCGAGGCTAAGAAAAGTACCAGTCTTTGCCCACCTAAAATATAGTAGTGGTTTAATTGTTTGTGTTTGCTAATAACTAATTAATCACATGCAAATGATATTATTACCTAACCTTAGACCACGAAAATTTTGTTAGCTTCTTATCTTTCATTCACATAATGGTGGATAAAAGCAACATTTAAAGTGGTTAAATTGTAATTGTTAAGGGTTGGTTTCAATAAAATGCTCTACTTACCACTTTCTGGAGAATACGAATTGACTGTACGGAAGGATCTCTAATCACTGTGACAAAAGATCGGTATGTGAGCCAAAAGAGTTGCATTATCCACAATGGAGCCCAACTGGAAATTAAAATAGCATAGGTGATAATATTATGATGATATTTTTGTTATATAAACGAGAAAAAGTTATGTATACATAAAAATTGATGTTTTTCACTGAAACTTTAGCTGATTACAAATAACATTCTCAAGTACCTTCATTTAGGAATGCATTGATACATTGAAACAAGGCAGTGTAAGTAACAGAAGCAGTGTAAAACTTTAGTTTCGTTCCTCAAATATGATACCTTAGCTACCGCAACGCCCTTCTGTTATTACTGCTTAGACTTGTAAATTATGATTTCTGTTTCACAAATGAAAACTTGAATGGGATGCTCTTTAGTAAAAAATGGATGGGGATCAATTTCATTGAAACATGATCTGAAAAAATTTGAGCTAGATTTGATTTTATGGGAATATTTACTTTCATGGGCGTTTCTGAAAGCATGGCATGAATAACAACATTGACTCATATGCTGAATTTTTTAGTCGCAACTCTTGCAATGATAGCTATTGATAACTGAAATTTATTGGTTTAATTTTATTTAAAAAAATATACCCACAAGTACGATTTGGTCGTGTAAGCCTTCCATTCCTGAATTCCGAATGAATTATGTTCAGATTGGTGATGTCCCGTGAAAGTTCCCACAGGGATACATGGAAAACAAAAAAAATATTATTAAAAAACGAATCATTATTTATCATTAATTACATACGAGTATAATTAAAATGTACCGTAATAGACTGATCCCTTGATCAGAATGTGTAGTATGTTTCCTTTTTTGAGCAATTGCTATAAATTATAATAACGGTTTCGGATTGAACCCTCCCCCTTTCGCTAAAAAAGAAAGTACGGAACGAAGTAGGGGATTCACATCTGTAACTGCTTTTCTAATTTCTGTTCTCCATAAAAGATTTGCGAATAAACCAGCGGTTTATGTGGAAAGGCGAAGTATTTTAAATTTAATTTCAAAATTTAAAATAGTTGTGATACAAAGATGTAAGGGAATTCATAGTAGCGGAAGATAGCAGGTCTGAAAAATTTGTGTTTCGATTTTGCGTAAGCGTTTTCCATATCGTATACTGGGATTATTCAAAGCAAAAATTACGATGCGAATATGGGTCTGAATGTAAATTCACTGTCTTTAAGGCTTGTTCTGTTCTTGTTATAATGACTCGTTTTAAGATCAGTATATCTTGTAATGACTCATGTAATGTAACTCCCAATGAATCCTCTGTATGTAGGAGGAATATAAAAAATACCAATAGTACTTTTGGCACATGATGGTGAATCCATAAAAAACGTACCTTATCGTCTGCCAATGATGCCGCCAAGTGAGCCTCATACCTCTGCAATAATTCAACCTGTAATGGACAAATGTATAAATATTGCGCATGGTAATTTTTATAAAACATTTCACACCCGCAGAAAACAAATAATGAATGGGCTTATAAGCTGTATTCGCATGTTTAGGTTGTACCATTTAATTTCTCCAATACCGGAATAGGGGCTTAACATTTTGCTGTGAGAGATAATTATGTGTCACTTAGCTTACCTTATCTTGCAGGTGTCTCGCAGATACCATTTTAGCATTTAGCATCGAGTAAAAAACTTCGTACAAGTCTCATGTGTAAATATGTTAACGATGCAAAAGTTTGTCGACATTACTGAAGAATCAGACTGAATTTGACCCCGCCACAACATTATCACCGTGATAGTAACATTCTCCCGTCTAGCACTGCATTCAAAATCTCATTAATTCTCCACATTACATTTTTATGTCTTATTCAAAAAATGTAGCCTTAACTATCAGCTTATATAAAGAAAAAAAATACATGGCATATTATATTTATGATTGTTGGTATATTTTTCGCAATTCAATGTTTAATCATGAATACTCTCGTCCTCGTATTCTCGTCCTCGTATTCTCGTCCTCGTATTCTCGTCCTCGTATTCTAGTCCTCCGTATTCCTTAATTTCGAGGCTGATTAATAAGAAGTAACATTGATCTTTGCTTTTCCACATTTAGGGACAGCACATCCTTGAAGTATGCTGCATTTACAGTAATTTGTTCTGGTACGATATACTGACATACCATTTCCTGAATTTATGAGAGTAATATGACCGTAACATCATAAGCAAAATTAGTTCGGCTTTTCTTTTTGGTGTTGGCAATGCCGGAGGTTTCCTCACAGAGATTTGTTATTTGCTCTCAGGATCTATCATAAATGATGTAGCCAAGTTTTATCTACAGTGATACTCTTCGAAAGAAATGTCTAGTCTTACTGTAATACCAACTTTAACTGCGAAAAAACCGTCATGTGAACGTCCTGTTGTTCAAGCATGAGCAGGCTTGGAACCTATGGCGTTCGGACTTATCTCACGGGCAGTTTTCTCCGGAGTCGTAATTCCTTGTATTTATTATCGGGCGCTAATCTGTACTGAATCTTCACAGGGCTTCCGCGGCTTCTTACTGGTATCTTACCGTATCTGATGTTCTCTTTGGCAGCCTCTTGTTTTTCATTCTAACCACAAGTTCAGCCCAATGTATTAGGATTAACTTTGATAGAGGGCGTTATTTAAAACTCCTACGATTCGTTGTTTAATCCGATTCCCCAGAAATTATAGTCTATAACAGGTCCTAGAATTTTCCGAAACACTACTTTCCTCTAAAAGCGATTAGGCAAATTTCTATGTCATAATCAGGTCTATTACTTCCATTAGTACAATGCACCTTATGATTGTTGAACACTCTCGTTTCTTATAGAATATTTTCATCTCATCTCATCCCTAACACGTTCCGTAATTTCCTAATAAATGTTTACCCTTCAGAAGCCACAAACGTTTGATTGACTTAATCATTTTCTCACATAATTTAATTTCCACTCATATCCTCTCCCGTGCCTCTCCTGGTATTTTTCGACGTAAAATTTGAATTCATAGGTGGTATCGGAAAGCCCTGCCTTGTTATCTATCGCCGTACAACACGATTATCCATCGGATCCCCTCACTTGAACAGTACTAGGGAGTAAACATTTAGCAATTAGTTACCTATCACTCCATTATCTTCCTATATTCTGAACGTCCGCCTTCATTTATGTGGTCCACTTTTCCGAACGCCTCATATCAATATCCTTTCTATATTTAAACTGATGTAAATAGTGCTTTACATTTTTCTAATGATAATGACTTTATGCGTGTGAAATAAAACTTAACAATCCCGGAGTTCCCACTTGGTGCTGTTTCACTCGTTTCTAAGGAAAGTAATTCCCCTACGAATTCTTGTGTTCAAAATTCATTCTCTTGCATGCTTTTATATAGCCCAATGAAGAACCCTCGAATTTTCCATAAACCCTTCGATTATTATTATTATTATTATTATAAATACACATGTGCTAATAGACACTGTCAGGTGGCACACAAGTCCCAAACAATTGCAAAATATAATACATAAAACCAGACAAACACAGATCTCTTTAACAAAACAAGTGAATCCCCATCCCATTTACAACCATTAACCAGCAAGAAAAAAAAAAAGATACATAAAAAAAATTAAGCTATAACATATAATACCATACACCACACATAAATCAAATTTTTACATATATACCTTACATCTATTCTTAAAAGTATACACTCTGTTAGGAAAGGGCTCGAATATTTTTGCAGGTAAGGTGTTCCACTCAACAATTGTTCTATTTAGAAATGAAAATTTTTTTTTATTTGTCCTCTGTGCCCGGCATTTTATCTTAAATTTGTGATCATTTCTGCCTATAAAATTTGGGTTCCTCGCCTCTTTCCTAAGATCTGCCCAAGCTTTCTCCCCCTTCAAAATTCGGAACATTCCACAAAGTCTGCTTACTTTTCTTCTAGATTCTAGAGGTTCCCAGCCCAGCGTTTCTAGCATGTCAGACACACTCTCCATCCTCCTATGCTTCCCCAGTACATATCGGGCAGCCTTTCTTTGCACCTTTTCCAGTTTTTTAATATGACCTTCTTCATGAGGGTCCCATACAAGAGAAGCGTACTCTAAAATTGGTCTTACTAGGGTCTGATAAGCCTTCTCCTTGGTTGCTCTAACGCTCCCTTTTAGGTTTCTCATTACCCAATGAAGAGTTTTGAAAGCTTTCTTATAGATGTACTCCACATTTAGCCCCCACCCTAAGTCCTTAGTTAAATATACACCTAAGTATTTGACAGTATCACTTCTAGGAATGACATTTTCTGAGAATTTATATTCCCTATGGTTTCCATTTACCTTATTGCTAAAAGTGATGGATTTGCATTTGTTAACATTAATATCCATCCCATTTTTTGTCACCCAATCAGCCATTTTATTAATGTCCCTCTGAAGTTTGTCACGGTCTCTGTCATTTTCGACTTTCCTGTAGATAATACAGTCGTCTGCAAAAAGTCTTAACTGAGAATTAATATTTATTGGGAGATCATTTATATATATTAAAAACAATAGCGGGCCAAGTACGCTTCCTTGTGGGATTCCCGATGTTACCCTTGCTTTTTCAGAATACACTTCTCCTAATTTTACCCTTTGTGTTCGACCTTCCATGAAATTTCTGACCCAAGAGATTACTCTTCCATCTGTGTGTAGTGGCAATTGGCCCATCTTAAGCATTAAGCGATCGTGGTCAACTTTGTCAAAGGCTTTTGACAGGTCGACTATTATAGCATCCACCTCTATTCCCGCATCCATAGAGTCGAACATTTCTTGGCAGAACCCTAATAGCTGAGTTTCACAAGAGTGCCCTTTTCTAAAACCGTATTGGCGACTATACAACCAATTCTCACTCTCCCACAGGTCCCAGAGATAATCAGCCATTATCTTTTCTAATAGCTTGCATACAACTGATGTCAAGCTTACCGGTCTATAATTATCAACTAGTGCCTTATCTCCTCCTTTGAAAATTGGCGTAACATATGCCTCCTTCCAAGGATTTGGCAGGGCATTATTGTTTAAGGTAACATTGAATAAATGATTTATATAATTTGAAACTACACTACCGCCCAATTTAAGCAAGTCAATTGAGATACCATCTGGCCCTTTTGATTTATTTGCCCTCATTTTCATAATTTTTTTATAAATTTCTGCGCTCGTCGTTTTAATACTTTTGGTATTTAATATTTTTTCGCCTCCTTGTTGACTCAGAGATGAATCTACAGGATCCTTTTTATTTACCATAACCTTAAATACACTTGCATACCAATTATTAAACGTATTAGCCTTTTCCTTATCATCAACGATTAGTGTCCCATCCTCTTTTTTTAAAGCTGTTATGTTTTCCCTGTTGCCTTTCCTCCTCCGGAGGTACTTGTAAAATTTATTTCCATTATCTATCCCGATTATTTTCAGTAGAAAACTATCTTTGGCTATTTTCTTTTCTCTATTCAATTCACGAACTAATTTTTTGTAAATTATGAGCCATTCCGAGCTCTCGTTCCGTTTTTTGTGAATCACTCTCAGTTTTTTCTTCAAGGATCTAATTTTGCGGTTGTAGAATTCTGGATCAGTATTTTCTTTAAGAATTTTTTTCGGGACAAATTTATTTAATCCCTCCTCCATTATCCCCTTAAATGTTTTCCAGATTTCTTCTACATTCTGCCCACCACTTACCCATTTTGAATATTTTTCCCTTAAAAAGGTCTGTAACCCTTCCCTGTCACCCCGTTTATATTGCCAAACTATCTTTTTGTTTACTAGCCCCTTATACTGAGCCCTCTCCCAGTTTAGATATATACGCACAGCTGAATGGTCACTTATTCCCGGAAGGACATCGACTTCATCGACTTCCCCTACCCACTTTTTCGGTCTCACAAGTATGACGTCGAGGATGTTTCCCCCGCGCGTGGGTTTTTCCACCATCTGTACAAAACCCTCCTCGTTTATAAGACGACTAACGATTTCTTGGGCCTTCCCACCCCCCACCGTGACCTCGTCTGCCGACCATTGAATACCTGGAAGGTTCAAGTCCCCCGCTATGAGGGTGTGATCCTCAGGGTTAGCCGAGCATATGTCTGCTAATACCTCGACTGCGTACATCCCTTCGTTGGGGCTTCTGTACATAGCAACTATTTTTAAAATTTTCCCTCCATTCCTAACTTTAACATGAACACACATCATCTCACAATCATCTCTTACCCATTCCAATGTACTTATTAGGTTTTTATCTACACATATAAATATCCCCCCTCCACGACCGATTAATTTTGCGAAGATTTTTATTCCATGCAGTTGTATTATTCTACTTCATTTACAGGTGTGCTTATTCCACCTTGCTTTTTATCCTAGCATTCCTGAGTCTGAACTAGTATGCTCGTCAGGTTTCCCCTCGACACCTAATATCATTGCCTTGATTTATTTACTATACTATTTTTTAACTAACTCATTCCATACTTCTAGAATTTCCTTCGATTCAATTGATATTTTTTGCCTCTTACAGTTTAAAAAATTAAAGTTTTGTAATCCTTTCCTTTAATTTCAATCCATGCCCTACATTTCAGTTTCGCGAAGTCCTCCTGGTTCGCAGCCCATTGAATTTTAAATTAAGCAAGCTCCATAGTAGTAAAATGATAATTAAAATCTGCACCCGCTCATGAGAAGTTGTCCGAATTAATGATGGCCTTGTGAAAGCGTTGTTAAAATTCTATCCACAGCCATGTTTGTTTGATATTTACATTTGGAATGTCGTGAATAATGTTAGTTTTCATTTTACGTTTTCTTAAGGAAGAAATAGATCGCTTTCTCACCACGGTTATTCATCGTTCGGATCAGGTGTAACGATTTCGATTTGTAATGAATTATGAATATTTGAACAGGTGCCTACTTTCTTCTCCTTGTTTCATTTGCATCTGGAATAAGTTGCATGCGTACCTCGTCTGCATAATCGCTGACGGCGAATCTGTCGCATATCCTCTTGACCCGTCTTCTGTATTGCCCAAACTGGTCGGAGGAGGAGTCCAGCTCATTCCCTAGCTCCGTCTGATGAGCCAGCGTGCGTATGAGAAAGTCGGCAGGGTTGAAATTCGGCGGACACGAGTAGCCCAGGCTGAAAATTAAGGCAGTGGAATCAAAAGTTGGGCGATGGTAAAAGGAATTATCATCAGAACCATTGTATATATTATTGTATATATTATTTTTCCGATGTGTAGGGCTGAGAACACTGAAGGTAACAGTAACGTGCGTGTTATTTTTTATAGACCCCTACAAAAATACCTATTCTATAAGCTGTAATACAATCATATTATTTTTAACAGCAATCGGACCGAGAAATAAAACTTATCAGGACAGACAAATATTATTTCTACTTCTTAGCAAAACAGCATGGTGATAGATATTTTTTACCATCAAAGTGGGGGTGCGTGATAAATTTCATTTTTTTGTTGCCATTGGTTCCGCAGTAAAGATCATGGAATATTTGTGCATAAAACTACTTAGTAACACAAGGCCACAGATTATATCATGGAACTTAATTGTGAGTTTGATTAATTTTCAGTGAAAATGAAAAAGTTTTTTTTTCGTTTCTCGCTCCTCATGGTTTTTGACTCAAGGAACAGATAAATGATTATTGCAGAAGTTTGACAGTAATCTACGCTATTTCACTCTGGAGCCTAAGTGTTCGTCTTTGTAGAGTAAAATTTTACGAATGAAAAATATCCATTTCCATTCTCCGCAGTCATCAAACTAGTAAGTAACCAAATGTATAGAAGTGCATAGAAGTAACCAAAATTGGAAGTTTTTCCAATTTTTTTCGGAAAGTATCGGGGCAATACTACCGTCACTTATTTTCATAAATATCTTAATTCACCCTTCTTGATTCGGAGTGCCATGGAACGGGATACATTCACGGACAAATGTGGTTGAGAGTATTCACGAAATGCCGTTCGAGTGAGCACGAGCGGAGGAAAATGATGTTTGGCTCGATTGAGCAAGGGTTCCTATGCGAGTGGCAGGGAGCACATTCGGCCGAGAGCATTCGTTCAAATATGGCATATTCGACCGAGTCTCGTGGATTCAGTGCATTTCGAACTCGAACTGCGAAGCGATAAAATATCCCGTATGCATAATTGGTCGCGTAGGACGACTTGAGTTTAATTACGCGCGGTTGCCATTTTAGACCGCCTTGGAGCTGACAATGGGGGTAGGTCGGAGTGCGTAGAATTTGAAGCAGTTCTGGCAAACTCGAGTCGAACAAACACATGCATTCATGGAGACAATGGCACGTCAGCCACTCGTATGTGCGGGAGGCGACGGGGAACAAGCGTTGAAATGAAGGCAGCCAGCCAGTGAATACGTGGCACCGCTCCAATTCAGGCTCATTCGAGATTCTGAGAAGCGATGGATGCTATTAAATGTAGCATTTATTACAGGGCCCTACTTTTACGACATCAGAGTGTGAAATAGTAACCTAAGTGGAAAACTCACTGGCGGGCCTTCCTGTCTCAATATCTAAGTGAATTCAGTGTCATTGAAAGAGCATTTTTTTTTCAAAGAAACCGCGGGAGATGCCGCAACAGTAACTACTTTTAACTTAGTCATCCGCTAATATGAATTTCAATCCAACAGTTTCATAGTGCAAAAATCATTCGCCTTGAATGGGATCCCGGTCAAGGTGAATGAATTGTACACTCCGAAATTGCATTGAAGAGCATATTTGGTCAAAATATAGATTTTTGATGGGTAATTTCCCGTCGCTTAACAAACCGCGAGAGTACGAATTGAATGTGTACAATACTGAGCCTTCTAGGGGATACTGACGTTCGTTTGACTCGAGCTATTTCATTGGCTGTCTTTGCCGAGCGTTCGTACGTTCTAATGCCGGTACCTACATGTTTTTCAGTCTGTAATGCCGGCGAAGTATGTTTCATAGCACCAAGGTAGCTGGTGACCCTCGCGTTCTTGAAGATGTCGAGAAAAAGCTCTCATGGAAAAACTGGTGTTTATTTCAGCGTATTTCTGATTGAATAAAATTCATCAAAACTTGAATAAATTTGTTTAAAGGGACTGAATACACCTTGAGACACAATGAATTTTTAATATAGATAAAGGATATGTATTCAGAAAAAAGGCTGCTATACGGAAGGCACAGGGGTAAATACGTAAACCAAATAGAGTGGAATTTGAAGCAGAGGCGACGAAAGGAGTCCTCGCCTGCCAATTTAGAGGTTACAGGTTCGATTCCCGCCTAGGTGGTTTCCGCCACTTAGGGCTTGGGTGCATATAATTTTATTAGTGTTATATGATTGTTGTAAGTCCGATGTAATGACCGTAGTGCTGTTTCGTCAAAATGAATAAAATAAGTAAATATTATCTCAAATTTATATGCACCTTGTAACCATCACTCTGACTTAATTGGCGATAATTCACATCATGAGTCTTAATTATTTCTAATTTTACCTCAACCTTTCTTTTTTTCAATAACAGAGTTAACCGCAGTTATCAATCCGAGGATTGGTTTACTTAGTTTGGGTAGAGCTCATCAAGAAATAAACTGCGCCATCTCGTACTAAGGCTGAAATTCACTTATTTAGGGTGTAGCTGAGGGTGCTTAGAGGTGTCAATGGAAATCGAACCCAAGCCCTCCGGTCGGTAGCCCAGCGCTTTATTCACCAGTCAAACTTAATCAAGTGATGATTATATTTTTCCTTTTATCACCTCTGCCTCAAATTCCACTCTATTTGGTTTACGTAGTTACCCCTGTGCCTTCCGTATAGCAGCCTTTTTTCTGCATACCTTTCCTGTATCTATATTAAAAATTCATTGTGTCTCAAGGTGTATTAAGTCCCTTTAAACAACTTTATTCATCCCAAACGTACGATATTGAAGTGTTAGAGACTTCATGTGGCACAAGAGGGCAATCAATACTCAGTCACATAAGGTTAGACGTAAGAAACAAAAGTGCCTTTAATTATTCAATTATTTATAGACTTATCTCCGTAAAATTGTGGTATATGCTTTTTAATGAGGCGGACATTATTGAATTCAGCTGACGTAATAAATTATCAGAATGATGGCATGCATCTCGCGCACCAATGATGTGGCGATGATAGGTCTACCTTTTATCTTCTATGAAAGTATGTCCAAAGTACTTTGCATGTCGAATGTTTAAGTTCCGAAATCGTAATCGACATGGGAACTTGATCTCAAACACAGCTCTTTCCATCAGTACATATTTGGGAACCCAAATTGTGTGCTTTACGAGAGTGTGTTATCACTTATTTGTTGAATCTGCGTGTGTTTGTTCGATGGCAAACAGGAGTAGACTGGAATGGGAACTTGGGAGAGCGAAAAGATCTTTTAAGAGTTCCCATTTTCCATTTTCGTAGCTTTTTGTTCTTCCGCTTCAATTTCAGAACACTACACTCTGAAAATACCTTATTAGAATTATAAGATCTTATTACCGTGTGACTCAAAGTTTCTCTCGTTTAGCCTGGAAATAAAGACCAGACCGATGACGAAAATTCATAGCGTGACCACTTCATATGAAGCCGAAAAATGATTTTAAGAAGGCATGAAGGACTCAAGACTGGGAGAGAAGTTCTCCTACCCTGTAAGCGCACTCAAAAAATATAAAAGACCATGGGCAGAGAGTGCTAAACACACTAAGGTGATTTTTGGGCTCTTTATGGTTCTATATCAATAATCTCTGAATAGTCCGAGACAGGTGTCCCCGCCATTAATTCTATCCATCGTGCGACTGCTTTGCAGCATGGAGGATTGCTCATGCAAATTCGGGTATTTCACAGCCTGTGCTAACTCTGACTAATGAATATACACCTACCCATTTAGCATATCAAATGTACAGCTTAATTAATACAACTTACGGTATTCAGCCATGATTTGTACATGAGTATATTGTTGGTCTGTGGTAACTGTTATCAATAACTAACGAACGTGAGCCCGTAAAACAAGTAATTGAAAAGCATTAAGCATTAAACTTTGCATTCAAATGTAGTTTTTCTTAGCATTAGTAATTATTCTTTGCCATTTTCCAACATTCCCGGCGAAAGAGGTATTTTTCTGGTCATGGGATTATGCTTTCTCAAACAGAATCATGAGATACGGTAGTTGCTTTAGTAACGGGATTGTTTTTTTGCTTGAAAATTTCTGGATTTCCTACATACACTTCGACGTCTGACGGAAAAAAACAAAAATATCTTCCAATTTCGCCCAATGTACTTCCAAAAATAAGATGACCAAAAATATTCGGAATGGTGAAAAAAATACAATCGCAAAACATAAATGGAAATGTGTTGCCAGGTCCAAACTTCTTCAGGCAAATTTTAAATGAAATACAGGCGAGTTCAGCCAAAAATCCATACTGAAAGCAGTATTTAGATATTTCTTGCGTATTTTAGAGGAAGGAGATTATTTAGATATTGATAAACATTGAGAACATTCTTCGTTTCTGTTATTCCATTTTCTTTGCCAGTACGTGATTGTCTAGCAATGAATACTAAGTCACGGAAATGATCAAAAGGGTTTTTAAGTGAAAAAGGTAGTGGCTTGTTGCATAGAATCGATCGGTCATCATTTACAGAGCATTCTTAATATTTTCTCTGCAGAATTTCGTAGTACAACACCTCAGGAATATCGTGAATAGAGGAATTGAACATGAAGTAGTGGTGCAAAAGAAACATAAACACAAAATAAACGAGCCTTCACTTTATTCGTATGTTCTGTCGTCGTCAAATTCATCAATGCGAGAATGTGACGTATCATCGCTAATAAAGTGCTGCGGTAGTCCGTGTAATTTTAAAATGCTTACAATGGATGAAATAATTGTTAGAATTACTTCAAAGAAATAGTCAGGAGCCTTGTGAGCTGACGAGAGCACTTACAATGAACACATATATAATGGCATCCAAGAAATAAATTTTTATGACCTGCTGAGGTGTCGAAAAAGCAAATAAGGAAGAAAGATAAGTGCTGAAATGGAATCGGACGCGAAGAACACAGGTATGACATGATTTTAGATATATTTTGTTCTCCTTTCCTTATACAGATATATTGCAACTTAATGAAATGAAATTAATAGACCGTTGAGGGTTAATTTGAAGTTGTGGACCTGTAACATCATATTAATTAAATTATTCGACTAAAATTCAGTTAGTAAGAAAGAAAAAATTGCATATCCAATGAGACGGTCCTCCCTACCCTCACTATAACCTCTACACACACCCTCTGACTGTAGGCTGAATATGGATCCCGATATACACACGCTAAGAGTTGAGCGTGGTGGCGAAGAGCAGACATAAAAATATGTCGCACCAGGAGCGTGTGATATCTTGCTCTTTTTGGGTTTGGAGTAAAGGTTTGATTTACTTTCGCATACGATGAGCGATGGAGGAGCGAGGGATAAAACTACTTGGCGTAGTTTTATCCCTCGCCCTTAGAGACTACGAACCAAAGAGGGCCTTTCATATCGGTCAAGAAATACGAGCATTGTCCTTGTAAAAGGGCAATGAACTCGTGTATGTAATTGGTTATTTTGATATTGATATTTGATATTTTAGTACCCTGCAAGCTACCGCTAGGGTGTGTGGCAGGGGTGAAATACACAATAGACTAATTTTGACCCTAGTATGACCCTGCTGCGGTCGTACAATGTGATTCTGATCCATTATCGTTCGTGGATCTTAAATCTATCTGCTTTACACTTAATAATAATGGTTACACGAGTGCATGACTGTAATATGGAGTTCAGAGACGAGGTGCTGTCATATACTCGGCCATATCTGTCGGGCATACTGCGGTTTCACGCGACCTGCATTCCACAAAGGTCCGCACCCTTCCTTCCGTGGCAAAAAGAGTTCATCACCGCCTCCCGGCCCCATCGATGGGCATTCACCCATACTCCGTGCATCTGGACACTCTATCTACGCCGACAACCCACGCAACCTTCCACCGGCCCAGCTTCGGATAGAACCCGCCCCCGACGGCACCCAGGATGATGGCGTACCCTCCCCCCCTGATTCCCATCGCGTGGTGAGAAACTGGAGGCGTGGTGCACGATGCTCGACGGAGAGGAAGCCAATGACGAGCCGATGTGAGTGGGCCACCGGCCACGCCGTGACCGCGAAGGTGGCTGACGGCAAGGGAGACATCTTTCCCCACACCGGCGCCACGGTCTCACTCATCCGTGAGGAAATCGTCTGTCCTCCCACTCACAACAAAACCTTTGTAGACAGCGGGTTCACCCTCCCCTCCACCTCCTAGGTTTCGTCGTCCCACCCCCTCGATACGCTTACGTAAAAGCTCTCTCCGGCACATCCACCCACAGATAAGCACAAAAACTGTTGGAGAAAAATATTTTCTGAGCGATTTTTTGTAGAGTTTGGTTTCCGTTTTTTTATTTCGCGACACTTCCCCTATGAATTAATGGCGACAATATTTCGAATCCATGGATCCGGCGGTGTCCTCTTAGTTCAAAAAGCACTTTAGTTTGGGAAATTCGATTAACTCAAAATTTTACCTCCGGGGCATCCATTCTCCATGAGAGCGACGGAGGTGGCCGAAATGTGACGCAACTATGGAGGTAATTGAGTCAAAGCGGATGACTTTCTCTTTCCCGCCTGCTCCACCCTCCATACACATGCGTTATCCCCTTCAGGGCATCTACGTAGTAACAAGATTCATCCAGTGACCGGCTGGGATAAGCTACGCTCCTCTTGCGGCCGGGACAAGGGCCGTCTGGCCTTAACGGGAGGGACGACTAAATGCTGCCTCCGGAATCGATAGCGTTTTCCAAAATAAAACGACAAGCTCGTGTTTGAAGTGATATGAAAACGAAGAATATTCATACGATTCAATTTTGATGGCTTGTTTAAAATGGCTCTTAATGACTACGTCGCATGAATACTGACCTTTTTGCTTTATTATGAAGGGTTGCTTGATTAAATGGTGACTTAGACGCGGGAGTCAGTAGATAGGGGTTTTGGTAGGATTTTAAGCATTAGACTCGCGGGAATGTTTACAATTCTCCTCCGAGGAGAATAAATATTGCTACTTAACCCGAATATAACACTTGGAATAAATTTAAAAAATGCAGTTTTTGATGGGACTGGCAGAAATTCCAAGGCATTTGATGATGGCAGAAGATCCGGATCGAACGATAACCACATCCCATATATATTCACGCCACCGCGTTCCATAACTCATGAAAAAATGAATAATGTTATGTTTTGGGTCTTATTTTACCGCAATAAAAAGCCTTTTTTAGTCAACCCCGCAGAGGCAAATTATTTTGGCAATCTGAAACTCTCACATTTCTCCGATTCCCCACCCCCCACCGCTAGCGGCCCTCATGCAGCGTCAATGGGAAGCAGTCAAATTCTCCCCTTTTCCCCACGTGTCTTCTCCGCCTGCCCACGGTTGCAAACGCCCTGACCCCCGCCAGCCCTCCACGTGCGTCCGGCCACCTGCGCCGCTCCGTCGTGGGCATTAGTAGTAGAGACACTGAGGAAGATGTGTCATGGCAGAACGGCTGGGAGTCCCCTCTAACATTTTGATTTCCCTCTTTAAAAAATATTAATTGGCTGTTTCTAACTTTATTTTATGTTTTAAAAAGAATTGATTTTTTGTTCCTGATTTTTTTATTATACATCATAACAATTTATTTCTCTCCGCTGTTTTTGGAACGATTTTGCTTGCTCCTATGACTGCATGAAAAGCGAGAGTCTTTATCTTGTCAGCTGTTTTTTATCACCTTCCATCATTATATTATCTTCTTCGTGCACATTCTATTTTTTCACGTTTATTATAATTATTTTAAATACTTCTCATTGCCAGCAGCAATGCTTAATCGCTGGGGTATCTTAATTCTTTATGAGCAATTGCCTTCTGGGATATTAGGCTCTGTTTTCTTTGCTTATTGATACTTTAACGGGGCCTCATTACTTTCCGAGGGTGACTCAGTAGAAGACCTCATATTACTTCACACACCGCCTGCTTGTTTTCGTTATTTAAGGGACATGACACATTATGAAAGCAGGTTAATTACTCAACCGAAAGATTTTTTCTGGAACTGGATCCACGAGGCACTGGATTTATTGCATCCTGCATCGCGGCCGAGTCCTGATCATTGATCACGAGGAGAGGAAGGCTACGCATAATCAAGACCGCGTTAAGTACTCCCACTCAAATTATACATACGCTTATGCTCACGCCGTTCATGAAACATTACGAGAACACCCACTCCTGTAAAATGTAGGTTTACTTGATGCCATACCAGATGGTCCATTTAGTCTCAAATGTTTTGAATTGAAGCCGTATCCCTAGAATTGTTGGAAAGCGAGAGTCAAATGCTCTGATGAATTGTGTCAAAACTGGGAATTAATAATCATCATTAAAATTACAAGTCAATCATCAGAAAGTTACAAAAAATAACCATTATGGAAAAAACGATAGGATAATGTTTGAAGGCCCCTGCGTCTGAATTGTTTGGCATTTCATATTTTTCCGCTGAGATCATAAACCGGGTTATTATGTGCAGACGTGGATTGTGTGCAGTTCTTCTTTTGTTTTTTATTATATTCCTTCCAGATTGAAATAGTTGGTATTCGTGAACGCTTTTGGACCGGCGGGTTAAATTCATGAATCCGTTTTTGTTAAACACGACGGTTAAGAAAGAGAAAATACTTCTGTGTGCAGTTCTTTGGGACAATTACCAATTTGATGATCTTGATAAAGTCAACCACTACATTGAAATATGGAAGGAGGTTTTGTGGGACTCCAATTTCCCGTTATTTTCACTATTCATAACCAACCTCAGTTGACAACTCAAAGGTTGGTTTGATATGTAGGGGTAGAGTCCACCTAGTACAAACCCAACGGAGTGAGAAATTCACACATCAGGGTGGTGTGGAGGACAATTCCTTTCCCAGTGCTACAAATGGTTTTACATGTGGTACCCGAAAAATCACGCTGCTCGGGTGAAGCTGAGCGTGCCTAGAGGCGCCCAAGGGAATTGAACCCGGCCCCTCCGTTGGTCAGTAGTACAAGGCTTAACTCACTGGAATATCATGTCCTCACTATTTTAACTATTCATAATGGGCTTTTAATTTTTTCGGGAACAGATGGACACGATCAAAACAGCCGCTCACGTACGAGCTCGTAAATAACTGAAAGAGAGATTCTAGACCTTCGAAGTAAGGAATGACCTTCCTAGTTCGGGTTTCTTACTTTCATTCCTTTTTATCGTCTCATATACATTTCGGAACACAATAGGAAAAAAGCTGATTCGATATGTAACACGAAGGGAAGGGGTGAGAGGCCCTTGCTTAACGATGTGTGTATGATGGGTCAGTCAATGCTATTTAGCGAGGTCCAATGATTCGTCCTCAATATTCAAAGATGTTGAATTTCAAGAGGCTGTTGATTCGAGTAATTAGTGTCAGATTTATTAGGTCGAATGAGTTTGAAATGATTAGATGTGCCCGCACCTGCGCCATTACGACTATTGAACTCTTCGACCCACCGTGCAGGTAGGTACTTTCCAAGAGAGTTGCTGCCGGTGGCTTAACTATTTGATTCCTTTTGAATTCTCCAAGTTATTGTTTTTCCCATACAGCGACTAAGAATCAGCAGCCTAAGCGTTTCAGACTTGCATGGAGATGATTGGATCACGAAAATATTTGTTAATGGGACCTCGAGTTGTTCCACTTGAAAAGTCAATCATGCCTACTTTTGTAAATTTATCTTCAAATGTTAATATTACGGTGATATTGAATCGAAGACCAGCTGAAAAAGTATTTGAAAATTAGGAGCAAATTAAAAAAAAGGAGACTAGAAAAGCGGCTACTTCCGGGCGTTGAACTCTCCGTGGTCGGTTGAGAATTTGTAATGGAGTGGGTGCGATACGACACTTGAAGTTGAATTTTCAAGATAATTCGTTAAAGAGACAACTATCACCCCGGTGTTACCGCTTACAGGATATTCGTATTGGCATTCATCCACATCTTGTCAACATTAAAATAATGCACAATCAATGTACATATATCTCAGTGCAATGCAGCCCAGTGCTCCCTGCCGCTACGTGGTTACGGGACATCCTACGAAAAAGGCACGTCGCAGTCGCTATATCATAGAGACGACTACACTGTGATTGAGGAAAGGAGGTGGTGTCGTCATTCCCACTCATGGGTCTCACTCACCTCGAGAAGAAGGCGAGCGCGGCGGCGGCAGTGCCGCTGAAGGCAACCCTCCCTTCGACCAAGAGGACTATTTGCGAGAAAAGGGCGAACACTTCAGAGGACGGCTGGTGGATGGTGCAGAGGATCGCCTTTGTCTTTCCCGTCTTGAAGTCTTTGCGACCCGACCACGACGTTCCATTGGCGGCCATTTGCATTATCCTGACGAGTTTGCGAGCGGAGTAGGAGTCCAACCCCGTTGTGGGCTCGTCGCAAAACAATATCGGTGGGTCTGTCAGCATCTGAAAGAGAAGAAGGAGAGACCCTTCGGATAAACGTCTTGCATCAATGCCATTATTAGAATAATAATTAGTGAATTTCGGATATTACAGGGTCAAAGTTAATTAATGGCAATTACTTCTAATGCAGATTACTTATTTACATATTTTGTGGAATCAGACATGATTAGACTAAATTTAAAAAAATAACCCTACATGATGCCGTTCCGTGAATTTAGGTAAAATAATAATGTTTGGATAGTAAATTACTGTTTTCAGTCCTTGAGTATCATCCAGTTTTATCTTTAACACACTTGTTTCCCTATAGATTATTCACTGCAGGTCTATTTGTTTTGTAGTTATAGACTTGCGGAAGATATGATCTTTATTTGGTATAACCACCAAAAGAGTCTTGATTTTACACTTAATAATTTGGCGGTATATTCTTGAGACACTGACGTAGATTATTGTAAATTATTGAAATGGAATACGTGGGGTGTTCAAAAATTAAGGTGACTTTTCAAAATTTGCGGGCAACATACATTCGATCGATTTTTTTGCTTTTTTTTGTGTTGATACACATGTCCTAAAAATTTCTTTACAGTTTCAACAATATATCCTATCTAGTTTGTCCTTGACAAATACAAATGTTGGACCTGTTTTGGTGTGCTCGGCGATTTTCTGCTATTAAAAGCTCACTCCAAGTTGTTGCTACTCTTTATCCCAAATCCAAACCGATTCCCGGGAGGTTTTTAAATTCCTTTGTAAAATCCCCCTCCGTCGCTCCCCTGGCCCCGATGGCATAAGTCCTATATTTGTACGCAACTGCGCTTCCTCCCTCTCTCTTCCCTTAGGCCTCTTATTAAATCGCTGCTTTTCCCTCGGTACTTTCCCCCCCCAATGGAAATCCGCTAATGTTATCCCTATTCTTAAAACTGGAATTAAAAATGAAATATCTAACTATCGCCCTATCTCTTTACTACCTATTCTTTCTTCTGTTTGCGAGAGAATTATTCTCAACAGACTTTATTATTTTACTTCCCCTTTTCTGTCTAGCAACCAACATGGTTTCCTTCCGGGCAGGTCATGCTTGACCAATTTAGCACTTTTTCAACACCACGCTGTTAGTGCGATAACAAGTAAGACTCAATTAGATGCCATCTTCTTGGATTTCTCAAAAGCCTTCGACTCCCTCAATCATAACCTCCTCATTAACAAACTCAGTCAGCGTTTTAACGTTCATGGAAACTTTCTCAAATTACTGACCAGCTTTCTTTCGAATAGAAATCAGCGAGTAATACTATCTGGCGCCTCATCTCCTTGGTCCTCTGTGACATCTGGAGTTCCTCAAGGTAGTATTCTCGGACCATATCTTTTTAATCTGTACATTGATGACTTAGCTTCCCTAGTCCCGACCTCCCTAGCCCACACGTTACTATATGCCGACGACTGCAAAATTTTTAAGGAAATTAATTCCCCCGCGGATTGCTACCACCTTCAGGAGGCTTTAAATAAAATTTCAGAATGGTGCAGCACATGGATGCTAAATTTAAACTCAAATAAATGCAATACTCTAGTTCTCTCCCTAAAAAAATCTCCTCTTACCTTTAACTATACAATTAATTCAGTTCCTCTGAATCGTGTTGCTTCTGTCAAGGATCTTGGTGTATTAACTGATCGCAAACTAAATTTCTCAGGTCATATCAAAGCAGTTAAATGCAAAGCCATGTCTCTTCTAGGTCTACTTTACCGCTACACAGAAATAAAAGATGTAAAATCTCTAACCGCATATTTCTCAACCATTATCTTACCATTAATTACCTACTGCTCCCCTATATGGTCCATGTCTGCCCTATCTAACCTTAATACCCTTAACACGATAACTAATTTTTTCAGTAAAATTGTCAAGTACAGAGTCCCCCATCTTCGGGACTCGCCCGAATCACTTCTTTCCTCGCTCTCGATTTGTAATCTCTCCACTCTACGTCTAAAATCCGATTTAAAACTCATGCATAACACCCTTAACTCCATTAACGACTGTCCTGAACTAATTTCCCTTATCAATTTCAGAGTTCCCCCCCGAGCAACCCGCGATCACTCTTTATTCCACCAACCCGTTCCCAGATTGTCCCTCACCAAACGTTCCCTTTTCTTCCGTCTCCCCGCTTTACTGAATTCCCTTCCCGAAAGTATTGACCCCCTCTCACTCCCAGCCAACACATTTATAAACCTTTCTCTGACACATCTCTCACACCTCCCTCAATAGTATTGTCTTGTTGATGTTTGTATGTTTGTGTCCTTATATGTTGCTGTTATACGTGTCACTGTAAATTGGCAATCCTGCTGTATGTGCACAATTTTTACTAAATAAATAAATAAAAAAATGGATCAAAAAATTTTAATTAAATTTTGAGTAAAAAATGTACTTAAGCGCTCCAAAACTCTTGAAATGTTGACAGCGGCATACGGTGAGTCTACTATGAGTAAAAAATGTTTATAAATAGCACAAATCTTCCAAGAGGGCCGAGAAGATTCCAATGAAGAACCTCGCTCTGGACGCTCCGGCACGTCAACAACAGATGAAAACGTTGAAGCAGTGAAGACAATTGTTTTGAAAAATCGTCGAATCACTATAAGAGACGTTGCTGGGGATGTTGGCATATCGATTGGCTCGTGCCATGCAATTTTTTCAGATGCTTTGGGCATGAGACTTGTGCCAGGCAAGTTCAATCCAAAATTGCTTAATTTTAACCAGAAAAACCGTCGCATGAGCATCGCTCAGGAGCTGTTGAATGACGTCAATGATGATCCTGATTTGCTCAAAAGGATCATAACTGGTGAGGAATCTCAGGAGAACCAAGACAGAAAAAAAGCATGCCAAATTCGATCAAATGTCAACGTTTTTCTCACTATTTTCTTCGATTACCGTGGCGTAGTGCATTAGGAGTGCACACCACAAGGTCATACGATCAATAAGGAGTATTATCTTGAAGTCATGCGCCCTTTGCGAGAGGTAATACCAAAAAATGTCCGGAATTGTGAAAAAATAATTCATGGCTTTTGCATCATGATAATGCATCTGCTTACTCATCGTTGCTTGTGAGAGATTGGTGGCCAAAAACAGCACCACACTCATGCCTTAGCCACAGGATTTTCCCCCCTGCGGCTTTTTCCTGTTCCCAAAACTAAAGAGACCTATGAAAGGACGGGGATTTGCAACGATTGAGAAGATAAAGACGGCATCGCTGGAAGAGCTTTAGACTATACCATAAAGTGCTAATCAGAATTGCTTCGAGGATTGGAAAAAGCGTTGGCACAAGTGTATTATATCTGGGGGGGATTACTTTGAAGGGGACAACTTGAATATTGAAGAATAAATAAATATTTTTTCATAAAATTATAAAGTCACCTCACTTTTTGAACACACCTCGCATAATAGAATCCCATTGACCCGAAGAGAAAGCCTAGCAATTCAGATTTTACGACTACTAATCCTAATCTTGGTGTAATATCCATATTGTACGGATATTTCATCGCGAATGTAACACGCAAACGTGCACTTTCTTCATCATTTTGTTTTTAAGAAAATTAGATGAAATAAAAAATATTCTTTTGTGCATTGAAATTCAGTTCTATCATTCGGCTTTACAAATCCTGTGGTTCAATATTTAGCTTAGTCCTGTGAGATGAATGCATGCAATGACGAATTTCACTGTTTCCCTGAGTTAAATTGAAACAACCCATGCCATCTTAGTCCTTTAGTTGCGATACATGGCTTAGTTAACATATTTTGCTTTAGAGAGGAAAAAGATATATTTTTTCATACGATATATCTTGTCTGCATAGAATTTTGCACTATCTTGCCTAAATAGTTTTCCTATGTTATTGCACTTTTTACCAATTAATTACATGTAAAATGTAGGAATAGGAAAACAAGCAAGAAATAATGTGCACGGAGAGAGGGGGGAGCGTTGTTGGGAGAAATCCAAATGAAACTTATATCCATCCAAACCCTGCCAACTCTAACATTCAACTGCCAAATAATAAAATAATAATTTCTCATCTAAAACTTTTTTAAGCTTTAAATCTCCTTTGGCAGGGCATTAAGTGTGTTTGGTATGTTTCAATTCATAGATCCATTTCTGTTATAGTAATGATATGGTTCGTAGGGTAGCATGTCTCTTCTGTGAACTAATGGATTTGATATTTTCACAGAGTCTAAGTAATCATCAGTGATCATTATAAATTACGTGTAAACGTAATATTATGCATTCTCAATTATTTGTGATGATTTTTCTCCCAGCGCGGCTAAAACTCGTTTTGAGTGACGCTCGTTTGAGGAGAAGGGAGCTTTGACTAAAAATGGGAATGACAATTCGCGGAATCGAGTCAAGTTCAGCCGTTCCACCCACCTCAATGGCGAAGGCCAGTCTCTTCTTTTCCCCGCCGGAGAGCACCTTCTCGTGGCCTGTGGAGCCGATCCTCGTGTTCGCACACTTTCCGAGTCCGAGCTGTGATATCAAGAAGGATACTTGACGTTTCCTCTCCGCCCTTGACGTCCTGCGGTCTAGCCTCAGCCATGCCTTTAAAAAAAAGGAAGAATCACTTAATATGCGTCGCGAAGAAAATCCGAGGCATTATTTCAGTCTATTCGTTGAGGAGGGTGTGAGTCGTGGGAAGAAACAGAATAAACTGTTGGTCGGAGAGGGAAGTTAAAGGAGTTAAATTCACCTCTCTCATAAGAAAAATTTCTCAGGTTCAGGCGGTCTTATAGCGCTTCGTTTGCGGCAGAAATATATCACTTCAACTGGAGAATACATGTATCGAATTCAATATTCTAGAGGTCATGAAATTATCTTCGTAACTCTAGGCTTTGACCTGATTTTACCTTTTTTCTTGCTTTAAATCAAATTGTAACATGAGAAGTTTATTATTTTAAGTTGCAGCCTACTGGGTTAGGCTTGGTTATCGATGGTATCAGTAGCTTTTGTAAAAAATAACATATTTTTAAATTTGCCCATATTATCCAAATATACGCGGGTTCCAAAACCACAATAGCTGATTTGCAATCGAATAGGAACTAACCTTGAAATTAGATTTACCTAGAATATCTAATTTGATGAAGAGGCTAAGGTTTTTCTGAAAATAGTTTTGTAGCGTTTTACTGTATAAGGAGCTACTCAATATCCTGAGTGGCGGAGTTGCAATAGCTTGTTTTTTTTATTTTCACAACGTGATAGTTTTGTAATTGTTTTTTCGTTAGTCTTACAACGGTTGTGCATCAACCCGATGCACTTAACCAACTACCTTAGTACTTGATTTCGGATCTACGTTTTAATTTCATGCATGAGTATCAAAGATTAATTTTATTGAATAATTCAATCATTATGATAAACTCACAGAGTCAAAGAAAGTTTAATAGAGCATTTAATTAATTATAATTATATCTATTTTGATCAATAAATGTAGATGAAATAGTATTTAGACTGATTTCACTTCCATTATTCTCTATTTATGAGTTGTCCCTTCTGGTACACTCTCTCAGTTAATCTTTGTCAACATCTAATTATTGCCATCACCTTATGGACCATTTTAACTTTATATCAGAGTAATATATTTCGACTGGTAGGGAAAGTATGATATGGAAATCAAATTGGCACATCAATGAGGAATCCCTATGCTAGAATTAAATCAGGGGGATAACATGATTATTCATTACAACATGACTGTGTTATCGATATTCGTAAAGGTTCGTTGCTACAACCACGTTTCATTTACTTCCCATGTATGAAATATAAGGCCGAAAGTTTTGGATGTGACTGAGGCAAAAGTTGGAAATTCAGGAGACATTAAGACCTCCTACCAGCTTATAGGTATCCATGTAAACATAGTAATATGATCACCGTGCGCAGTTTTTCTTTTTCTCTTGACATTTGAGTCCAAAATAATTATGATCAACAAATCTAAACCGTACGCGAGAGCTTCTAAAGAAGGAGGAAAGGGGCCAATCCACATATTCCCCCATCCACCACATAATTCTTGTGGAAGCATCATGTCTTATTTTCAGCAGTGTATAATTTACGTATTCATGATTTTAAGTACAGTTCCAGTTATTTCCAACGATCTGAATGGAACTTAACGATTTTCTCTCAGAGGAATTTATCGGGGTGGTTAAACTGCAGAAAAAACTTCCAGCATCTTGCCACTCAATCGGCTACGAGCGTAAAAAATTCTACGAGGGTGGTCCCATAAGTACCCGGCCTGACCTAGAGATGGCGGTAGTTGTTTGAAAAATATCACTGTATTAGAAAGCATGCAATCTATATAGCATGTTTTTCAAGTTTGAAGACGCCATGTTGGTGTTTTGTTGGCAGCCATCAAAAGTGAACGTTTTCATTGAATTTGTGAAAATGGAGAAAATTGGTCATCGTTGTGTGATACAATACTTTTATTATAAACGTCTTAGCCCGACCATTATCAAAGCTGAGCTGAATTCTACTCTGGGTGAGCCTGCTCCTTCATTTACAACAGTAAAATATTGGGTAGCAGAGTTTAAACGGGGCCGTACGAGCTTTTTCAGAGATGTTTCAATTGAGTATTTAGCAAAATTTCACAGCAACAAAGCAGAATTTCGGCTCTATTTCATTACCATGGATTAAATATGGGTCCATTACTTCACATACGAGACAAAAGAACAATCAAAACAATATACTCAAAAGAGAGAACCGGCTCCAAAGAAGGCGAAGACCGTTTCATCTGCAGGCGAGGTCATGGCGTCGGTTTTTTGTGATGCGCGTGCGACGATTTTCATTGACTATCTTGAAGAAGGAAAAACTATCAACGGCGAGCATAATGCGAACTTATTGCAATGCATGAGCCAAGGAATAAAGCAAAAGTGGCCGCATTTGCCTAAGAAGAAAGTCTTGTTTCATCAAGACAATGCACCAGCTCACAAATCCGCAATTCATGAATTAAAATTTGAATTGTTACCTCATGCTCCCTATTCGCTAGATTTAGCTTCCTCGAATTATTTTCTGTTCGCATACTTCAAAAAATGGTTCGGTGGTCAAAGATTTTCCAACCGTGAAGAAGTAATGTCGGCAGTTAATGGCTATTTTGAGGAACAAGACAGTTCTTAAATTAATTAAATACATTTTTTTCCAAAACGTTTGTGTATTCTTTGTTGGGCCGGGCACTTCTGGGACCACCCTCGTAGCTGTACTGCAGTTGCCTTCCCTAGCTTCTGTTCCATAAAAATTTTACCCACAAATAGTTAACATCTTTGGAGTAAGCTATTGGACTGCTAAAGAAAAGTTATATTCTATGATTAAAGAATGATCTTTATACGAGCTGTAGCTCGTAGCTGTAAACTGGTATAAAGTCACGACTAAGTTCTGAACGAGTATAATTAGCAAATAACGTTGATAATTACACTAAGTGGACTTCTCATCTTTTAATTCTTGGCCAACCATTCAATTTTCTCGTAGATGCCGCAAGAGAAGCAGTATCCAGTGTTTATTGATGTACTGACATTATGTGACAAGCAATTAACTATATAAATGATTGTCTCGGGATTAAATGCTATTAGAATCTGATTTTTAAATCATAAATTACGTAGATATGAAAGTGGCGGGAACTTTTTCAGAATCATATTTGTATACTTAACACATCAGAAGGATAGTTAGTTGTTAAAGAAGGGTGTGACGATTATAATAACCATTTACATATAACAGCTGTATCATGAACAATATTTACACTCAAAATTGGTGTAATATTCAGTGAGTATGATGTTTTTAAAACTGTTGTTGATAGTTTTTACTTAAGAAAACTTTTTTCTGCAGTGTAGACTGGTTGTATTTACTGTGTTATTCGAAAAAAGAAAATATTTTATGAAGCATGAGTATTTAGGCACCATAAAAACTTATCTCTGACAAGTTGTCTGGGGCTTCCATTTGTGCTCGCCATTAAGAAATTCCCAATTACGAGCCCTACGCTCACCAGTAGCGACAGATCGGCAAAAAGTACAAAAGTCATGCCTACTACGTGCTCCGTGTGCAAGCAAAAAGCTTTCCATTTATCTCCAATGTGATCCACGCAGGAAAGATCTCACAAGGATCAGTTTCCAGAAAAGGCGGAAGACCACCACAAGCGGTTTACCATCCTAATATATATCATTCAGTTGCACAGAGCAGTTCATGGCTTACCCCGTCCCAATTAAAAAAATAAAGAATTCGGTTCGTTTGAGGAATGGGTTAGCGGGAGAGACAAAAGGCATTTCGAGAGACGTAAAACTCTCTGGAGGGAGGGAAGAATTTTTTTGGGGTAGGAGAGACGCTAGTGGAAATCGGGGGAAAGAACTGGTTGCATGGCCAGGGATGGTGACAGAGACCTGGCTGTGGAACGAGTTATTGCTCTACGTTGCTGCATTCATTAAGGCAGTCTTAATTGGAAACTAAGGTAAAAAGTGCAAAAAAGCAGCGGTAAAAGTCTGCAGACTTCTCTGTTAGCTACAACACAAGAAAACCTAGCTCGCAGGAAGCGCAGTACACTTCTGTTACAGATTTAGCGATAAAATAACTATATTTGCGTGATGCATTCAGCTGACTTCAAATTAACCAAAATACATGTAAATACCATACAGTCAATTAGGTGGGAGTTTCTGAGCATCTACTATCTCGATTCTTAATCTTATTCTATACTTTTAATTGGGATGACAACGAGAACCTAAGTCTAAATCGTACGATTCTTTTCTATTCTATCCTTCTACCTCTCTCCCTTTTGTCACATGCTTGCCGGCAATCGATCACGCGCGTTTTTTTCCGCATGCCGGGTGAATCTCGAGCGTCGCTTCGCAGAATCGAGTCTTGACTGCAAGTTCTTATCCAGCGTGTCAGCCCCCCCCCTCCTCTTTTCCCTCCGTCCCTATTCTCCGCCGCTCGCACAACCCCCACCCCCCGCCGTTTCGCGTTTTCAACACCTCCCCGTCCACAGCCGGCCTACCTGGGGGTAGGCTGGATTTTTCTCTCTTTCTCTCCTCCACGACGGCGCCTGGCCTTGGCTTGCGCTCCGTCCCATGCGCGCGAACTCGTTCCTCTCTCCTCGGATCGGTACGCAGTGTTCCTCCAGGAGATAAATGACTGGGAGAAAGCGCCGAGTGGCGTATTTACGTATGCTCTTCTCTTTAACTTGGTCACCAGCGCACACGTGGAGTCGCTTCGGATAACCTTTTTTCGTGGGTGATTTCCCATGCTCAAGATGCGAGCGACGTGTTGAAAATAGACCCAGGATGTCTCTTTTCTTTTTCTTCTTCTTCAACGTACGACTCCCGGTGTTCAGTTCCAGCTCCGACGCTTCAGTTAATTCAAATAATAACATGCGCCTCGAATGATACATAATATTGCTTTAAGTGAAGAAGAATCATAAATATTCCAGTTTCAAATACAAATTTATTGTTACATGACTGGATTTATGTTTTCCTATAGCCTTTTTAATTGAATGTTCTTGATGCTCATCTCCATAGAAGGAATATAAAAATAATTTAAAAAAAATGTTGGTTTAATATTTAAAATCTTTCAGATTACTACTTCCTACACGTGTCAAATAATTTGTAGTTTGTAGCGTCAAGTTTGAAGCTGATTATCTCAAAATCGTATTAGGAGTTGTTCATGGACGGTACAGCGATAAATTTTTCCGTGTTTCATGAACTTAAATTAGAATTTATAGCCTGATTTTTATATTTATTTTTCTTGACACGTATCAGATTGAAACTTTAGTCTAACAGAGAAGCTTCATGAAACCTCTCCCTAATTTCACTTAAAACCGCGTATGAATTTTTAAACGCAGTTTTAACCTATTTTTGTAACCTTTCGAACTAGTTGTCACTTTAAGAGCATTTAGGGGGAATTTAAAAAAAATACACTTATGTTCACTACTGAATTGTGGAACCACATATAGGTTTTATTTGATTTACGACCACTTCGATTGTTCCATCGCATATTATCCTTCAGAATCATGCCTAGTTTACCTACTCGTACAGTATTTAAAATGAGAATGAAAAATACCATTTAATAAAACTTTGTTGTTGGGGATAATCTTTAGATCAACATTTTTTTATAAGCCTTGAGACCCTGAGACCCGATTTTTACCACCATAACGAAAAAAGAATTTTTTACGGCCGACTAAAATATTTTTAAATATTTTTATTAAAGGTTGGTCTCACATTACCGAGCTCTTTCATATCAATTTAGTGACCTTGTAGTATTATTGTATTACGATGGTACGTGGCGAGTGGCATTAACGATGTAGGTTCCGTAACCAAGGATGCACTGCGGAAATGAAAACGCACCAAGGGTAGAGGTTTCAGGGACTCAGTCCCACGTGGCAAGGTTTCGGGCGAACCCTTCGTTACTCGAAGGACGTCGGTCCCTCAAATGGGAGTAGTGCCGGTCGAATGCAGCGCAGGAAAAATAATTTACCTATGTATTCATTTCATTCGAAGAAGCGATCATCTATCGCAGATGGTGAAGTATTCCTTGGCTTTCTCGTCTTTGATTCGACCAGAACTTTCGATAACATGCTTAAGAAAAGTCTCATGTATATTTGCGCAAAAGAGAATATACTGAGGAAATAAATATGAACCAAGGGCAGAGTCTTCGGGGACTCGGTGGAGAAACTGCTACACGTGGCAAGGTTCCGGCTGAATCCTTGCCACGTGGGGCTGCTCGTCAGTGCTTGACGTCGATCCCTCAAGTAGGAATGGGGTCATTTGAACGTGGAGCAGAGAAAGTTACGGTTTTGTATATACGAGTATATTATATGTATATATATATATTTATACATATATATATATATATATATATATATATATATATATATATATATATATATATGTGTCTGTGTATATGGTGTGTGTGTGGGTCGCGGTAGTCCAGGGGTTGAGCGTTTGACTTCTAACCGGAGGGCCCGGGTTCGATTCCTGATCATGCCTCTCCGAACACCCTCAGCTCTATCAAAACGATGTGATTTTTCGGGTAAGATCTTCCTTGGAAACCATAACCGACACAGAGAAAGGAACTGGCCCCCCTACCCTGATGTGTGAATTTTACACACCGTCGGGCTTGGTACTGGGTGAACTCTACCATCACCTACCAAACCAACCTTCGGGTTGATTTCTGTGTTTATGGTTTATGGCTATATATAAATATAATATATATACATATATATATATATATATATATATATATATATATATATATATATATATATATATATATATATATATATTTTTTTTTTAAGGTAATCTACCGGTTAAGGTAGGTTTTTCGATGGACACAACTACCAAATAAATATTTTATTACTCCTAACAAAACACAAAATCCATCATCCTACTCTATATCAGGTCCCTCTTCATCTCTGAGTACTTTCTTCCTCCCTTCATCCCGTCCAACATCCCTATCCTGTTCCTTCCCTTTCCTCTTTTGCCCAACATTCTACCCTCTATCACAGTCTTCAACATCCCACTGCCGGTCAACACCCCCTTCATCCACTTTTCCTGCCTCCATAGGATTGCTCCCAACAAACCCCTCTCTTCGCCCACCATACCAAGTACTTCCTCATTTGTTTTCTTCTCTGTCCATTTCACCTTCTCCATTCTTCTCCACACCCACATTTCAAAAGCCTCCAGTCTACGTCTATCCTCCTGCTTTAATGACCACGTTTCCGCGCCGTACATAGCTACGCTCCATATCAAAGTTTTTACGAGTCTTTTCTTAACATCCTTACTCAAAGTCCCCGTCATCAACTCCCTCCTCCTCGTGAAAGCCTCTTTGCCTAGCGCAATTCTTCTCCTTACGTCCCTACTACTTTGACCGTGTTGGTCCAAAACACTACCGAGATACGTAAACTGTTCTACCTGCTCTAGTTTTTGCCCTCCTATTTTGATGTTAAGCTTGCCCTTTTTCTTTCTAGAAAATCGCATAACCTTTGTTTTATTAATGTTGATTCTCATCCCATACCCGTCGCACTGAATTTCCAATTCACTCAGCAATGCTTGCAGCCCCTTGGCTGACTGACAAACTAAAGCTTGGTCATCAGCAAACCTAACTGATTTTACGAATTCCCCGCCCACTTTCATTCCTACCTCGAGTTCTTCCCATGCCTCTTTGATCATTTCCTCAGCATACAGGTTGAACAGCAACGGTGATAATGGGCAACCCTGCCTTACACCCCTTCCTAACACTGCCCATCCTGACTCCCCGTTTCCCACCCGCACCTGAGCAGTCTGAGACATGTACAGGTTGCGGATTAGCCTCCTTTCCCTCCAATCTATTCCTATTTTCTGCAATATACTCATTAGTTTTTCCCAATTCACTCTATCAAACGCTTTTTCGAAATCTACGAAACAGGCAAATACCTCCTGGTTGTGTTCTATATTCCTCTCGATTAATAATCTCATTACTGCAATGGCATCACGCGTACCTCTCCCCTTCCTAAACCCAAACTGATCATCCCCTAAGTAATCATTTGCCCTACTCTCTATCCTTTTGTTTATGATCCTGAGAACAACTTTAGCTGCGTGGGATATCAAACTAATTGTCCTATAGTCCTCACATGACGTGGCCTTTACCTTTTTCGGAATCGGAACTAAAACTGATCCCAAAAAGTCTTCCGGCCAGATTCCCTCCTCATAAATGCTACGGATCAGCCCATATAGCCTCTTCCTCCCACATTTTCCTAAACATTTTAAAAGTTCCACGGGAATGTTATCTACCCCCACGGCCTTATTTAGTTTCATCTCCCTTAATGCCCTTTCTATCTCATTGTCTAGTATGCCTGGACCTAAGCTGTCTTCCTCTACGTCATTTTCTTTTTCAATGTCTAACTGTGTTGGTCTGAGTTCTTTACTATACAGTTCTTCTATATACTCCTTCCATCTCTCTTGGATCTTTCCTGCGTCAACTATTACCTTACCCGCCTTATCTCTAACTATTAGCATAGCTCTTCCTTTCTTACTTCCCGATAACGATTTAACTTTGCTGTACAGCGCACCGATTTCACCCTTCCTCTGCAGACTTTCCATATCCTCGCACTGCGTCTTCCACCATGCGTCTTTTGCCTTATTTGTTGCCCGCCTCAATTTATTGTTCAATTCTTTGTACTTCATTTTGCCTAATTCTGTATTTATATTCTTCCATTTTCGCCGCTCATCCATCTTTGTAATCATCTCATCCGTGATCCATGGTTTCCTAGTCCTTTTAGCGTTAACGGTTCCAATAGTGTCTTTTGCGGCTTTAGACAACCCTTTTTTGATAATTTCCCATTTTTCTTCGATAGTACTTAGCTCTTTACCATCCTCCATGATTTTCTCTACCGCCTGTTTGTATTCCTTCCTTTTCAACCCATTTAATGCTTCTACATTCCATTTTCTAACTCGCCGCCCCTGCCTTATCTTTTTGAAACGTACGCTACATTTCATAACAACTAAATTGTGGTCTGAGTCCGCATCCGCTCCCGGGAAGCTGTGCGAATTTATCACACTATTCCTAAACCTGTGTCTAACCAGGATATAATCTAGCTGATATCTTCCTGAGTCACCTGGCATTTTCCATGTATACCTGCGTCTTTTGTGGTGCCTAAACCAAGTGTTGGTGATGACTAACCCCTGTCTCCTGCAGAACTCAACTGCTTTCTCCCCGCGGGCATTCCTCGTGCCTAAACCGTAGTCGCCCACCTCATCACCATCTCTTCCTTCGCCTACCGTCGCATTCCAATCCCCCATCACTATCAAATGTTTCCCTGCAGGAACACACGCGATCATGTCCTCTAACTGATCGTATATCCTATCGACCTCTTCTTCCTTATGGTTGCTCGGTGGCATGTATACCTGAATAATAACTAAGTTCGTCGGTTCTGCTTTTATCTCCACTAGTAGTATTCTATCCGTTACCTGCTCTATGTTGACTACGCTTCTTCCTACCTTTTCATTTAATACTATGGCAACCCCTCGTTGGCTCTCGTCCCCACCGCTGTATATTATTCTATACTTATCACTCCAGTAATCCCCGCTATCTTTCCATCTCACCTCGCATAGACCTAAAATATCTATATTTCCCCTTTCCATCTCTCGCTTAACATTCTCCAATTTCCCTGTCCTCATCATTGTCCTAACATTCCACGTTCCTATTCTAACTAATTTTGTCTTCTTCTCCTGCGTCTTCTGTCCTGCTGCTGCTGGTTTTCCCTTGCAAGGGTTTCGTGGGATGACGACCGCGGAAGCCTTGCCTCCCCCGCTGCCGGGCACGACACACGGCCGATTGGGCCGAGCCCCGTGGTTGCCAGGACTCAAAATATCTCTATTGTCCATCATATTTTTCTAGGGAATGATAATTGAGGTGGTTTCCCGTTGCCTTCCTCAATAGTGTTTTTAACGTGACACCATCACTTACTGGCCGCCCCACTGGGGTCAGACGCCATTGCAGCCGCCTCACTGAGGAACAGTCGCTGCGTGGACTACCTTTCGTGTGGCTCCTAACCTTCGACCTATCTGGCATGGGTGACCCTACCAGGAGCAATAATTATTACTCCCGCCAGCACAGCTCTAGGGGTCATCGGAACGCACAAGCCCTTCCACCACGTCAAGGTTGTAGTCCGGGGAGGGTATATATATATATATATATATATATATATATATATATATATATATATATATATATATATATACACACAAATTAACGTAAAATCAAACGGATCTCATGGAGTGATCAATTTACCGCAAGAAGTGGATAGATTTATATTTTAACTTTTTCTTATGTCCTCCGTACCTTAAGGTTTCCGTTGTCTTCTATGAATGAAGTCAAAAGAGTAAAAGTAAGATGTACATAATGAAGGAGTACTCACAAATACATATTAAATTAATTATCATTACATTGATGCCCATTGAGTTAAATCTTAACTGTAAGATAAAAAGGCTTATATTAGACTTTTAGGTGTCCAGCATTGAAAACAATTACTGTCATGGTTGAAATGTACAATCAGATATCTGGAGGTAGCAGGAGATAAGAAGAGAGACGGAATGTATCATCAATTTTAATGATCAACCAAATATTCTAAAGTAGATACTAGAAACGCCTTGTTTGCAATATTTTTCCGAACTCCTAGTTCCTTTGAGTTCTGTTTTTTCATTTCAGAGAAATGTATGAAATTAAGTAATTTAATGACGGACAAAAACTCAAACTTCTTCCTCAATACTGTCTAATCTATTCCCAAAGTAAAACCAGGTAGACAAAAACTTATAACAAAAATCATTACCTTTATATGCGTTTTTGACCTATTTAAAATCAATGTCACGGAACCCAGACAATTAATTTGAGTTTCAATAAATATCAATAGAGAGAATAAATATCATTAATATGTATATATACATAATATATATGTATGTATATGAAATAAACACTGGGTAATTGACAAGAGGGATACAATTTAAACCACTTCATGGATTTATGAATATGTTGACTGAAAAACATTTCCTCTTTGGTTATATGAATGCCCTGTTCCGAGTAAAATAAGGATGCCCTCAAGCTCAGTTAAACCAACAAGTAATCGCAAAAAAATGTGATACTTTGATTGTCTTTTCATTTTTGGTAATGTCATTAAATAAAGAAACAAAAATGCAATGTAGCATCACATTACAGGAATTAAAAATTCTCTATTCTATTCTTTGCTCTTACGATCGGTTACGTTTTTTTTTCATACATGTGGGAGGAACGAACCATTTGCTTAGATTGAAGAATTCTTTTGGCCGTATCTCAAGTTTATTTGTCGGATGGATAGATTTATTTTCTTGTCAGAGTTTTTCAAGCGCCAGCTGCAATGCACTGGCTCCCGACACGAAGTAAGACCTGTTGAAGATTTTTCACCTTTATTCACTCTTAACCTGCGATCATGGGCGCTTTCTCTCTTTTTAAAAGTATTATTGATTATTGGCTCAGGTTAATGGTAAGTTTTCGGATGCAATGAAATACAAATATGACACCATTCGAATAGAAATGTGGAATACTCCAATTATTTAATCTCTTCAGATTGTTGCGCTAAAAATCATTCAAGATATCTAGCACTATTTACCGATGCATCGTTATCCATTCCTTGTTCATTACTCCCAAGAATCTCCGAGGAAAACTCTGAAAGGGCATCCCTTCGCCTTGTATTTGTTTAGTACCAGCGTCGCCGTAGAGATTGATAACGTGTTCTAGTTGACGTCGTACATGCGTTTGGCTGCTTCGTTCGCCGCAGCAGAGGCATGTGCTTGCATGACTTCTGCGACGGCTGAGTCTCTCAATTCCTTTTATGTGCACCTGAATGCATTATTAATTTGCGCCGTGAGGGTTTCGACTCTCACTCGGTCCCACGCGACGAGTTGAAGGTATGAAATGGAACGAAGGGAGCTCCCGAGGTGGACTACCGAGCTGTGCTGCAATTGAACTCCTATGAGAAGAGTTCCGAAATAAATTTACGAGCAATGGCGGAGGAAATGTTTAGGGCCCACGCGAAGATCTTCTGCCCCTGTTTGACGTCGAAATGCCCTCACGTTCTCCTGTTCACTTTCGCATAGAGCTTTATTACGATTGCAGGGACGTCAAGTTCTTTGTGTGGAAAAATAGACGAATTTCCCTAAGGCGAGGGAAGGATTTTTTGTCAAAACTTGATCTTCAAGTTCGTTTCAACGAATTTCGTATTTTAAAGCGAAAGTGGTAACATGCAAATAAGGAAGTAGTGCTAGTGAGAGATACAACCAGAGAGTTGTATTGATGGCGCATCAATTACGTGCATTGTTGGAAAAAAGGGAAATATTATTTAAATGGGGAGTTTCTTCGTTTGATTTTTCCAAAATTTTACTAAGGAGAAGGTCAAGGTTAGACCTTCCTTTTTGTTCTTCTGACTTTGACTCAGCATCTCCAACTGCCTCCTAAATGTTCATAGAATGACATTATGTAACGAGATGTTCCTACCTTATCCTCTGTATTTTGCAAGTTTGCTTATCTTCCTACAATGAATCTTCACGCTTTACTTCCATGCCATTTTAAATTCCCTCTGATTAGAGAGGTCTAATAAGAGAGTTCAATGCATTTGAACTATAAATCTATACAACATGGGTATTATTTTATGCTTAAGTAAATTCTGGGTGTGTAATATTAGAAAAGAAAGACCTGAATATGGAAAAACCCTTAGTGAAAACCTTTTGATAGAGTAGAGGGTAGGAAGTAGACGGAAGCAATTGGAGAGAGACTTAACATAATTTGCGAATTTTGAGAGGTGCCAGTGCGTTCGAGACTACAGAAGAAGGGTATTATTAGGGAAGAGATTTGAAGAAAGGGAGAGAAGATACTATTCGGGACGGTATGAAGGAAGTGAAAACTGTGAAATAACGAACCCATTCACGTACGGTATTAGTGTTCATATTGTGCAGAAAGGCTCGGCAGCGTACAGATAGTACTTGTTAGAATCCACCCTCAATCCGTGCCTACATGACCGACCAGTTATGCTAATGATCCTTTGTCGGCTTGTACTCCCGTGAATAACGGAGTATGGGGGCACTGACCCGCGAAATACTCTAAAATTTTCACAGGCATAGGTATGAATACACGTTATGAGTTAGTGTTGCAATAGGATCTGCACAGCGTGCAGTCAGATAACAGATAATCGAGGAGAGTGATGGAAGTAAAATGGATAGAGTAACATTGAAGAAATAGGAACTTCGAAAAGTGGGTTGAGAGGGAAACCTAATGATGATACTTACAAGAAGGAGAGGGAAACTAATGGGGCACATCCTGAGGCACAATGGCTCACTGAAGACCGTAATTGAAGGAAACATGAAGGAGAATAATTACAGAGGAAGTCAAAGGATGATGAATCACGAGGGGGAGGGGAGATGTCAGTAGAAGGAAATATGGGGGCATAAAGAGATTGATAGGTGACAGGATAGCTTGGAGAGCTACTGGTACAAGCCACTCGTCGCATTAATGCATCACCGGTGACGGTGATGAATGTAAGACGTGCAGACTCGGTCGAACGCATTTAATGAAGGTTTTAATTGGCAAAACATTAAGTTGCGCGGTTGCTCTCCCATTTTGCGACGCGGAGAGAAATTATAATGGTCGTCATCTATCGGCTACCGGGGAAGTATCGTAGGATGGAATGGAAGACTTCCGTCAAGAACCCATTAAATAACCGAAACTAGTTTTAAAATAGTGGTGCGGAAAACTGATGCTGATGATGAAATGGGCAGATGAGTTGAGAAACTCGGAAGTTTGTATTCACAAACAAAGAATCACTAGAACACGAAAATAATTAGTGGAAAATGAAATAATTAGATAGTAATGGGACTCATCGATGCAAATGAATTTGTCAGGAGTGTAACACGTACAAGGAAAGCATGAATATGTAGAAAAAAGCGTCAATGTTCAAGCATGCGACAATATGGCCATAATATGGGAATTTAATAGCTGACATATTCAATAATTGAGGAATTACATATGTTCTAAAAGTATGCATTAATTTATTACCAACGTTTTGATTTACTTATTTATAAAAAGAATCGTTGGGAATGACCAACGAATTTACTCGGGCCGAATTCTTAAGTAATTGAACTTACCTACAATTGAAATTATGTGTTCAGTGACCACAGCGAGGTAAATTATCTGGAAATTCAGACATTTTATTGTATTTTAAATGCACATACCGTAAAGTTTAGTGTTTCCCGCACAGTGAGCGCTCCGACGAAAATATCTTCCTGGTGCATGTAACCACATAGTTTGCTCATGAAGTCGCCAGTGGGTCGGCCATTGACTCTTATGTCACCATCGATCACAACTCCATCTGAAAAAAATATCTTCATTAATTAATTGACTTGTAAGGTTTTTTATGATTTTTATTACCGTTAGCGGACGAGTTCATTGCGAGAAATATTTGAAAATATTTTGAAAAATATGCTAATTGTCTTTGGTGGCAAACTCAACTCGCTATCAGTTGTTGTAGTGGACGCAAAAATTAAGCGTTTGAATAAAATTATTAGGCTGGTTTCAAAATTAGTTACAATTTTCAACCCTCGACATTCACTCTGGGAAATCCGAAGCCCTCAAAAAGTGTGAAATACATTTCTCCTGTGATGGAATGCAAGTGCCTGTTAATTCTAAGAAAGGGAAATTTATCATTTCAAGAGTCTTAATTTTTAATAACTCGGACGCGTCATAATGATGCATCATATGTATGTAGCTGATTAATGATGACGCATCATTAATCATCAGATTCCTCTGTTGTGTATGCTCAGTAATGAAGATAGACGCAAATAGCGAGCAATATATCAGTGCGAAAAATGCTACTTTTGTCAGGCAAATGGCCACCAAATCAATGTACCCGCTCGATCTTATTTGTCTCCCTTTCCTCTCTCTTTTAACTCTTTGGTGAAAACATAATCCGTTTTAATTTTTCCTATACGGCTGTGTAGAATGACACCTTTCAACTTGTTTCTGCCAACTCATTTTGCACGAGCCATATTTGAAAGTTGAGGTAAATTTCAGGGTGAAGTTCAAGTACAAATGAGAAGAAAACCCACCTATCTACGAGGGTCATCCGGAAAGTAGTACCCGTTCGTGAAATAAAGACACAAAAGTAAATATTAACAAACATAAAAAATTTTATTTGAAAGAGGATACTTTAAACTACTTCTCAACATAATCTCCAAGCAAATTAAGGCATTTGTCATAACGTGTGACAAGTTTCTGTATTCCTGCTGCATAGTCCTTCGCCGCCAGCTCATTGAGATACGCGAGGGACCCATCTTGCACAAATTTTTGCATAATGCAGATGGTGTTTAACAATTTCATGAACAATTGTTCGAGAAACATTGGGAAAATGCTCACAGATGTCATCAATTGTGACGCGCCGATCGTTCCTCACGAATTCGTCAACTGAGCTCACCAGTTGGTCTGTAATGACAGACGGTCTCTCCGAACGCTCATCGTCGTGTGTGTTCCCCCTCCCCATGTTGAAGTTGCGACACCACCGCCGAACAGACGACTCGTCCATTACATTGTCTCCATACACCTCCTTTAATTGGCGATGAATGTCACATGGGCGAACGTTTCTTGCATTGAGGAATTTAATCACTGCCCTCACTTCACAACTGGCGGCGTTCTCAATTTTTTTAAACATTGTAAACAATCACAGAAACAACACAGGCAATGCTAGCGTCACGCAACTTGGCTCAGAGAAGGCAGACAAGCCACTGAAGCTATCTGACCTCGTCCAGCGGCTACTCGCGTCGTCAGCACTTCATGCGGCACGAACGGGTACTACTTTCCGGATGACCCTCGTACGTTCTCGCGCTCGCGAATACTCCGACGTATAAAATGCTTCATCTTCCAGGCTTGCCTATCGACAAGTCATTTCGTGAGAATGTGATAATGTAGAGAGTCTCTAAATCTCATTTCAGCACTTTCCGGCCGACCGTCCGTTCTTCAGCGGGAGATTTCCTGCTTCCCTCTCCTCGCGAAAAATGACGATCTGTGACAAGTTCTTAGCAAAAATGGTCGCTGCAAATTTATTTACGAGAAACCATTAGTCGTTGGAAATGTAAATGTGCAGACATTTACCTGTAGCCTGCCGAGCGAGTTTTGCTGCAAAATTCGCCAATGAAGAAGCAAGGCAAATTTTGAATTTGTGATTCACTTGTAATGAGGTAGAATATTTTACATTCTGTGGTAGATGCCCAGTAACAAGCGAGAATGCACCTAATTACTATCGCAAGTTTTAACTTTATTTTTACTAATTAGGTTAAAAAATCCTCTCCCATTATAACAAAATCCATTTTATCATTTTTAACTAGATAATTACATTTTTCGATTTCTACTTTATGACGGCAATGTCATATATGGCATACGTGATCTGTGCAATAAATGCGCGAACTGGTTCATTCAGGCGGCAATGACGCGGACTATAGCCCTGCCCACTAGCGGCGCTAGTTGCCTGAGACCCAATGAGCCGTCTGTACTTGGCGGATCGTCGAGTTGTGCGTATGGTGCCAGTTATCTTAGTTTCTGTTGTCCTTGTTTTTACTGCTTGTCCAAAATGGAAATTGATGAAATCACGGAGCAACGAATCAACATCAAGTTTTTTAGTGAAGTGCGGTGAAAGTTATCAAGGAATTACTGAAATGTTGACCGCTGTTTACAGTGACAATGCTCTGAAGAAAACATCCGGTTTCAAGTGGATTAAGCGTTTTAAAGATGGCCGACAAGATGCCACGGATGATCCAAGGCCGGACGACCTTCAATCACTTGTGTTGACGACAACATTGATCGTGTGCGGTCCCTTGTCCTTATCGACCGTCAGAAAACTTTCCGAATGATTGCTGATGAACTGAATTTAGGAAAATCAACAAAGCGCTATATTTCAACCGAACATGATGGCTGGATCCTTCACCATGACAACGGACCTGCACATTCGGCATTAGATTTTCGTCAGGTTCTGGCAAAAAAATTCAATCACCATCCTTGATCATCCTCCTAATTTGCCAGATGTCGCCCCCTGCGACTTTTTCCTATTCCCAAAATGTAAAAATGCGATGAGGGGACATCACTGGGAAGATGTGGACACAATAAGGCAAGAAAAGACGAGAAAACTAAAAAGCCGAACTGCCGAGGACTTCCATGGGTGCTTTTAACAGTGGAAAAGGAGATGGAATAAGTGAATAGTGACGAATTTAGAGGACTTTTAAGGGTACAAAATCGGTGTAGACTAAATTTTGCAAAATAAAGTTTTTATGAACACAGTTCGCGTATTTAATGGGCAGAGTGGTGAGTATAAAAATGTTCTCTATTTGGCTCATTAGTGAATTGAAGTTTGCCATTGGTTTATTTGATTAATTGAGAGTTTCTTTTACCGTTTTACGAAAAATCACTATTAAGGAGCAATTAAGAAGCGACCAATGTAAATTCAGTATTCTTGTCTAAAATACCCCGTGCAAAATGTAAGCCAAAATTGTTTAAGCCATGGTTAACTGAAGGTCAAAAGAGTTAAAAATGGATCAAGTTATTTTAATTGTCTTAATTACTTTTATTTACATCTTAACTCTTGTCTTAATTTTACTTTGAGAAATCTATATCTAATGACGATGCAGCAGAGATTATCAAGAATTTTGTATTACGTGCCTTATAGGAGGCTTCGGCCGTTAAAAGAGTCAGTCGAGAGATCATTCGCTATTTTAAGATCGAAATCTCTGATCGCATATGTATCCCCTGCGGAGGCATGAGCATCACCTCTCAAAATTATTGAAAAATCAGGCTTCTAAGATGAAAAACCCAATTTCGCGCCGTGACGTAATTAAGAGCTGGACGTCCTGATACAGTATTCCCAGTCAGGCAAGTTGGTTACTTAAATGTATAGATATGATCTTTTTTAATTGCGGTATCTCTCAAAATACTCAAGATGTCATTTTAAGCATGCTATTAGCGTAATTTGTTTCAAATTGCATGAATTCAAACTACTCAGTGCCTACCTTCTACTCTTAATTGGTCAGATAAAAGTAATTATTGCAATTGTGGAATTAGAGTAATATAGCTTAGATATATTCCTCCACATCAAGCATCATAATAAAAAGGTATGGCATCAAATGGAAGGACTGTTTCACCAGCGGTAATATGCTACGAATTCGAGGGAAATTTGAATAGAATAGAATTAATGAATATCACAATGGTTTTGAGTCACAAAGTTGGTATGTCGACTCGACAACTCTGAACCCAATTTTTAACGTAAATTTACGACTCGGTTGCCTGAAATATGTTACCATGTTTCTTTAAGGTAGTCTGAGAAGTCTCTTGCAAGGATAATGATAATATTTGTCGCCATAAAAGAAGTCGAGATACAATCAACTTTGTAAAAAGAGTTACCTACCTGCTGACTTCATCATTCCAACTGTTGTATTTTGCAGCGCTTCAGTATCAGGATTGAGTTAAGAACAGTGTTAACAGAGGTGAATGGAGATGTTTAAAACAAAGGAAAACGAATTAATAAGTGCCAGGCTGGGCACATTAATTTACCTACATCTGGTGGTGGGAACACTGCAGTTAGCTATTAGTTTTCACGATTGATCATTTCGATAAAATATTCCCCACCCGTGCAGATGAATGGGTTCGTCATGCACCCTTTCAGGAATTTTTATGGATCAACCTCTAAGTGCAACTTGTCAAATAAATTTAAATTCGTGTTTTTACTTTCAGAGTGTAGATTTTATGCGTTCATTCGAATTTTCTACTACATCAGCTGTCTCTGAAAGCCATTGTTGCTTACATTTATCGATATCACTAAACACATATTGAGTATTTTCTTAATGAAAATCTTTCCACCTTATCGTAGTCTTCCGTTTCCAAGGCGTAAATCGTTGGGGGAAAAATAGCATGCGCGTGAATATTTTGAGGAACAGGAATTAACCATCGCGGAGGTCTTCCTTATAAAGCCTACTTTACGGCGACATGAATTGGTGAAGGCAGGTGAACAAGGATCCTTTCCGGTTGAGAAATAAATATGTCAATTACATCCATTCGAGTAAAGGAGGAGTCGCCCATTTAGAGACCCTACCGTCTACAGCATGGATCTTTCTCGTGGTGAATTTACAATGCATGCGTATATTGCTTTTATATTCTCCGTTTATTCCGATAGAGAGACGCAGTGAAATTTAAGTCTTAAGTGGTGGACACAAACGTACAAAAGCGAAAAGAGGAGTGCCGAGATGTAAATGCTGTAAAAAAATATGCATTGGGTGGAGGGAATTGGTGATCAAAGAAGAAAGCGTAAGATCGCATCTCCCATGCGTGTTTCGCCCGTAAACTCTTCTCTGAGGAAGATGTTGCTAACGATTAAATACGAGACGAGGTTTGCAGGGAGAATCGTGGACTGCTGCAATTGAAGACTATCTAAAATTTCCCATTTTTGTTCTACACTCGTATATATGTAATGTTTTATTGTCTATTTGAAGACCAAAAATCGGTTTAATGTTAAATAATTATGCCATCAAATAAATGCATGGAAACTTCTGATTTTTTCAATCAACTACAGGTATAAGGTCATAAAAACATGATGGTTTTGTTTTTGTTATCTCCAAACCAACATTTCTAAGTGGAACAACTAGTCAATAAAAATTAACTAATTGCTTTAAATTATTTCATCACGGAATTTGGTATGAATAATTTAAATACGCATAGTTTTTAACTTTACGTAAGTAATAGACTTTTTTCCCTAAGTGGGCCTTGGTCGGCATAATATGTTTGTATAATTATTATTATCATCATCGGTAATCTTCCAGTTAAGGTAGGGTTTGGATGGACATGGGCGACCAAACGGTACAGCGACAATTCCCTTGCATCTCCCAGCAAAACAATTCAACATCCTACTCTACAACAAAATTTCTAAACAACTCCGTATAAATGAAACAGTTTCTGGCGTCACTTGGTGGAAATTCTTCATATTGAAATTAAATTTAAAATGCTTCGCCTTTCCACGTAAAAAATACAATAAATAAATAAAAGTAAATTAAACTCCGTATAATTTCTTCCTTTATTCCATCCAGCATCCCTATCCTATTTGTACCCCTTCCTCATTAGCCTAACATCATCATTTCTATCATAAAATTTAACATCCCATTGCCCATCAAGGTGCTCTGCAATCATTTTTCCTGTCTCCTTTTGATTTCTCCGAACAATCCCCTCTCCTCCGTCACCATACGTAGCACCATCTCTTTTGTTTTCCTTTATCTGTTTCCTTTCCAGGTATTTTCCTTACGTCCATACTACATTGAATCGAATTTAATTGAAATACTTCTTTGAATACCATGTAATTTTGAATCTTGCAATCCCATTTCTGTCGAAATTTTTCATTTTACATTTCTTGGTTAGTCCCATTGTTAATGTGCTCTTTGCGTTTGGTCGGAAGTTAAGTATATGATGAATTAAGCCCGATTGCCATTCAAATGAGTTTGTCCGGGACTTCAGATGGCGAGAAGAAATTAAATTTGTGTTTTTTTTTCCATGTCTAAATGAAAATGATGGATTATGAGTCGTAAAAGATTACGCTCTGGGTAGACTAAAACGCAAACTCCCGTTATTCGTTTATTTTATTCATCCAGAACACCCCTCCGAGAATTCCTCCCAGTTGAAATTTACCGAATAAACTGAAAATGAAACTTTTTGTTGTACTATTTTGTCTCTATAAATAAAAATTCTAAGTATTTATTTTTCACTGCGCATTCACGCTGCTTAAAATTATTCAATAAATAAACCAGTGTTCGTGGTAAAATGTTTTTAAACTCAATTAAAAATTCGTGATAGTATTAATTAATTTAGTTCAATACTACTAAATTTGATAGCCGTTCGATTATGATTTCTTTATGAGTCGGCTATAAAATCTTTTTGTAACTGTATTCTCAAACGTAGAAGTCGATTTTCGCTCCTTATACTCTTTATCTGTCATCATAATAGCACTGCTTACATTACCTTCATTTCGAATTCACCCTCTGCAGTCTCTATGTCACAACTATGATTAAACTCCGAATGGATTATATAATCACCATATCTCTGCTTCCCCGCAATGAACTCTTGCATGAAAAAACCTATAATATTAATTAATTAGCCTCCCTTACGAACAAGTATATCCCTATTTCTCGTGGAGATTTGTAGGTATTCATGGAATTAAGAACAAACTTAATCTTACGAAATCAACATTAGCTCTGTTTTCATCACACTGGCAATTATTTCCCGCTCAGTTTCTGTAACTTTGGTGCATAAATTACCATAATATGCCTACAGCAATATTGGTCATAATTGCATGCCGTAGAAATGAGAAAGATAGGCAGTTACGTAAGTCGTAAACAAATTTTAAAGTCTCTACACTAAACCCAAAATTTTGGCTGGAAATGCCAGTCTAGTTATTTTTTTACATTTCTCTTTTATTTTTTTAAAGTTTAATTTACAAGGATAGAATCGCCGAAAATAAGTTGTTGTTATCAATGTAGTCTAGCCTCGGCGTATTCCGTGGCGAACATTGAGCTTTGTTCACTAGTCGAAAGGACTGTTGATGGTCGCGGAGATATATTATCAGGGATTTAAAAGTGCGATAATATTATACGAGGAAGATAAAATCGGTAAAACATAAGGGAACGGAATTTTTATGGGTGTGAAAGGAACGGAAGAAGGCAAGGGGAATGTGGTTTTTCAGCCTAGAGTACGGATATCTTTCACTCTCCATCACTCTATAATCTCTTCAGGTTCAAAGGTTTTCGAACCGAGAGAACATTAAAAACAACTGATCGCGTTTACGACCAGGCTCACCGATATCTACGACAAGCAAATCGCATTTGCCGTAGAGGCATTTAAACCGAGAACTGAATTAATTTTTTCGTCCCCTAAATAAATTGACGGAGATTGTTATCAGAAAAACGCCAGAGACTTTTAATTTAATGATATTGGACTTAGGTTCATGTGGTACACGTTGTGAAGATTGAAGCCATTTTTAATTCCCTACCTTGCTTTTCCCTTCATTAAAATAGCCTCAGGTCACTTAAGTATTCGATAACAGCGAAATCTTTTCGCATGATGTAATTCTAAGTTCAAAGAATTTTATTCACGAATCAATTAGGCTTTATTTACAAAAATATAGATTTTTAAATTAGTCTTCAATACACTAATGGATAAAAGTAAATGACATGATCTTGGGTTTATTATAATGATTCGAAGACCATCGAGTCTTTTAGGACCCATTATGCAAGCAAGAAGGCTTGCAAAAGAGCCGTATTAAGGAGACACCAATCCGTTTGAAGGACGCAGAATGAAAAGTTAAAAAAAATAAACTAAAACACGTCGATTCGTTGAAATGGAATATGAATATTTAGTAATTTCAAATGTAGTATGAAGTTGATGGGATAAATCCGATAAAACAGACAAAGTTGGGTGGAGGAAATATTGAAAGTTGGTATAGTTGGATTTTAAAGTCCGTGACATAAAGGAGAATGTTGCTAAAGTGGGGCTAAGAAAGGGAAACAGCCCAAAGATATGCAGAAGTTACGAAGAACGGAAGGAGGACATTATGTACTGCAAACAAAAAGTTCCTGGGATACGTATAAGATAATAGTCCTTAGTAATCATCCAAAACTTACCCTTAAAAGGCAGAATATCTCAAATAAATGCCCCTTTGAAAAGTGGTCATAGATATCAGATATCTTTCAGCTATCTGTGAATTCTTTCCACCTTCTTTGCGAGGAATTGAGTGACGGGATAGTAACATTGCGATTTGGCGCCGAGAATATCATGCCTTTGACGATTGAGGAGAAAATTATAGCTCAGGTAAACACCTCTATAATTACTTAATCTTTAAAAGACGGTTTTTCACTCACGACGCAGCTTCATAAATGATGCCATTAAGTCTTTTCTTCATCGTGCGGAAAATACCTGATTCAAGATGTCTTACGATATTTGAAAAAAAATAATTAATAGTTACGATAGTTATTCGAACGTAATTGGTTAGGAATGGTAATTCACTCCCAAGCTGGATTGAGTCACCATCGGCGTTAATCGAGATCGATCATCGTTCATCAGCGTTAAACCTTTTGCATCAAATGTTTAAAAAAATTACGGTTTTTATTGCCAATGAAATTTTTTGAATGAAGGAAAATGAAAAGCAATAAAATCAGGGATGTAAACGGGGATATACTGATAGAAGGTGTTGGAAGAAGATATTGGAAATATATGGAAGCAATATATCGAAGAACTCTACCGAGGTCCGAGGCCGCTGGAAGAAAACCTGATGAAGGAAGAGAGTGGAACGGGTGACGAAAACTAGGGTCCGTACATACTGAGGAGCGAATTCGATAGAATAGTAAAAGACCTTAAGAAAAACAAAGCTCCTGGAGAAGACAAAATCGACGGGGACACCATCATGGCACTCGGAAACAAAGCCGAGGACAATCTGTATGGAATAATTAAAGATAGCCGATGACTTTCAAAAGAATGTGATGATCGCGATACCAAAGAAGATGATGACAGAGAAATGTGAGGAAACCAGAACCTTGAGTGGCATTGTCGCATGCATCAAAAATACGTACGCGAATAATAAGTTGAAGGATGGAAGGGAAAATTGAAGATAGCCAATCGCAAAACCAATTTGGCTTTAGGAAGAACAGAGGAACCAGGGAAGCCATACTCTGTCTAAGAATCATGCTAGAGGAAACAATATATGTGAATGAGCAACTGTATGTAGCATTCGTGGAATTGGAGTGAGTCTTCGACAATGTGGAATGGAACAAAATGTTTGGAATGCTGGAAAAACTTGGAATAGATTACAAGGACAGAAAAATATTCTGTCAGCCATACAAAAAGCAAATAGCCACAATGCGAATGAGAGATGAAAGCCATATAGAGGCTAAAATTAACGAAGGAGTTAGACAGGTTAAAATGTAATGAAATAATTGACTTTGTAATTCCACACACTTTATTTTAAAAACACGACCCAGGTTTCGACGTTGAACGTCATCATCAGGTGAGACGTCATCTTCATCAGGTCAGATCTGATGATGACGTTCAACGTCGAAACCTGGGTCGTGTTTTTTAAATAAAGTGTGTGGAATTACAAAGTCAATTATTTCATTACATTTCAATATGTTATACAAATTCCATAAATTTACGCCTGAGACAACAAATTTTATTGAGTTAGACAAGGATACAGTCTCTCACCTGCATTGTTCAGCATGTAACAGGAGGAGGCAATTAGAGAAGCACAAGGCATCGGATTAAACGGATTTAGGATCAATGGAGAAGAGATAAACATGCTACGCCTCACCGACGATATTGCAATGATGGCAAAAAAGCAAGAGGATCTTCAAAGGTCACTAAACGTATTGGATCAAGTTCTACAAAGATACAACGTGAACATAAACAAGACGGAGACTAAAATCCTAGAATGTGCAAGAGAGAAGCGGGGCACTGATAGGGCAAAAATTAAAATAAAAAAGGAAGTACATTGCAAAAAATAACAGGAAGTAAGACAATTAGCATCAGATAGGGTAGGATGGAGGGCTGCAGTCAACTAATTTAAGGATTAAATGACTAATGGTGATGATGCCTATCTACCATTTTAATTCGGTTCAGGTATCTGACGTTAAAAAGGAAATAAGAGAGTCATTCTCAGGAACATTCCTGAGTAGTTTTTCTCGTTTATTGTCTTTATATATGAGTTTTGAATTACTTTGATCATGGATATCGATGCATGAGTTATCTGAAAAGATACAATTAGTATATATACGCACAGCGGTAACATATTGATTTAAAATGCTTAGTGGTTCATATCTAATGAATCACACGAAAAAATCCATGATCGTGGTGTATGATTTTAAATTGGGATTCCGAATGGGGGAGGTAAACATACCTTCAGCTGCTCATTTTAAGACCCTTTAGCATTGATTTAGTCTCGGTTCAATACTTATTAATCTCTCCGCCTGCTTTGCAGGATAACTTTCAATTGCCGTAGATGGACCGTACAATTCATGTCACACGTTTTCGCGCAGTAGAAAAAAAGTAGAATGCCACAATACGTAGACTTCCCTGAAAAAATGACTAGGAAATGCCGGTGGAAGATAATTCTCCTCGATATATAAACCTTTGGTTTACGAAGAAATCGAATCAGCGGGAGGAAAATGATTTCGTCGGGAAGTGGTGGTAAAGGAAGAGGTTTCGCCATCCCACGAAGAATGTAAGAAATGGGTTTACCGTAATACACCTTTTCAACCACAAACTCTAGCTTTCCAGAGAATTTCCCTCAGAGCATAAGTAGGCAGGATCAAATTCACGACGCAGACTGCGTCTGGATGTTTGGAGGGCGCGGAAGCGATACATTCTGCGTTATCGAGAAGAATGAATGTAGGGCAGCCCGACTCTTTGAAAAAAAATTATTACCACATTATTGTGGAGAAAGGAAAGTGTCTGTGGGATACTTTTGGCATTTAGACATGAAATGCAAATACCATTTGAGAAAAAAATGGAATCATTAATCAAAGTAATTGAAAATACTTGAATTGGCTGGGTTCACTTTCGAAGCTTAATAGTTTCCGTAGTTGATTTATATTTACACTTCGGGCGCGAGGGCACTATAGACCTGAATAAATTCAAAGAAATTAAACTTCGGAGGTCTTTCTCCGTACGCAATAAGTGATGGAGAAGCTTGAGGACGTCCTCTCCCCATCCAATCTCCGTAAGCCTTCTTCCACTCTACCATCCTTTCCGTTGGGCTTCTACCCCTCTACCGTATGCCTAAGGGTAGCTTATAATATATAGTTTAGACAGATGTAAATCTCTCGTCGTACTGTGAATATTACGACCAATACGACTCTTCTCCTGGTGCTCTACTGATTAAGAAAGTATGTAACATGTCCATTAATTAATCACGCAGAAATAATTAAGCTATAAGTCACGTGCTCGTGTCAATAAACACAATGGTGACGTTTTTTAAAGCGCTCGCGACAAAAATTATTGCTACGGTAAAAATAAAACTTTATTTCATAACCTAATCGATCTAATTTATAACCATTAATGTCAGTCAATCTAGTCAAAAGATATCAAGCCTTATCGCGCACTTAATGGAATTGCTGTTATTATTTTAATTGACTGATTGCTGTGGTTGGAAACTATTTAAAGTAATATTTCCCATTAGAAGTTAACGATCGCAAATTTTAAACTACTTTAATTACATTTCCAACGTACCCCTGCGTTTTCTCTCGCAGGCTTTGGATGCTGGGTTTATTTCCACAAGAACAAGAATTTCCCTGCTAAATAATGTTACTCCCTCCGTTTCAGTTCTGTTGCAACGCCGTAATATTGGAGAATCCTGAATTTCGCGACCTATTTTGAGGGAGGACCGGAATCATGCAGGTCTTATGGGCCTCATTAGCACAGCGTGCGATTTTGAGCTGGCTGAAACTAGGTTCCAATTTAGGGGGTTGACCTCTGGGCACAACCGGCTGAATTTCGGCCATTTGGATCTTGTACCGGAAACATTATAGAGACCAGGCAAGCAGAAGGGGGAAACAACTGTGTCTTGCCGTGATTACGTAATTTCTTAGCCCAAAGTCAGTGCGGCACTTCAATTGGTGTGTTTGAAACTTCTTTGATCCCTGGATCACCCTCCCCCGTCTTAGGTTTTTTCCATAAATTTAATCTGAAATCCGACCGACACCCTTTTTTCTTTTAAAGGAGTACGCATTTAAGATTTCCGATAGTGATATTCTGGATGAGTTCCAACGGATTCAGTTCCATGTGCCAAAAAAATATGCTGCCTCGTAAGATTCGAATTTTTAGCGAAGCAGCAACACCTTGCCCACTCGTCCTCTTAAAATTTCTTGGGTGATGGACGCTTTGCGGCAATCGTCTCGCAGATTTTAATGGTGATTGCACTGATGCAATGAAAACGGGCGGCGTTGATGTATCTTGACATCCCTTTCAGTAAAGAAACTAATAAAATGGCTCATGCACTTCCATCAAGGCCTTTAGGTGCATACATAATTTAAGTATTTTAATGCGTCTAGAAGGTAGTATTTTCAGGCCTATTCCAAAAATGGCGCTTCTATCTTGGTAATATTTCTTTGCAGCATTGCTATTTATTTTCTTTAATAGTTCACGGTTTGCCATTGCATAACATATACACTAATCCGTTGTTATAATAATCGGTGTATATTTAATATTTTTAATTAAAATCTTCATATCCGTAGTCATACAAATTAGCGTCGGAATCGTTTAGTTTCCCCTGGAGAGTAAAATTTGCAACACTCCTTTGTTGTTATAATGAGATTACCACTGCTATATATATATTTTTTTAAGGTAATCTACCGGTTAAGGTAGGTTTTTCGATGGACACAACTACCAAACAAATATTTTGTGACTACTAACAAAACACAACCCTAAATTCTACTCTACACCAGGTCCCTCTTCATCTCTGAGTACTTTCTTCCGCCCTTCATCCCGTCCAACATCCCTATCCTGTTCCTTCCCTTTCCTCTTTTGCCCAAAATTCTACCCTCTATCAAAGTCTTCAACATTCCACTGCCGGTCAACACCCCCTTCATCCACTTTTCCTGCCTCCATAGGATTGCTCCCAACAAACCCCTCTCTTCGCCCACCATACCAAGTACTTCCTCATTTGTTTTCTTCTCTGTGCATTTCACCTTCTCCATTCTTCTCCACACCCACATTTCAAAAGCCTCCAGTCTACGTCTATCCTCCTGCTTCAATGACCACGTTTCCGCGCCGTACATAGCTACGCTCCATATCAAAGTTTTTACGAGTCTTTTTTTAACATCCTTACTCAAAGTCCCCGTCATCAACTCCCTCCTCCTCGTGAAAGCCTCTTTGCCTAGCGCAATTCTTCTCCTTACGTCCCTACTACTTTGACCGTGTTGGTCCAAAACACTACCGAGATACGTAAACTGTTCTACCTGCTCTAGTTTTTGCCCTCCTATTTTGATGTTAAGCTTGCCCTTTTTCTTTCTAGAAAATCGCATAACCTTAGTTTTATTAATGTTGATTCTCATCCCATACCCGTCGCACTGAATTTCCAATTCACTCAGCAATGCTTGCAGCCCCTTGGCTGACTGACAAACTAAAGCTTGGTCATCAGCAAACCTAACTGATTTTACGAATTCCCCGCCCACTTTCATTCCTACCTCGAGTTCTTCCCATGCCTATTTGATCATTTCCTCTGCATACAGGTTGAACAGCAACGGTGATAATGGGCAACCCTGCCTTACACCCCTTCCTAACACTGCCCATCCTGACTCCCCGTTTCCCACCCGCACCTGAGCAGTCTGAGACATGTACAGGTTGCGGATTAGCCTCCTTTCCCTCCAATCTATTCCTATTTTCTGCAATATACTCATTAGTTTTTCCCAATTCACTCTATCAAACGCTTTTTCGAAATCTACGAAACAGGCAAATACCTCCTGGTTGTGTTCTATATTCCTCTCGATTAATAATCTCATTACTGCAATGGCATCACGCGTACCTCTCCCCTTCCTAAACCCAAACTGATCATCCCCTAAGTAATCATTTGCCCTACTCTCTATCCTTTTGTTTATGATCCTGAGAACAACTTTAGCTGCGTGGGATATCAAACTAATTGTCCTATAGTCCTCACATGACGTGGCCTTTACCTTTTTCGGAATCGGAACTAAAACTGATCCCAAAAAGTCTTCCGGCCAGATTCCCTCCTCATAAATGCTACGGATCAGCCCATATAGCCTCTTCCTCCCACATTTTCCTAAACATTTTAAAAGTTCCACGGGAATGTTATCTACCCCCACGGCCTTATTTAGTTTCATCTCCCTTAATGCCCTTTCTATCTCATTGTCTAGTATGCCTGGACCTAAGCTGTCTTCCTCTACGTCATTTTCTTTTTCAATGTCTAACTGTGTTGGTCTGAGTTCTTTACTATACAGTTCTTCTATATACTCCTTCCATCTCTCTTGGATCTTTCCTGCGTCAACTATTACCTTACCCGCCTTATCTCTAACTATTAGCATAGCTCTTCCTTTCTTACTTCCCGATAACGATTTAACTTTGCTGTACAGCGCACCGATTTCACCCTTCCTCTGCAGACTTTCCATATCCTCGCACTGCGTCTTCCACCATGCGTCTTTTGCCTTATTTGTTGCCCGCCTCAATTTATTGTTCAATTCTTTGTACTTCATTTTGCCTAATTCTGTATTTATATTCTTCCATTTTCGCCGCTCATCCATCTTTGTAATCATCTCATCCGTGATCCATGGTTTCCTAGTCCTTTTAGCGTTAACGGTTCCAATAGTGTCTTTTGCGGCTTTAGACAACCCTTTTTTGATCATTTCCCATTTTTCTTCGATAGTAATAAGCCCTTTACCATCCTCCATGATTTTCTCTACCGCCTGTTTGTATTCCTTCCTTTTCAACCCATTTAATGCTTCTACATTCCATTTTCTAACTCGCCGCCCCTGCCTTATCCTTTTGAAACGTACGCTACATTTCATAACAACTAAATTGTGGTCTGAGTCCGCATCCGCTCCCGGAAAGCTGTGGGAATTTATCACACTATTCCTAAACCTGTGTCTAACCAGGATATAATCTAGCTGATATCTTCCTGAGTCACCTGGCATTTTCCATGTATACCTGCGTCTTTTGTGGTGTCTAAAGCAAGTGTTGGTGATGACTAACCCCTGTCTCCTGCAGAACTCAACTGTTTTCTCCCCGCGGTCATTCCTCGTGCCTAAACCGTAGTCGCCCACCTCATCACCATCTCTTCCTTCGCCTACCGTCGCATTCCAATCCCCCATCACTATCAAATGTTTCCCTGCAGGAACACACGCGATCATGTCCTCTAACTGATTGTATATCTTATCGACCTCTTCTTCCTTATGGTTGCTCGGTGGCATGTATACCTGAATAATAACTAAGTTCGTCGGTTCTGCTTTTATCTCCACTAGTAGTATTCTATCCGTTACCTGCTCTATGTTGACTACGCTTCTTCCTACCTCTTCATTTAATACTATGGCAACCCCTCGTTGGCTCTCATCCCCACCGCTGTATATTATTCTATACTTATCACTCCAGTAATCCCCGCTATCTTTCCATCTCACCTCGCATAGACCTAAAATATCTATATTTCCCCTTTCCATCTCTCGCTTAACATTCTCCAATTTCCCTGTCCTCATCATTGTCCTAACATTCCACGTTCCTATTCTAACTAATTTTGTCTTCTTCTCCTGCGTCTTCTGTCCTGCTGCTGCTGGTTTTCCCTTGCAAGGGTTTCGTGGGATGACGACCGCGGAAGCCTTGCCTCCCCCGCTGCCGGGCACGACACACGGCCGATTGGGCCGAGCCCCGTGGTTGCCAGGACTCAAATTATCTCTATTGTCCATCATATTTTTCTAGGGAATGATAATTGAGGTGGTTTCCCGTTGCCTTCCTCAATAGTGTTTTTAACGTGACACCATCACTTACTGGCCGCCCCACTGGGGTCAGACGCCATTGCAGCCGCCTCACTGAGGAACAGACGCTGCGTGGACTACCTTTCGTCTGGCTCCTAACCTTCGACCTATCTGGCATGGGTGACCCTACCAGGAGCAATAATCATTACTCCCGCCAGCACAGCTCTAGGGGTCATCGGAATGCACAAGCCCTTCCACCACGTCAAGGTTGTAGTCCGGGGAGGGATATATATATATATATATATAAATATAAATATATATATATATAAATAAATATATATAAATAAATATATATAAATAAATATATGTATATATATATGCCAAGCAAGCTCTTTATTCAATAATGAAACTTTCATTTTAAATAATTAGGTATTGCAGATTATTGCAGAAGGCCACCATTCCTGATAATACCAAACATAACCATCCGAACATGTGTCATGCCATTATTATCCGAATGCATAACGATTACCTCCAATTTATACCACAAATCCGTTTCCAAAGCATGGATTACACATTTATGAATATTGCGCCATACTTATTTAAATTATTTTATTTGTCTTTTATTGTTTTGGCCGTTATTTTTACTTTAAAAAGACGCGTCTTTTGAATCTGGAATCCATTCCGAGAACCCAGTCGCAGGAGAACATTTTGGAGTTGAGGTGTACAATGAATACTCTCGGATTAGTGGGTTCGATGAAGGGAAATGACTGCATACGTATACAATGAGAGAGAACGGGTAAGGAGTCGTGAAACTCACCTGGGCTCCTGTGCGCCAGAGCGTTCATCAACGTGCTCTTTCCGGCTCCACTGGCGACAAAGAAGGTGAAACAGCGTCGGTAGCAGAGACCAAGGAAGGACAGGATCATGTGGAAATTGCAGAAAATTAGTAAACGTGCTATTTTGAAGCACAATATCAAAACTTAATTTGTCATATAATGTCGAAATTGTAAGGAAACCTTCCGTTTATGAGGTTTTTAAAATCTTAAGCACATATACATTGAGAAAAATTGTCAGAATTTATATTCGGGGAACCTTGTCACTTTTTGTGAAATTCGAATTTCCGAGGAGAAACGGATATCATTTAGTAGAAGGGTTGTGAGTGAGGTGGATACGACCCGATGAAGTTTTGTGAAATACCAGTTAATGGAATCTTTATTGAAATCTTTATATTTACTTCTATCCATAGAATTAATTGTTCATTGAGGCGAAAAGAAGATACATTTTATTTGCATGACAGTCTCAAAAGATTTTGTATTTCTAGTTTTGAATCCGTTGTTGTAATCCAGAGATACAACCAAAGGAATCTGAACACTTATTGACGAGATTAGAAAAAAATATCTATCGGAAGAGATTTATTCCAGCCGTCGAGCTTCTCCCTACTCGACGGCTTAAAATTTCCTCTTCTCCATCCACCTCTTCAAATCATCCACCAGAACCCTATTTGCTCCCTTCTTATTTTATGCTAATTTAATCACCACTCCACGACGGTAGGTACCTGTCTGTTCACTCACACGGCAATTGCTCTAATTTGAATGGATTACGAGGAAAAATACCGATGGAAATGTGTCGGCTGGAACATATTTGAAAGGTAGTACGTGAAAGTCTCGTAGTATTTGCACTCTACGTGGTAATTCTGTTGCACAAAAATATTTTTTGTGAGGTGTTTCACAACTAAATATACTCACGATTTTTATATATTAGCAGAAATTAAGGTTTAGGTAAGGATTTCATTTTATAACATTAATAACTTCTATAAAATAAATTTGCCGGTCTTATTACGATGTACTTTCCGTTATTCGTAACTGAAGTTAAGAATTTTTAGGCGACCAAAAAACTTCGGATTTTTAAACTCGGTCGAGGAAAAACCATTACGACACACAGAACATGATATGAAAATTACTCGGCATCGTACTCTTAAAGTTAAATCCATTAGTGGCTTCTAGTCGTTTTCTTGAACAATTATTACGCATATTGAAGATAATAACGTTAGGCCAGCACTCGAAATCAGGATATTTTTCTCTACTTGCATTTCGTATACGATACATTCAATTCTATAAAAAATGACTCTGGATAATGTCTTGGGGCCCAAATATAACATTTTATCGATGCCGTATGATGAATGTGTCATTTAACACGTTTAACATATATTTGCTCATTTCAAATACCAGAGTTCTCATCGTTGCCGAAAGAATATCGGGAGTATGAACTATAAGGGTCGCCGTAGTCCAGGGGGTAGAACGTTGGATTACTGACCGAAGGGTCCCGGGTTCGATTCCCGGGCAAGGCACTCTGTGTACCTGCAGCACCACCCAAGCTATGTGGTTTTTCGGGCACGTGATCTTCCTGGGAAACCATAACCAGCACAGGGAAAGGAACTGGTCCTCCCTACCCTGATGTGTGAATTTCACACGCCGTCTGGTTTAGTACTGGGTGAACTCTGCCATCACCTACCAAACCGACCTTCGTGTTGGTTATTGTTTTAAACTTTATAACTCTCTTTTACGGTAATGAATAACTGATCGTAGCAATTTTCCACTTGATAAAAATATTTTTATCAAGCGGAAAAGTGTTACGATCAGTTATTCATTATGTTCGACTTCCACCACATCACGCCTGAAGCTACTCAATTTACTCTTTAACGGTATACTGTAATTTGCTTTCGGGTAATGGACGCGTATTCGGTTGGTCAAATTTTTGCTAACTGAGAGGATAGTTTGATATCTTTTTCAATTTAAAAGTCCCTAAGAGTATTATCTAAATTTATTTTTATGCTCGAAAATAATTTTATTCATGCAATCATCGTTAGTTTACATGACAGTAGTCATAGATACGAGGCGAAGAGAAATATCGAACGAATGCTTCCATATGAAAAAGTTAACGAAACACGTAAGTATAAGAGTAAATCTTCCTTTCATAGGTTTGCAAACACTACCTCAAGGGCTCATTCCGGCAGTTCCTGATAAAACCCGTCACCTGCCATGCCGCGACATCCGTCATATGCCACAAAAGAGATATTCTTGGGGTCAATTGCTTGTAGTCAAAAAGAACGGCACCCCCTTGGACGTCGCGCTTTCGCTGGAGTAGCCAGCGGAATTACCGGAAGAACCCGCCATTCGACGTCGCTCTTCCTATCGCCAAAGTGAGCTAAGGGAATCCGAAGGAAGTGGAGGAATGAATCGCCGTCGTCGTGTCCTCACGTGCACTATCGGGTATCTTCGGATACCTGATTCTCGCCTTCGGACGGTCCGCTGAAAACGGTGGAAACAACTTTTGGTAACGCACTGTGGGGAGTTGACCCCAAACTCATGTGCCGAGGTGTGTGTCAATGGACGACAGACCAAACCAGAAGAAATTTCTCCGGCTGCGGTGCGCCGCGCCTAGATGGACGTTGACCACAGAGTTGTGGAACTGGGTTTCAAGCTTCGGTGGTGTTGGTGACCACGCTGGTAGTGCTTAAATGGACCGAAAGGTAGGTTTTAAAGTCACATATTTCTATTTTTAATTTCAAGGAAGATAGGCTACTAACTCATGCAAAGACCCGAAATCAATCGAAATTAAGCCCTAAATATAATTTAAAATACTTTGGGTGACCCAGTTTTTCACCTAATGCTTTTGACCTGGACCCATCCCCCGTATTTAAGCTTACACCAGCTGTGAGCAGAATTAACTTTCAACCATTTACATAATGGATGCATGGCGGGATTCTGTTTAGCATGCCGCCAAAGTCGCAAGTTGGCCACCGTATATTTAAAGTATGTTATCACCCCTGTACGGTGCCTCGGACTGAGTTTTATTAGTATTGGCGAACTAATAATGACATTTCAACCATCATAGTTGGCTGCGCCATTATCTCCAAAAAATATTTATTCCTAGGTGATAGAGGCGGCGTTTTATTTCTATGTTCCACGTGTGGTTTCTCCGAAAGTTTAGGTGCTAATAGAATACCAGAAATTTGGTTTTACGAGGGATGACCAGTAAGTAACTTACGTTTCGGCCTAGCGCAGCAGTGATTTGGGCCTGAGCCACCATCTTGGTGTTTACACGTCCCCACGCTCAGTACGCATCCTGCTGTGGTTTTTCTACTTTGCTCACTGCGAACTGTCCTAATGTGGTCTGCAAAAGAAAATCCCGCGAGTTGTGAAGTGCGATCTGTGATTAGGTTTTTACCGGCAAAAACCACAGGCCAATTGTATTGCACAGGCAACTTTGTGAGGCATACGGAGACGGAATAATGAGTTACGGTGAAGTGTGGCAGAGGTGCATTCAGTTTAAAAATGGTCACACCAATTCTCACGATGTAGACCTCAGTGGTCGACCTAGCCTTGTGACAGATGAGTTGACGGTGAAAATCAACGAAAAAATTCGTTTTAACCGCCGATTTACGATTGAAGGTCTCTTGCTAGACGTGGCTTGGAACACAGCTCTTTGACAGTGACGCATAATTGTCTGCTCGTGTAAACAAGTGATTAAATTGTAAGTCGGCAGATTTCATCTGAGATGAAATTAAAAATTTTGTATAATAATGATAAATGCCCCAAAATGAATGCTCCAAAATATATGTCTTAATATGAACCTTTTCACTAGGTTCGTATTTTATTTCAAAAGGTAAGTTATTTTCTGGACTGGCCTCGCTAACAATTCAAGGGATTTTCTATTTCAGCGTACATTGTAACACTTAGCAGTGAGCAAAATAGAAGAACCGCAGTTTGCACTTTACCACAGCAGGATGTGTACTGAGGGTAGGGACGTTTAGACACGAAGGTGGTGGCTCTAGCCGTAACCACCGCCACGCTAGGCCGAAATGTATGTTACTTTCTTGACAGCCCTCCCAGCTTGGTGTGATCGTAGAAATAAGCATGGGACATACTATCTTCTGGGGCCCTTTCATTGGGCTCATTTATTATGACCCTTCCACTGGGGATGGAGATAGTGCGGTGGCTAACGTACAGGCTTCCCACTGAGAGGGCCCGGGTTAAAATCCTGGAGATAACAAATATTTTTCAGTGGTATCCCGATCCCTACTTGAGGTGCTTTGTGGAGAGCACTTTTGGTGGGCAAGACGTCCATCGGATGGGGCGTTAAACGGCGGACCCCTAGGCGCCATTCGACAAGAATAGTTTATGTCGATGTCTGGTTTCTCTCCACCCTTCCTTTGCCAACCATCCCTAATGGTGCAATGACCTTAGCTGTCGGTCGCCTCCCATAAAAACTACTACCCTTCCCCTGTCCGGTGAAAAAAGCAGCACTGAAGTAAAAATTGAGGCGAAATCAAATGGCATCAAAGTGAATTCGAATTCTTTTTTTCGAGGAATACGTACTTTACTGTAGGCATTCGGTTCGAAATTCTCCGTTGAAATTGACTGAATATCGCAATTATGAATTGAGTAATTGGTTCTGGTTTACGAATCTGTCTCAGTGACTAACCATATTTAAAGCTAGGCTAAATGTTACAGAAATATATTAGTTACTGCTTTATAAACTATTTTATATATTACCATGTACGTCGTGTGGTAATGTTAAAAAATGATTGCACCACGTTGGAATTTCGATTCTGTTTTCTACCTCTGCTCTATGAAATACTAGTTTTTATACAGAATTTAATTATTTAATGTAGCAAAATGTTTGTTACATTTAAGTTCCTAAGAGTCTATGGTACTTTGGGAGACAGAAAAAATTTATTATTGACGCCGAGTCTGCCGATGAATTTTATGTATATCTCAGAAAAAATTGTTACTATCAGTTATCAGACATTGAAGTGTCTTATATTAGATTCTCATAAATTTATAAAAACTTTGTATCCAAAGCGTTTTTTGAACTGCGCTTCCGAAGGGCCTTCTTCTAATAATAGGGTGGGAATAATGTATGATACACTCACCTTGCTCCCATCAGCGCCACTAAAGAACCCGGTCTTACGACACCACTCACTGAAAGGAAAGAGTGCATAAATAGCAAGTGTATAAAAACAAAAAAGTGTTGATCCCGCGAGTTTTTGCGGAGTTAATGTTTTTAAAGTACAGTTGAGAGAACGTAGAACAACTGACACACGTCACAGAAGATTAAATCATAAATGCTTCAGTCATCTCAATTTTATTAATTTGTTCTGAACGAATCCATTCAAGTTTAGATGGATGAAACATAAAAAAAAGTGCGAAAATCACATGGTCATGATGACTGAACTGATCTCAGTATCAGCGGAAATTCTCAAATGGCTGAGAGCGTATTATATAGTGGAAAAATATCTACGAGTATACTTACGTGACTCTACGGGACGTTTGCGGCTGAAAATCTCACGAAATGAAAGATTTGTTACTATTTCTAACGGAAACAGTACTACAGCATTACGTATGCTTTTTATTTATTAGATTTACGACATCTCTCGTACATCTCGTATCTCTTACATCTATTAAACTCCAAATAAATACTTTTTATTTTTAAAAAATCATTTTCATTACAAAACAAATCTAGTGTGGGTTTATGTGGAGGCAAATGTGCAGATATGCTATTTGCTCGTACTTCATATTTTCATAAAAATGTACTTCAAATATCTCCGTGCAAAGGTTGTTCAAGGTCTGCCCTAAAATTATTGAGACTTATTTTTTTCCCGGATAGGCTTGCGGTGTTTTCTCTGGCTGGGTGCGAGGGAGGAGAGTTACGCGAAAGACTGGAGGCTGGTGGCAGTCGGCTCCCAGCCTTTGTCGAGTGTGGAGGGTTCGCTTGCGAAACCTCTACGACGTGACCTCATTATGGTCCGTCATGAACCGGTTATTGAAACAGCGCTACGCAATCAAATTTTGCGTGAAACTAGGCAAAACCGGGAAAGAGATTCATGATTTTCTCGAGACAGCTTATGGTGAAAACGAAATGGGTCGATCGGGTGTTTTTTAGTGGCGCAAGTTATTCCGGATGTCGAAGACACCGAACGTTCAGGATGTCCTTCTACCTCAAAAAGCGTTCGAACCCGGGCCATCGGTGTGGGAAGCCAGCACATTATCCACAGCACTCGGGGTTCCCGATGTCCCGATACTCACGCGGGGCATTGTGTAAACATAAATAAACTGTGTCAATAATTTTGGAATGGCAGCGGCCGTTTCCCGTCGAAAAGGAGGGCAATGAACTCTCTCAAAGCGCTTTTTTTTCCTCGTGTTTTCCCCCCATGGACGGCCGGCCCGTCGGCCGGCGCTCGTACTCACCTGTGTTGAGAACCCTCTTGTAAGAGGAGGAGGAGCGGGTCCACTTCCTCCCCGAGCCCCCGTTGCTTTCACCCTTGGTGTGCACGTAGACGCTCAAGTCCCGCCAGGTTAGGGTGAGGCCCTCGCGCGGCGAGCACCAGCTCCCCTGGTCCGCCAGCATCCCGTAGGCTCCATCTCCGTTCCCTGTCGACCCCCCGTTCCCTGTCAACACCCCGTTCCCCATTAATCCCCCGCTCTCCGTCATCTCCTCGTATCCCAGAAGCACTTCCCCCGGTGAATTCCCCGACGCCATCTCCCCGGCCGCCACCGTGCCGACGCACCTTCTGAGAAGGAGAAAGCGGGAAGAAAAGCAGCGGGTGAGCAATAAAGCAACAAAAAAGTAATTGTGAAATGGCCGAAACGTGTAATTTCGCAATGCGGAAATGGTTTCACCATAGTTTTTGGTACGTGGCCGTCTCGTCGGGTTGGGGGAAACAGTCATCACGGGACTGGAGTTCTAGTTTCAAGGAGACGCCGCCACGGAACGTTCAGAGCTTTTATTCTTCTCTCGGTGGGATACTGAGACACTGAAGGGCGCTACTTACACACCCAGATGTATTAATTATAGATATAATTGATAAATTGAAACATTTTTTAGATTCGTCCAACAAGACCATCCACACTAATTTTTAAACTGTGCTTCAATTCCGAATGTTTTTCCTCTCTCCTCATTCTGTACAGAAATCTTTTTTATACTCCTCTTTTGCTTTCCAGACGTCCTTCTCTCTATCACAGTCGTCGGTATTTTATCGTCAATCAAAGTGTACTTTGTCCTGCCTCTTTGGGACCAAACCCTCCCTCACCGTGCCTATTAATATTTCTTTGGTTTTCTTCTCCGTTTATTTTACATTTTCTATTCTTCTTTACACCCACATTTCAAAATTTCCAATCTACGCCTATCATCTTGCTTCTACTCCGTGCTGAACCACGCTCATATCAGAGTTTTCGCCTCTTTTTCCTTTACATCCTTGCTCAAAGTTTAATTGTGAAATTCAAAATTCTTTTATTACATCTTCCTTGCGAGATAAATGTGAATGGAATTTGGCGAATACTTCCGAGATTTTAGGTAGTTATAATATCTCATTTTTTACTTTCTTGTAAATAAGGTAAGAGTTAAATTTGTTTTACAATTTATTTTCCACCCTATTAGATTTTATCTTCAATTTTTGGAAAATACTTAAAAGCACTATAAAATGTTTCAAAGGTCGTCAACTGCCTTACACCCAATGTTTAACTAAGTACCTTCATTTTTATAAGAAAATAATCCATGCTTGAAGGCCATAAATTTGAGCCATAAATAATATCATTTATTCGTTTTGAAACGTATCGAAAATTATTATTATGATGGAGGTAGTCCAGCATATTAGGTAGGTTTTAGGATGAACTCTACACGACATATCATTTTAGCCTCGTCTTACAAGACAATACCTGACAAGCCACACCACATTAAAGTATTCTTCAATTCCTTCTACATTCTCTTTTCATTCCATTTAACATTCCTATCATTTTCCCAACCCTACCGCACATGCCTAAATCCTCCCCTGTATCAAAATCTTCTGCATTCCATCGCCAGCCCAAATGCTCTGCATCCGACTTTCTGACTATCCAGACTTGCAAAATTCGCCATTCGTACCTGAGCAGTTTGAGACATGCCCAGGTTACGCATGCGTCGCCTGTGTATCCAATCTACTCATAGTTTTTTTCTAATACGTTTATTAACTCTATCAAATGTCATCTCGAAAACAAATCGAATACGTGCATCCTAATTTTACTCAATGTCCCTTTGTCTTAGCGATCTCAATTGTACCTCTCCCATTCCTGAAAACAAACTGATCGACCTCTAAATACTTAATCATTTTCCTTCATCTACATCCTCTTATTGATTACCATAAGTACCCATTTTGCTGCTTTTAAATAAAAGTTATTGTTGCATAATATTCAAATATGGCAGCTTTTCTCTTAATTGAGATGGCAACTAACGCTGATCTAACGAAATCACCGACGCCGAAGATGCCGATTGTAATGCCGGCTAAAATCTTGTCCTAGAAATATGGGCCAACGCGGAGTGAATCCCAAAAGACTTAGATCTTCAATATCTGCACACCACGAAAGCCTTTAAAAGGATTTCACGAAGAATCTTCCGGCTAAATTCTTCCCTCATTAATAGTAAGAATTACCCCTTAAAAACACTTCCTGCCACATTATCGCGAACCTTTAAATAGTTATTGCTAATGTTATTCATTTCCACGATCTTGCTTGGTTTTAATTTGATTCGATTCCCTCAATATCCTTTCTATCTTGCAAACAAGTATGCTTTGACCTAGGCTGCACTAATCTAGGTAATATTCTCTTTCTGTGTCTAACATTACTTAAAAATCTTACCATATAGTCCCTCTTTAACCTTTCTTTGGTTAATTATTACTTTTCCTGTTTTATCTTTGATGGTGTGGAGGGATTTTTCCATGCTACTTCCGGGTAGCGATTTCACTTTACTGTAGAGCGCTTTCATTTCTTTCTCTCGTTTACCTTCCTCAAAATTTTGCCCGTAATCCGTGGTTTCCCTTCATTCCACTATCAATGGTCCTTATGAATTTGCTTGCAGCTATCGATATCCTTCTTTTAAGGTGCTCTTATCTTTCTCCTACTTGTCTTCACTCATAAATTTTCCATGCCCTCTAGACACTACTGTATTTTCTTCCAAGTCAATGCTTCTACATTCCATTTCCCTATCTTTCACTGTTTTGGCTTCTTCGATCTGTTGTTACGCTTCATTAGCAATTAATTATGACCTAGGTACGCACGAGAACTCGGGGAAGTATGCGAATACATCACCTTATTCATTAACCTCTGTCAAACCGTGATATAGTCTGACATCTCTTTAAGTCCCCAGGCATTTACCACGTATGCCTATGCTTACGAGTATTAAAATGCAATTAAACCCTCTCTCAAGTAGAATTAAATTACTTTCTCCCCAAGCTCATTCCTTATTCATAAACCTTAGTCCACCTTACTAACATCTATCATTTCGCTCACCTTCGCGTCCCAGTCCCCCATCACTATCCAACGTTTCCTTCCTAGAACTTCCGCAACATGTTCTCTAATTGCTCTAATACCCTATTTCTTCCTCCCTATGGTTACCAGTTGCCATGTAGACATGAATAAATGATCAAGTTCGTTGGTTGAGTTTTCACTTCTACTAAAAATGCTCTATCACTCACATCTATATTTATTACGCTTCTTGCTACCTTTTTGTTCCATACTACTGCCGCAACGCGCAGGGTGTCTTCTCCTCCGCTTTATATTACTCTCTAATTATTGCTCCAATAATCCCCGCAATTCTTCCATCTCTCTTCGAGCTGTCCTAAAATAGGTGTATCCATATTTCCTCTCTCTTTCTCCCGCTTTTCGCTATTTTCTAATTTACCTGCTCTCAAAATCGTCCGAATATTTCAAGTCCCCATTTCTGATTGCTTCAACCCTCTCCTGCATCTTCTTTCCTGCTTCTGCTGTCGATATCGCTCTCCAAGGATTTCGGGTAATGAAGACCGAGAAAGCCTTGCCTCTCCCGCTCTCGGGCCCCACACACGTCTAAGCGGATACCCCTAATCCCGTACCTGCTAGGACTCTCGCTCAGATCTATGTCCACCATTGTTTTTTTGGATAATTAATGTGGGTCCTTTCCCTTCGCCTTCCTCATTAGTGTTTTTAACTTGACACCATCACACTCAAAAGACCGCTGTGGTCCGGCGCCTTTATAGCCGCCTCACTGAGTAACAGACGCTGCGCGGACCACATTTCTGCTGTACGCATCGTCGCTTTTTTAAGCACATCGAAGCAAATGATCGCCTGCTTCTTCCAAATGGCATGAGGCAACCGTACCGTTAGATCAACGTAGAACCCTGAATTCTGAATGGTACACGAGAATTTGTTTGCCAGAAGTGCTTGGTAAAGTACGGAAAAAGAAGCGGCAACGAAGGATCATTCTTCATCATGATAACGCAAGCTCTCACAGATCGGCTGAAACAACTGCCTATTTGACAGGCCACAATGTCGAATTGATGGGTCATCCTCCGTACAGCCCTGATTTAGCACCATATTACTTCTTTTTATTCCCGTTTATCAATAAAAAATTGCGTGGCGTACATTTTTCGGCGCTTGAAGAAGTCGTTGATGCATTCAAACACCATGTTTTGGAGGTACCTCAATCGGAGTGGAATAAGCGTTACGAAAATTGATTCGAGCGCATGCTAAAGTGTATTGATTATCATGGAGAATACTTCGAAAAACAATAAAGTCATTTTCAACAATACATTACTGTCTTTTCATTATCAGGCTCAATATATAAATAGAAACCCTCGAATCTTACCCTTCCGCTTAATTTGCATGCGTGACCCTATCAGAAGCTTTATTTCCTCCAGCAAATCTTTGGATGTATCCAGACTGAAAACATCCCTTCTTCCACGTCAATGGTGTAGTCCACGGAGAGAATGTGAAAATGTGTTGCGGTTTATTTTTTGTGACCTTGGGTCTTACCCACTGACCCGATCCGAAAAACCGCCCCGGTTTGTTTTTTTGAAGGTACAAGTCCTTTTTGCTATCACATAATCAGTCTGCTGGTGGTATTAAAAGGTACAAGAACTTGTTTCTTGACTAACACGGTATGCAAATTAGAGAGTTTTACAATTTTACCAATATATCACATTTGAGTATTTATAGACTTATGAGTTTGAGGAAAGGGACTGTTGTCTCAAGACCTGAATCACCGGCGCTAGTATGACATTCACAGCCAACGTAGGACTCAAACCCGCGATATTTATTTTGTATGAGGGTTATTTACCAAACAGACTGATCTGGTCGTCAATATTTTCTTTCGTCGCCTATCTCACTGCGTTGGAAGGATTGCTGCCAATTCTAGATATTAATGGCCTCAGGTCCGGCTTAGTGATATGTCTTGGTGAAAGGAGGAACAGAATAGTCTCACGATCATGAAAAAGTCTACTCTGAATATTAATGGTATGTTTTCTAACTTCGAAGTTTAAAATTTTTGCCGTGGAAAGTTTCTGTATAGAATCTCTTATTTCTCTGCGCTTTCTCTCCTCTCCAATATTCCCGTCATTACAGAGTCTTGATGAGGGAATAAATTAATTAGTAATAAGAAAATCCACGAAGTTCTTCCGGTTTTCACCCACCTAATTTTCTCAACCCTTGTCTCCTTCAACCATTCACCTTTCATCGTTTTTATTTTTAGACTGTGCATTCCATCAGTTAGTGATCTGGCGTCCTCTTGATTTAGTATTTAGTTTTCCTTTGTCACAAAATCTGGATCCCCTGGTAGAGAAATATTATCTAAGCAAGCTGATCGATTGCTTAGAATTTCCTAATTTTCGAAAGAAAATAGTGGTCAAATAATACATTTATATCTACATAAATACCCCGAAATCCTCCAAAACGAGGTGTGTTACGGGATTGCAAGCCCTAGTTGGATATGTAAGGGATGAGGAAGAGGAAGAGTATTTGAAGGTTTAGAAAAAGCGAAAAAAATTCTCCAAAATCCTCGTGAAGAAGTCCAAATCCCAACGCATGCTTGCGTAAAACTTAGATCCAAACATGTTAATTTCACCCACTTTGAAAGTTCTCGGGAATGCTAAAAAGGAGGGAATAAAAATTAATTACAACCACTTACGCGATAGATCCGAAGTTTTATGGTAATATGCAATTCATGAACCACTTTTGTATATTCAATTGGGCTTAAGCGGTGTTTGGATCTGGTTTAGACCGCTTATGCATGCGGAGAAGTTCTCGTGAAACCTACGAAGCAATTCGATGTCGCTCTGTCTTCGGCCCACCTAGTTCATTACGGATATTTTCGAGAGTCAGCTTCAGATTTTTTTTTACTAAGGTGCCCCATTATGTAATCAATAAATCAGCAGAACAAGTAAAATGGAAATGAAGAATTTCCCCTAGGATATGATTCACATATTGCAAATATTACATAATTTGTCAGGATTTTCAATAACTCATTCTTCCAGTTTCTTGAGAATTTCATTATACTCGTTCTCTTTTGTCATATTTTCATTCCATACCACTCACATTCATATTTCATCGTACATGAAAATGATTTTAACGCATGGGTTGCTGGTTGACTAAATAAAGCTTGATAATGGGCAAATATAACTTACTACTTTCATTCCTCTATCTCTCACTACTCAAGCTGTTCCTCCGTTTCCTTTACCATCAATCCCGCTTGTGTGTACGTTTAAAAAAACCTAGAGATAATGGGCAGGATGCACTTCAAGATATAATTCTTGGAGGCCGGCCATAACGATCTGATTTGGAAATCATCGTTGGTGATACACGGAATCTTGTTTGACGTGCGCAAATCTTTGGCGTGATGGAATGCGCTGCTTTAAAAGCCGCGCTAACTTCCTTCAGCCGCCTCATTCTCTTCCCACCCGTCTTCTCAGAGCGATGACCAAGTGCGGGGAGAGCCTTCGCAGAACTGTTGGCAGGGAACATGAGAACTCCAGGCTATCCTCCATTCTTCTCCCTCTTTCGCGCAAACACCTCCCCATCTCCCTTCAATTATACACCATTGCTCGGAGATGAAAATCTGATGACTCGTGAAGGGTTGATGAAGTTTTAAATTGGCCACTTATCAGATGATTACTTTCCCGGTTAAGGTACGAGCACGTTTGATGAGAAATACCTACGAGAACTTGTCGCCGCAGGTCTCCCACTGCGCCGTCTCTTCATCACCATGGCGAAGCATTTCCAAGATCGGCGTGAAATGGGTCTGCATGATTTCCAACTCTCTGGCGTCTCATTAATACTCTCATATGCCTTGCTCAACTTGGTGTACGTAATTCATCCTTGGGAAATCTCTTTAGCTCTTCTTTTTCGTGCGTTTTTCATCACTGTCCAATGAATACTACCGGGCCTCATTATGTTATCGATTCTGCCTTTTCATCAGTGCCTTCGATAATATTCATCCCTCGAAGTATTCTTCATGAGTCACTCTCTTTCCATTCCATTTTCATGCTTCCCCTCCATCACGACCATCTCTTCTCTCTTTCTCTCCGTCTCTGCTATCGCCCACATCTCTTAGGCTCTCAAAAGTTTTTGCGCCATTCTCCCCTCTCAACGTGGTGCAGATAAATATCATTACCCCCTTCCCAAGATACGTAGTTCTAACTCAAAATATGTATTACAAATAATATGCATGCATCGATTTTAATTTGACGTTTGAAATATTACTGACTGACTAATGATAAATTTAAAGCATACTACAATTTTACAGATTGTACATGGTAGCCACATGCCATACAATACATACTCGTATACTACAGGGCATTACACTTTGTTGAATGGTGGCCCAAATCCCTCAGGAAACCCTAAAATTCCCCCAAATTAGGGATCCGCCCTTTTTGGGATTCCCTTCGTTAGATGAAAGAAATTAATCCTTTCCACTTATTTGATTTTTGAAGATTATTTTATTTGAACTCAGCAGTTGTTTTTTTATGATTAAATGTAATTTATCGTGTTTTTCTGCTCATTATTTTCTTCTATTACACCACGCTGACTCCATATAAATGTCTATTCTTCTTCACTCTTTTAATTTATTTCACATGACCGTTGGCGCTATGAGCCGTTTTGATGAGTAAGCATTGCGCGGCAGTTGCCGCCGTCCACGCGCCCAAAAGAAGACTCCGCCATCCCTTTGAGGGCGGTCGGTCTCCGACTCCTCGTCACCCCCATTTTCTTGGTCGGCGCGTGGTCATTCATGGCAGAGACAGTTAAATTATTTTCCCTTGAATCGCTATATATATGCGGCCGACTCAAAAGCTTGCGAAGTTGATTTAACCGTAATTTGACGGACATGGACTCTCGTAATCCGATTGTTTAAAATATTTTCAACGCGTCCACCACGTAAGGATTTTAAATGACTACATTAAATACGAAAAAACTCGAACGGAAGCATTTAGTCGGCTCACTGTACTTGCGTACTCGTATAACATGGATTGAATTCCGTGTGTGGATTTTGCGATCACACGAGTTATTTCCCGATACGGCCCGATCTCAATGACCGAATATAGTGATGCCGAAATTACATTGCATCTTAAACTTTTGTGAAGGCAAACCGAGTCCACAGTAAAGGGGGTACTAGGGCTACTGTTCATGACCTTGTTTCTTTGCGAATAGAATTTGCATTTCTCCGAACACGCTGGCTTTTGTTTTCTACCAAATTTTAAATTTTCTCAACAGTCATGGGGTGTTGATAAGCGACGTAGAAATCATAAAAAACATACGAAAGCCATTTCATTCTATGTTTATAAGGAATTGATATGATAAGGTTATTTTTAAAAAAATGTTTCATTGATGTGTATGATAATTAGACTGCTGTTTGAGTACCGAGGCTATCAACACATATAGTTGTGGTACAAGGGTAACTCATGCGAACGAAACTTTTGTCGTTAGTCTTAAGTGAACACCCTTCGCATGTTTGCGTAGTCTTTATGTGTTCCCGATCGACAAGTTATGAATTTCCTTTTCGGAATTTTTCTGTACCCATAACTTTGTCAAAATATACACACTACACTATTTGCACTACATTATTTACACTACAATATGTACACTATTTGCCACCTGAGCGCCATTCTTACATCTCCGACTTACCAGTCTCATCTGTTCATTACTGCGTTTACGTTCTCATGGTATATTATTCTACACCCCACTGCGAAAGATATTTAAAGAATTACTTCCAGGTATCGCGTAAGTCGAGATCTATGTTAAAACAATCCCAAGATTGATGAGCACTGATGAAAAGGGCAGATAAAGCACCATTGCGGGTTTTCATTCGCCATGCAAATGGACAAATGAAGATTGATTACTTATCTAGCTTTTAAATAATTATTTCCGCTCGCTGTGAATTTATGTTCACTCTCCGGTCGACGTTCCACGTGCTCGCGAGAGTTGCTAAACAGCTTATGTATTTATGGGGTTCGCGCGGAGGGTGATGAAATCTCCATTACGGCTGCCTCCGCTACTTCCGCCGGCCTGTATTTATTGCCTTTCATTTCTCGAAGCCAGTTGGAGCATCGCATCGGAGCGGGAATTCACTGCACGGTGCGCTCTTGCGTCGGAAATGTTTTTATCATGCGTCATGAAAATCTCTGTCATGTCAGCTCCCGTGGATATAATTGATTTTCTGTTGAATCGAAGCATTGAGTAACGTCTTCATCTCCGGTAAACGTACGCTATGGTAGTATTTTTTATCATTGACCAAAGATCCATGTTTAATAGGTTGTGTCTGTATATTCTTCAGGACCAATATATTAAGAGGCATGCAATTTTTGTGTGTGAGATACTCGTACGTACGTTACACTATTTCGAGAAGGGAATTTTGGGAGCGGTATTTTTTTTGAATTTCAAGATCGGTTACTGCAGATTTCCGATTGAGAATTTCATGACAACGCATGGCTCGATGTAATGTATCTAGTTCTGATGTCATGCGTATTTTCATCTGACCTTCGGATGAAATAAATGAAGCGTCTCCACTGGAAAATGAGGCTTTAGCTAAAAGGATATTTAGGGAGTCTGGGATGGGTAAAATGTGAAATTTATATTATTATGTTTGAAGCAAGTTGTACATTCAGTGTTAAGCTAGAGTAACAGCTGCTAACTTTGACGGCAAACATTACAAGTAATTTTGTGGGACAAAATAAGGCAAATTGAAGTCATAACGCTCAATTGAGGATGCTCATAAATCAATTGGAAATACACTAACCTAACCTACAAAATGCTATGGCCTAAGTTATGTTTTACCCTAGAAGAGCTGCATGGTTTACTGAGAATGTTACTAGAACTCCTCAACGTTCTTCCGAGAAATTTCGTTCGAAATAATGCATTATATAATAGGTGTGGTGCATATTTACCGTCAACTACGATTTGAGGCACTATTATCCCAAAGTCTACCGTAATACAAAAATACTTAATCAATGCCTAGAAGATGAATACAAATCGGTAGGACGAACAAAATATTTCCAAGGTAAAAGAAGTTTTTCGAATGTTTATGGACGTCATAAAAGTCTGCATGTCCGCCCTGAAAAATCCTATTTTCATTTAACGGGTTTACTTTTCTCTCCAAATAGTTCAACTATTCAAATGAAATATAGTAGTCATTTGGAGATAATAAGATATACTGAAATTGAACTGCGATATTATATATTCTGTTGTCACCGGATCGATTAGGAAACAGTAACTGAAACCAGATTTGATGCAAACCCATTAAATATATTTCGTGAAGTCTGTGTTGGTGGGTTTATTTAATGGAAAAGTAAAGAATGGATGTTTTTACTTATTATAGTACGGTCCTGAAAACAGTGACGACGCCGGGACGGGAGAAAATTTTCGTGTTTCACTAGTTTGCGTCCGACCGACTCCGGTTCACAAACCGCCGCCGCTTTGCATCTCATTCGTGTCGCGAATTTCAATCTCCGAGAATTTTCTTCCTTTTTTTTTAACTTGACTGCCTTGAGCGGATGTCTAGGGGGTGCCGCGACGCCCACGGCGTCATTTTAAGGGAGGAAAGCGGCAGGTTTATAGCATGACGGAGTGTGGACATTGTCGAGGGGTGGGGTAAACACAGCCAAAAGTGGCGTTACGGCACTTTTAGACGGCGTCGTCGGTTAGGTAACTCGGAATTCAGCAATTCAAGAACGGGTTTATGGGGGTGGTGGTTATTTGGCGAGAGGATAATTTTCCGGGAATATCCAGGGTCGAATCTGGGGGCATGGAGGCGAGGCGATCGGCGGCGTATGACACTCGAGTCAGACGGCCGAGGGGAGGCGACCGTCTTTCGTCGGCAGCTTTGACTTCCTCCATTTTAGATTCGAAAAGATTTCTGACCCTCAAGATCCCTGATTTTTTTATAGAAACACCGGCTAAACATGATCATTTACTGAAGGAACGGTGAGAACGATAAGTTGCGTCGGGCGTTTCTTGCGTAGAATATTCAAAACTCATGGGTCATTGGGGAACGAATGGAAAATCATGGCGTGGATTTCGACTAATGTCCTAATGTCACAAAAAATATGTTAAAATCACTAAGTTATAATCAGTGTGCGAATAAATGCTTTAACTTTGGGGATTTTGGGCGATTCATTTCACCTCCGCAACGATTTAAATTTGCAGTTTACTAGGAAAATTACATAATTATTTTTGTGATTGGTATTTTGTGGCTTGGTATGTGATCAAAATATTAAGCAATAAAATAGAAAAAAAATTTGTTTTGACCGGGAGAAATCCATAGCACTTCTAATGTTCTCTTATTCCTTTGGTGGAATTTGAAATGCCGCGAAGAGTATTCAAGTACTTAGCCTGTCTTATCATAGTACTCCTAAATATTTTCTCTTGAGAACCGCCTCGCCATAGAAGACTGGTTCCAGTTCTGTTTCCTTCTTTCATCCCTCTTTGGACTTCCATAAGACATTTTTCATACTCCGGCCGGGCCCGGTTGCGGCGGAGTAACGCCCTTACCTGCCAACCCAGGGGTCGCGTGTTCAATGCCCACCTAGGTGGTTTTTTTTCTCTATCTAGGGCTTGGGTTTATGTAATTTTCAAATTGTTATATCAATATTCAAAGTGCGATGTAGAGACCGGAGTGCTGTTTTCGGACTAATGCAAATTAAATAAATAAAAATTTGTTTCATCTTATAGGTATACTAATTCTATAGCTGTTAGGCTGATTTAGAATGCGCAGAAAGTCCTTGTAACTTTGATAAGATTACCCTCGGTTTTTATGCCATTCTTTTTATGAAAAGCCATTGAATTCAGATTGCATTCTCGATATGAAACACTCAATACCCGTCATTTTTTTCTGGGTTTCCAGGGATCACTTGGGCTCGGTGTTGCATTCCAACGGGGAGTGAGAAACTTCCCCTCCTCCTTTCGGAGACGCAGTTTGAGTCCGCAATACCGTGCGGTCATTCCTATATTCACCGAGAAAGAGAGAGAGATTGAGAGGATGAGATGGAGGAAGAGATGGTTTTACTCGAGAGCTACCGTGTCCGGGGTTATTAAGAGTTCCATAGCATTTTACCTCAAGGCTGGTTAGGATTAAAAGTTTAGGATTTCCAATCTCGCGGTTGTGGCTGCAGTCGGAGTGGTGAATGGGGGAGGAACGAAGCGGATAAAGGAGGTGGTTTTGAAAATTGAGAAGGAGAGCTATTAGAGAAGGTGGCTGAGGCATGCATTTAATCACCATCCGAAGGTTTTCTCACTGAGGTCTCGGCTTTTCGAAGTTTATATCAGAAATTCAAAATCATCTCGGCAAAACACTCTCTTAGAATAACACTTTGGATCGTGGCCTATACTAAAGTGGTGTTAGGCATAACGTCCATCTGTACCATATGATCTCCAATACGGTCATACCCTAGATTTTCATTTATTTTAAAACATATGCCTACGATCAGAGGTAGAGTTTGATGGATCGAGCAAACTACTTTTCTTTATAACTACTCAAACAACTCGAATCACAGATATTCACTGTACTATCATAAATTTCTCTACCTCTCCCATATCCTCCCTAATCACTCACCCTTCCCACCTGGTGCTGGCACCCTCTGCCAATCACCTTTTTGGTGGATCGTGGGGTATATATGTCTGCGTCGAAATTTCAAGAAACAATTTTATGAATTACTCTAACCCAAAAATAAAAAATAAATCGGTAATTTCTAAAGGCAAATGAAAGGAGAAGGGTGAGAAGGAAGGTGAAAATTATGAGGAAACTTTGTGTGACTTTCTTCTTACCGTAGACTTTGTCCGGTCGGCGCTCATGATAGTACAACCATACTTCAGCCTAGCCGAAGCTGGTGGCTTTTCCATTCAGTTTAATGAAATCAGAATTCGTAAATACTTGTGCCTGCCATGATGTATTTAAACTAGAAACGTATTGAAAACCAGCAAAAATCGCACCGAGAAACCGAGAATCAGTTAAAAGAATATTTACCGAGTCAGCAACCAAGTTCACTGTAATTTTTGAATTGAAATATAGACTATCTGTGCATTGCAAGCTTGCTGTTTTTTTATAGATACCATTTTCTAAAATATTTCTTTTTCTATATGAACTAATTTCAGTTTCATGTTCCACCTGACATCCGATGGAGGCCATGAATGCAGCTATTCAGTACTAGTAAGTCGGGTATAGGATTCACATTGCCATAGTATTATTTTCTAATAGAGAAGGCAGTTTAGATTTATGTAAAATTTTTAAAAGGGTAAAAGAATTTTATTTTTTGGTGTCCATCAGATATTACCTTCAGCCGAGGTAAATTGATTTTCAGCAATCTGAAATATTTTCATGGTGGATAAAGTGAAATACGACCGTCGAATGACGAGGTAACTAAATACAGGAGGATAAAATCAGGTAAAGCAAGAGTGTCTTGTAAATATAAGGACTGAAAATAGAGAATATAACTTATCGGTACTGAAAATTTATGTGGCACTTTAAATATTTTCTGAATGCGATACACAAAAAATTTATGTATTTTGGTTGAATGCATATTTGGTTACTCGGACGTAAATTAGTCCCTGAGCCACCATCAATAAATCGTTATTTTACTCACTGAATTGACACTGTGCCACAGCCGCAGAACCTCACCAAAGGAGTTCTCCATAAATTACGTCACGATACTTCGAGACTATAGGCTGTGCGATTGGGGCGAGGCCAGGGAATATTACCTGGGGGAGGGTTGGGGGTAAAAATGGCGTCACTCGTATAAATAAGGTGTCCAGTTTTCGGCAACATTTTTGAACCCCCTGATTCTGCTTTTCTCGTTCGACAGATTCCCACCCCGAAAATACATCCAATATTACGGCCCTCGATAAAAACCGCAAGATACGACGACGTTTTCTATTCCTTCATGAAATATTATTCGACTTTTCTTTCCTTCCGAGGATTTTAAAGGATACGTGACGTCACCAGGAAGCCTACTTGGGCGCGCAATTGATCTGTGGAGTGGGCAAAAATAATCAGGTTGCCATTACATATGAACGAGCCCCTATTCGTCGTCTTAAGAGAAAATGAAAAATTGTATGCGTGATAATAACGCAAGGGAACGAGGTGATGGAGTCTTAAGGGTTTCGTTATTGTCGAGATAAAATATCGAGAGGTATAATTGAAAATACTTACTGATGGACTTGTGACTCCAATCGCCAAACTTCTTCAGTGGCCCAAAGCCGAAGAACACACTCTGATGGGCACCCTTCGATAATACCTGCAAGAGAGAAGGGTGCGATTATTAAGAGATAGGAGAACAAATCCGAGAGAAACTATGAAATTAATATGATTTGATGCGTTCATCGTAAAAACTCAAGAATTTTCGGGTGTGCATTATCCATTTTTACGCACATGAAAATCCAATATTTTTATTGCTTAAAATTTCTGCAGGCCAGAGGACTAGTTAAACGTGAACAGTGAATTTCACGTTTCACCTAGTAGACAAATAGGTAAAACGTGAAATTTCAGTGTTACAGTGTACGCCTCAGGTAATGTATACGATCGACATCTCCTTCGGACACATTAGTCTGCATAGTGAAAAGACGGGAAGAGATAGGAAGAAGGGAAGAGGTCTCTGTACATATTTCTTTTGAGTCACTGTGGGAGGATGCAGGAGAGTTGGGAAAAAATTATTCATTAACAACGCTGGCTTCAGGAACATTAATACCTTTTGAGTTAAACTTTAAGCCAAAGAGTTACGCTTTTGTTTATTTCTTGGAGAGTAAAAAAATATCACATCATATACAAAGCGAACGGTAACTACGGCCGTATAAATAGCCGTACTCTTATAAATGGGCAAAGGATGGGTGAGGTAAATTGGAGAAAATACAAGCAGTAGTAGCTGTATAGTATATCCAAGCTAGATAGTACGTGATTTATTTGCAGTCCTCCATTTCATTGTTCTAACCGTTTGCGGTATTTAAATATTTCAATTATTTTCAGTTTTTTACTATATTTATTGTTGGTCTTATTTTCAGTTAATTATTTAATTTTATAATTTTTATCGATTTACTGCTTGTATTTTCTCCAATTTCCCTCACCCATCCTTTGCCCATTTATAAGAGTACGGCTGGGGTGAACTCTTCCCATTATATATCACATCATCATCATCATTGGTATTGTCTGTTCAGAGGAGGTTTTGGACTGCGGCTCCGACAACTATGCATTACGATACATTGCCCGTGGTCCTCCTCTCTTTTGCACTACATTATTCCCTTCATTCAGTTGATATCGATCGAGTTTGTATCCGACTCGTCATCATGGACACTGGTGACGCAGTCTTCCAGGAGGAGAACGCTGACGAATCAGCTCCCATTTCAAGTATAAACGATGCAAAAACTTCGCGCAAAATTTTCCAATTTCTTCAGTTCTGAATTACTTTCAATGCTGCCCGAAAAGCCTATTCCCTTCCGTCATCTTCCCCGATGCCCTCAATCTCTTCCTTCCGTTACGATCTTTACAACAGCAAAACCTTTCAACATTTCCTTCGCTCATTTTTTCTGTCTTCCTTGGATTTCACTTGCGACTTCCTCTCTTCTATTACCAAATTTCAAACTTCCCTTTGAACTAAAATAAGAACATTGCTATCACTGTCATGACCATTATTTGAGATGTGCTGAATAAAATCACCCTTTCGTCACAACTGCTTCTGAGTGGTATTTTATCCTGATATAATGATCTTTTGGACGTTTCACTGAATTTTATTTGGATACTTTACAAAACCGACTTCAAATTATGATGTACGACATGAAATTTCGGGCAGTAGACACAAAAGATAAAATTGTACACGAGAATATAAATTTTTGGATTTATTTGTGTTTCTAACTCCTCTTTCGTTCATAAAGGTCAGCTGCTGAAGGTGATGTTGAGTATCTTTCCAAAAATTCCACTTCGTTAACATAAACCCGCTTTCATCCCCGTTCCGCGGTTAAAATAACCCTTCCACTTTCCCTATGTTACCATTAGTACTCTTGCAGCAAACAATTGGGTAATTTCGTATAATACTCTGATCAAATTATGAATTTCACTCTCTCTCGGGGAATGAAGATCTTTTTAGCCTCAAAGGATCAATAACAAGAAATGAGGTTGAAACACCAACTCTCCGGCGATTTTTCCTCAAAAAACGTTTAGAGAGAAATCCGTGGTGGAATAAAATCCGCCCTATTTTGAGAATCTAGTTCACTCAGTGCTCACCCTAGTTTATGGCTGATGCCACAATATCCAGACGCGATATTGACCTTCTGATTACTTCGTCATATTTTCCAGGTAACATTTTTCCGTCCACTCCTTCGATCAAAATCTCCTCCTCATTTCTGTAGACATAAAACTCGACTGAGTGTCATTTACTCCATTTGACCACAGGTAATTTTGTTTCATCTGCCTTCTTCTCTACTCGTGATAATCACTCACCTGTTCGACCTTATTCTCCTTATTCTTAACCTTCTTCCAGTACTTCGGCTACCTCATTGTGCCTGTCCTCCCCTCCACTATAAATTCTTCTCCAGTAGTCTCATTTTCTTTTCTAACATAATTGAATATCCTTCCTTCATTGTATTGTGTGATATTGTCGCACTTCATTGTCCTTAACATCACTCGGATATTTTGTGTTCCTATTTCAGTCGCCATCATTTTCTTGTCCGCTCCTCTTGTATCAACTACGAATGATATTCTGGGAATAATGGCCGAGAAGATGCTTCTCAGTCATTATTCCCAGAATATCATTCAAAGTTGAGTCAACAGCAGCATAAAAGAAAACGACTTCGACTGTTAAAATAGGAACCCGAAATGTCCTGCCAAATGAGTTTGTAGGTTGGCAGGATTCATCGTACTTTTCTCCCTCATATTTTCTTGGCAAGATTATTGCCGTGGTTTCCGGTTACAGTCCTCAATAGTGCTTTAGTGCGTAGTGCTTTAGTCCGAATTCGGCAAAGCGGTCACTCCACCGAGTTTGGACAGCTTCATAGCCGTCTAGCTGAGGAGCAGACTGCCTTTTTGGGTCCTAACCATCAATCTAGCATTCATCGGAGACGGCACCAAGAGCAATGATCATCTTTCTAGCCCTCACATCTCAAGGGGAGATCGGAACGATCAAGGCCTGCAGCCACGTCGAGCTTGCAGTGCTGTAATTTGCAAAATTTTGCAGGTAGTCACTGGCATTCGTGAGAATTGCAGCAAGGTGAAAATGTTCGGTATGTTGGCATTTTACATTCAGCGTTAGCTGGCAGATACTTCGGCCTCTCGGGGCAATGGAAAACTGCCGCTGTCCAAAATACTTGGCAGCCATTGAATGCCAGCCTAAAGGAATGTTTTCCCCAAAACTCGGCACGCCGGTGACCGTTTACAGATATTTTGAAGTGATTGTCATGTTGACGAGTGTAAGGGGATGCGTTGTTGTGCGATGAATATCGATCGAATAGATTTAAAAAAGAATAACTCTCTCAAAAGATACACTCCCACTTCACTTGCACAAATTCATTCTTTTCCGATTAAAACTGGCCAACGCAACCCGGTCGAAATGAATTGGGAGAGTTCTCCCGGTTGTCGCTGGGCCCCAATATCTTTGTCATTATAGTTGCCGGTTCATTTTATACCCCAGGTTCAAGAGTTTAAGAACATGGCGAGGCGATCGAAGAGAGAGAAATTTCCGAAAAATGCCGGGGAGCGGGTGGCGGGGGAGATCCTCATCGTTTCCCGCAGGCTCTCGTTTGCACGGATGGGGACGCGAAGCCGAGGATGCGGACGTGACGCGAATATAAGGGTGGGCGTTACATAATCCGACCACCTCCCCCCCCTTCGCTGCCGACTCTACCTCCATGCGATGGTAGAAGCGGAAAGGTGGGTTTCGCATTATGCGGCGGACATCCTCTGTTCCTTTCCTCTTTTCTCATTCCTCCCCCGACTCTCAATGGAGGATTAGACCGCTGGGTGAATTTCGTTTTATCCCAGGGGGGTTTTTATTACCCCCACAAGAGGGGACGTGGTATTTTTCACGGAAGACAAATATTTTTCACCTACGTGACTCACTTGGCGCAGTCCCCATTTTATGAATCCCATGAAGAATGTGACTGGAGAATTATTCTTTAATATGTTCGCGGAAATTTTATTTCATCGGACGGGTGCTAGTCAAATGCCGAAAATGAGTGGATGAACGACCATTGTTTGATTAGCATTTATGTATAATGATGAAAGAAGACACTTTACTTTTCCACTTAGAATGTTTTTAATACGTCGCAGGTTTCGTTACAGCGTAAGATCTACGCTGTAACGAAGCCTATATCGTAATAAAAATACTCCTATGTGGGAAAGCAATGTGTCATCTCTCATCATGAAGTATTTCCTCCATGTTACGCCTGAAACTTATTTATTTAGCTTAACAATGTTTTAAAATAAAAATAAAATAAATAAATATGACATTCTAATGGTTTTAGAAATTTTTCTGACCATAACTATTATCACGTTGCAATTAAACTTTGCTTAACTCTACTAATTATTGTTCTTTACCATTAATTAATATTAGTATATTTAGAGCAACTCTCAAGTGTTTTTTGCATGATTCAATGCGGATTTTAAAAAAAGGATAATTTTATGTAATCGACTTCCTTCGGACATTTGCTAATTCCCGAATTAGTACTTGCTTTAACCTTCCGATAATTTCCTCGGGTATGCAATTTCCCACCGACGGACGAGAACTCATCACGCATCGGACTTCCCGACCATTGAACCAAGCAGGCCTCCTCAGGCTTACCCGGCATGCCACCCCCGCTGCCGTCCGAAAAAGATAACGGGAACTCATGATGAATGTTTCATAAATCTTGGAATATTTTCAATTCGAAGGAAACTGAAGGCAGAACCCAAATTGGCGGGGATTTCACCGTAAATATCACTGAAAACATCCTGGCTTTCGTGTTTTAGAGACTCACTGCATACACTGGCGTTGGCTGCATGGCAATTAATCCACGGAAGGGACATCTCTTGGCGAATGTTACCGTCTTCATGTAACTTACGATCGCCCGTAAACGCCCTTGTAAGAAGAAAACCTTCTACTGATCGCTTTTTGCGGATAGGTGTTCTTGTGCGGGGGTTGACTGGTCTGAGGGTTGAAGACGGCCTTGCCCGCTTGCAGTCGGGTACTTTTTAAGATCCGGCACCATTATTTATGGGGAATTCATCAGTTGAAGTAATGATTGTGGGAGTGATAGTGCATATTGATGGTCGTGGTGGAAAGGATAATGTTAGGTAAGCTGGTTAAAGGAAGGAAATATGCTTACGATGACATTGAAGTGAGTAGAGGGTGCCAAAAACCAAAGAAAGAAATTAATCTAGGGTTAATAAGAGGAATTTCAAATGAAACCTAATTGTTGTCGAGAACCAACTAAGGCCATACCATTGAATAGTTAGATTATCTCTGTTTTTCCAACATTTGACGCTTTTTCTTAGTTGTTTTCCTTTGGGATTCATCCGTAAGTTATTAGAGAAATTAAATAATTTAAATAAATTAATGTCCATTAATTTATTTTTACGGAAATATTTCTTCTAGATATTATGTAGTAAACCTTGCATACTATATGACTATAGCCAATAAAAGTCTATGCTAATCTGAAACGAAATTGATACTCAACCTTGAATAGATTCGTACGTGACCAACACTAGCTAATACATGTATTTCATCGATCCAAAATTATCACGCGATTGAGGTTACATGTACGATTTTGCTTTGGTAGGACATCTTTCCCCCTTATTGTTTGAAATTCGCATGACAGTATATTGTCAGACGACGATAGGATGGTTTTATCTCGATGCCAAAATATAACTCAGGAAGGATGCTTCGCCGAAGAGCCCGGAAGTAAGGAATACTATAAGAAATTCGTGGGGAGACGAAGGGATTTGATATAGATGAGTACTTCTGAGTGGAGTAGGTGGATTTCAAAATCGCCTAATATTACCCCTCGTAACGTTAAACTTCCGATTCCATCCAGCTTCATAACTTCAAGTCTTTCTGACCGAAATTATCCATTCACTCCTCGTTGTCGAATTCCCACCGTCGCTCTCGGCCCGCTTCTGGCTCCGTGACCTCGATCAAGGGCAAGGCCATGCTCTACGTATACACCTGGTTCGAATTCGCCTTTCGGGGGGTTTCCAGTAGCCTTACCGAGAGTCGACATCCCCTCCACACTCTCATGATTTCGAGTTGACCCTCCAGGATTTGAAACTCCTTCTCAAAGTGCTTTACTTCTCCGTGTTGAAGCGCAAATTCACTTCCCCGATGACCGGCTTCCCCCGCCTCCGCCACCTCAAAGCCCTTTGCTCTGCTTCTGTCCTTCTTTGACCTTGCCAATTCCACTCCCACATTCACCACACCTGGCAGAAAAAAAACCCCGCTTGCCCCACTCCTACTCCCTTTCTCTTGCCCCCGTCCCAAATAGTCTCACTATCCCTTCCGTACTGTTTCCTCTTCCCCCAAAGACAAACCCGTCTCACTCCATATTCGCATTCTCCCATATTCACAGTGTAAGCTTTTAAATCGCCTTCGGGAGATGCGTAGAATCAATCGAAGAAAGTGCCGTGATCTGTGGTTAAACACAATTTATTTCACAACTATCCATCATTAGTTAATTATTATTACTTTTAATCTACCAGTTAAGGTAGGTTTTCGTTGACTCAGGCTACACAACGGCACAACGATAATTCCCTTGCCTCTCCCACAAAACACAACCTGAAATCCAACTAAATCTGCCTCCCTTTATTCCGTCCAACTCGCTTATTCTATCACTGCCCTTTTCCTAGGTTCCCTAGCATCCTCCCCTCTATCAAAGTCTTCAACATCTCATCGCTAATCAAAATGCTCTGCATCCATATTTCCTACCTCCTTTATATTTTTACCAACAATCCTCTCTCCTCCCTCGCAATACCTATTACTTCCTCGTTTGTTTCCTTTTGGTACATTTCTCATTTTCCATCCGATATTTTCCATCATTTGTTTTTTTAAGGAAATTTATTTATATGAATGAGCACGTGAGAATCGGGTTTTTGCTGTGGAATATGTACTGATTTTCCAACCCGTGGGTCCAAGTTCGAATCCCGGTAGTGGCAAAAGCGTTTTTGAGGCATCCTGTTCCACTAACCTCGGATGTAATGTAGTGAGCACATCAAGTGGGGGCGTGTCCGTTGGATGGTGCGTTAAATTGTGGAGTTCTTGGTGTCTTTCGAGAAAATTACGTTCCTCCTTTCCCTAGAAGTCCACCTCTGCTAAATATCTACCTATCCCTAATGGCGTCAAACGATAATCAGTTGTATTTAAATATTAATAAAAATATTATTAGATCTTGCATGCTTGATGTTAAATCACCCCCTGCCACACATTCTAGCGGTGCATTTCAGGGTACCAGTTATAAATAGAAAAAAATACACGGTGCATGCAAGAGATAAATGAGAAGCATCCGAATCATGCCCCCTATTATGTTAATGAAAGTATCAGAAATTTTTTCAAAGAAAACATCAATAACTTAGTTCTAATTTATGGTGCTCATGTTTTAGTAGTGTTTATTGAGTAAATTATTCTCGTGTCACGACTTGTGTTTCTCATTGTCTTGATTTGGTAAGTTTTCATTCATTTAAAGGGACACTACTTGACTGTTTTTCATTTAAAACTAAGGGACTTATCTGCTACCTAATCTCTAAATTATTTCGAAGTAATGATGCCAAGAGTTAGACTGTGGTTAGACTTAAGGTTTTTTACAAAGATAAGGTTAATATATTCTCTTTCTCTTATTTTTGACAAACCCATCTAGTTGTCTAGTCGCCCGTTTAAAGTAGTTGGATTTGTCCAGGTTGCCATCTCTTAAAAAACTCAAAATAAATGAAATAATTATAACATGTAACAGTAGTCTATTTCCGCTTCTAACCAATTTTCTGTTGCATCATTCTATATATGTTTATTAAGCATTCCATTTATTACAAGTTAGTAAAAACATGCACAGATACGTAGTGCAGTTTGCCCAAGTTGGCTGTATTGCACTAAGTGCCATGATGCTTTAAATCTCATTATAGTATTCTTTTTCTTTCATGATACCTATTTTTAAGGATTACATTTGATTATTGTCATCATTACGTTATAAGTAGGATGATTCTTTAATGACGTGTGGAATAGAATAAATGAAAAAGTACTAGGAAACACCGAGTTTAATTTCTATTAGTATACTTGCAAAATGTTAGGTACGTGCATATTTAATTTCGGGGCAAATGCTTCATTTTTCTTCCTAAAGTCTTGTTTCCATTTTACGAGAAAATATGTTGGCACGAAGAGCAATGAGATTATGTACTTGCGTGACAAATTTCCTGAACAAAAATCTTTCAAGGAGACTAATGATTTCCCGTGAAAACTTAAATCCACACTATGGTTTTCAGAGATCCACCCTGTTGCTTGATTTATTACTGCCACAACTAACGACAAACAGGATCCCACACTTAGAGGTGACCGGTTGGAAGTGTCATTAACCTATCTCATCAGATGGGAAGAAGAGGTGTACATGTATTCGCAAACTGGTTCTCACACCGAAATACACATTTTTAGCAAAAGCATTGGCTGAAGTCCAATTTCAATCGTACAGCATTCGTATGCAGCACGTTTGAAGTATAATTTATTCCCAGCAACAAGCCGCAAAATATCCCAGGGAATAAAAATAAACGAAATTTCGACAAGTGCATAGGTAAAATAGGAGGATACTCGTACACTGTAGAAATTTTCGCTCTGGAATTCTCCGACGATTTCACCATGACTGCATGGTTAAGTTGTATTGAAATTTTTTCATACAAATAGGTATTATATATATTCAATTCAAAGACAAGAAAATAAATATATTCAATTTCAAATTTCATGATGCTAAAAGTATACTATTTTCCTGGGAATAATACAAAATAAGAGAACAACAATGAAACATTAACACAGGGTTGCTTGCCATCCTTGCAAATATAATGGAATTGAGCATTAAAACCTGTGGAGGATTAACGTTATTTTACTGGGGAATAGACAGTGGACACTAGACGTAAAGGTGACATTTTTGAATGTAATATGAAGGACTGACCTAGCGATTATTTCACACTAGTAGCTTTTAATGCATTCTTACTCTGGAAGAAGGTAAAGAAATATGCGTCACAGATGTGACTTTGGAGAACCATTCACTCAGTTAATCGGGCTAACTGTCGCACTAAGAAGAAACTGCCCACATATCACTGCACTACAGCTGACATGAGTGGTAATCCTTTGGTATATACTTCTTTGGGTGTGAATTCCGAGGAGGATAAACGCTCCATGGCTAGAATGATTCATTTCTCAAACACTCTACCTACTGATATTCCCTTGCATCATCACTAGCTTATGACTTTAATCCTCATTAATAGAAATGAAAAACTTCAGGTGCTATGACACGGTTTACTTTCATCTAGGCGCTTAAGAAAACGAAAAACTTCAATTTCGTACTTCAAAACTACAAGTTAGTTAAACCCCCTGCGGCAAGAGGGATTTTTATTTGCATGAGCTATCAAATTTTCAAGACTATTTTTATTGCTTTATCATCTACACATACGTAGATTTCTCTGCTGCACGGGAAAATTCTGATATATTTAATCTTATAAATTTAGCAATGTCTGTCCGGTTAAATTGGAGATATAAGGTAGCAAAAATGCTGGAACAAGAAGGGTAAGAAAAAAGAATTTTTTATCCTTCCAAGCCTGGGATCGCCCAATCCTGAATCCCAAATCACCTAATTGCTGCTTCTCAAATAAAGGCTGTATACCACCAATTGATGACGACTTCGACAGCATAATTATGCACAAGCCTCGATGACCCGGTGTACGATTGAAGCTTTATTTTTGAAAATTACAAAATGCTCGTATTTATCAATGCGATTACCTTCTACTAGTTAGTGCCGCAACGTTCGAGCTTTACCGTAGCCATTTCCGCATGCGTATTTTGGGGTGTGGTCCTCACCTCTCTCTTCCCCTTCCGATGTAGACACATTGGAACTCAAAATGGTGGACACATCTGTGCTCTCCTCCCCCTCCTCAATTCACCGCGTCTCGCCTTACGGTCCTTATGCCTCGTATTCCATTCTCTTCCGCACCTTTCCAAATTCTCTCTCCCTCCCTACTCGTGATTAATTCTCCGATCGAAATTCTTCGCAATGGCCATGGGCGCAAATCTGAGAAAACAGCACTTCTCAAGGAGAAAAGTAATTCACATCTGAGCTCTTCACGAATCAAAGCAGAATTGAATTAATTCATATGCATTACGCAGATGCAATTTAAATACTTGGATACCTTTCAAGCTGTTCTCTTTGGCAAGAAAGTAGGGGTAAAATAATAACATCAATGGAAAAATAAAAATATATTACACACAGTCAATCTCTTTTACTGATTGATCCTTACCTCTTTCGGCTGATATGATATTCGGCTCATGTCAGATTCATACACTGTCTCAGACATTACCCTTCTGTTCATGAGACTTAAAATATTCCGTACCCTTGGAGTCTCCTCGATCATATTCATCCATGACTTCCTCGATCCAACACATTTCCGTGCCCTTTTTTATTTCGAGCTTTTTAACAACTCATAATACTCAAAAATAAATTCCAATGTCAATTATTGTCCAATGGTTACATTTAATTGCAATGCACCCTGTAAACCACCGCTATGGTTTGTGGCAAGGAGTGGTCACATACCAGACTACCTTCGACACAAAATACTTTTTCTCCTTAGTGCGATCGTGCAACGTTATTCTGATCGCTAATTGTTCGTTGGAAAAATTACAACTAAAATGACATCTATTTGTTCTACACTGAATCTATTTAAGTTTATCGACATGATCTCTCTTACCGTAGTGCGATGGGGGTATGAATGCATTAGCAGCATCATTGCTAAAGAGACATTCCTAAAATTATATACAAGATATTTAATCTGTAATTTAACCTTCACTTCTTGAGTGATTGCCGATCCAGATACTCTTAACAATTGTGTTTAGCTACTCAGTTTGTCATAACAACGTTTTACAACTGTAGCTCCTCTATGCTGATCGCGATCCAATTCGGCAATCAAACCAAAATCATGAGGATCCCCTTTACTAGCAGTATATTCTGACTGAGGCTTGTCTAGCGAAAGATAGCATTGCTCTGTGACCTTTTCATCACATTTACCCTCTCCTCTTCTCATAATTCCTAATTTTTTGTAAACTCGTCCACATATTCCCGGCATATTTTTCGTCCAGGAGAGGTCGCGAGTGAGGGTAACGCCTGTGTATATTTAATCGAGACCGCACTATCTAATTCGGTGTTCCTAATCCAGTAGGCGTTCGGGAGGTAATTGCTCTTAGTCCGTTAATTCATCACTACACACTTTTTAAGTTTAATTCTAATTTTTAAGAGCCATTTGCTAAAGCTGCTTTATCCTCAGGATGACGTACCGACGTATAAGGGAAAACTCATTTACTGCTCTGTGGTCGGTATTTCCTTTAATAGTTTCTACATTTAAGACTTTTTCGGGTATGTTCGTTACTCACAAATCAAGAGCATGATCTCCGCTATTTGGTAACGTCACAAGTTGATGATTTTAACGTAAAGAAATGTAATAGCGACTCACGGGTGCATTTGCCTTTACCCCCTGTTTTATAACTTTGATATGATATGTACTGGGGAAGCATGGGAGGATGGAGAGTGTGTCTGACATGCTAGAAACGCTGGGCTGGGAACCTCTAGAATCTAGAAGAAAAGTAAGCAGACTTTGTGGAATGTTCCGAATTTTGAAGGGGGAGAAAGCTTGGGCAGATCTTAGGAAAGAGGCGGGGAACCCAAATTTTATAGGCAGAAATGATCACAAATTTAAGATAAAATGCCGGGCACAGAGAACAAATAAAAAAAATTTTCTTTTCTAAATAGAACAATTGTTGAGTGGAACACTTTACCTGCAAAAATATTCGAGCCCTTTCCTAACAGAGTGTATACTTTTAAGAATAGATGTAAGGCATATATGTAATAATTTGATTGATGTGTGGTGTATGGTATTATATGTAATAGCTTAATTTTTTTTTTAATTTATCTTTTTTTTCTTGCTGATAAATGGTTGTAAATGGGATGGGGATTCACTTTTTTTGTTAAAGAGATTTGTGTTTTGAAGTCTAGTTTTATGTATTATCTTTTGCAATTATTTGGGACTTGTGTGCCACCTGACAATGTCTATCAGCACATGTGTATTTCTAATAATAATAATAATAATAACTGTACATGCATGTGCTCCAATCAGAAGCGAGACATTGAATTCCCCTCCGATTATAATGCCGCGATCGTTGTTTTAGGATGAGGAACTTTCGATTATCTGATCTATTTCTAGTATTGAATTATTTTTATCGTCCGGCGGTCTGTAAAATGCGCATGCTTAGATTCTTTTGGATCCAGGACTTTTTATCGATCGTCAAAAGCTTTCGAAACCGTTACTTGAATTACCTCAGCCCTGCTGACGTAAGAATTTTTAACTGCAATAAATACACCGCTACCGATTCTATTTACACTGGTCATTTCTGTAAACGCAAAAGTATTTTGGAAAAATTTCACCGTCAGCGATATCAGGGGATAGCAAGCTTTCTGTTTCAATAATTATATCTGTGCCTGTGCTTTGAATAAGATGATGATATACTGCCACTTGTTTATTTAAAATTCGGTAATTAACTGCCAATATAGATAATATTTCCTAGTATTTACGATTGCTTAAATGCTTGTCGGGTTTGTTTTCTTATTATTATCGAATCCTTTGCAAACATTTCTGCTCGATGTGATCTGATCCATATTAAGTTATCTATCGTATGCATCTTTAGTATTGATCTTCACTTACTTTAAAGTTAAATTCTATGGAAAAAAGGGCTATTGAAACCCACTATTTGACCTACACGCTATCCCACCCTTTAATCTAAAAAAGCCCTGTGGTGCTAATGTGAAATGATAATAAACATTCATCGCTAGTCCTCTTTAGTTACTAATTTATGAGATTAAAAGAGAGACGTTTCCTGCCATTCTTTATCGGTGTTACCTTTTTTTGCTGCTCCGGAATGGTTCGACCCGATCCTAGAAGTATGTTGGCGGTATTGCATCAAGTACACTAAAATGTATTAAAGTTACCGGCCTTGATATTGGCCTCTCCATTAACGGATGGAAGTAGTCTCGTGAGATTGGTGATACTTACCCTTGCGAAAGACTGTTGACTTAGATTACCAACTTAACAGTATAAAAAACCGTGGAAAATCCATATTAGAAGGATAAAATTTTGGTTCCGACTCTGCATTAAAAAAATCAAATGTCTGGAAAAGTGTAGGAATATGATAATTATCTAATCATATTTCAGTGTTTGCTTTTTTGAGCCGCTATTTTTAGGGCTCGAGACGTGGGTTAGAAAAGCGCCGCCGGTTCTCCTCGGTTTGCCTGACGATTCCGATGATCCAATGTCATGCCGAAGACAGCTAGGATAAGATTTTCTGGGGGTCAAAGCTAAATGTGTCCGAGGGCCACGACTCCTTCCAATACCTTCTACATTTTTCACTCCTGACGCTGGCCTTTATTCCCGAGGGAAAGAGAGGCCAGCGGCAGTCCCATGGGTTATATAAGAGGGCGGATGTAGACATTCTGCCTTGTTCCCGGGTAGACCCTACTCGCCTCGGCTCCCCTTTCACCACCCTCCTTCCCATAATTCTCGGGGTTCTACCTTACGTAAGGAAGGATTCTCAACATTCAGTTCGCTTAGCCCCCTCATATATAATTTTTACCTTTTCGACCTGCTGTCTAGGTCCCTGCGGCCAGTCTGACATAGATGGTAAAGTCCTTTTAAGAGGATAACCCAGTTAATTAACTCACGATTTTTCCGGCTGAGGTCTGAGTCGGCTAAGTGGGTTAGCCGGTTAATGTGCTAAGCCTGTTAAAGGAATATTTTTCCAAACTGTTTGAATGCTAGGGGTGGGAGGCGGCTGGGTATGATAGAGTTACCGAAAGACAACGAGATAAAAATGGAAAAAGAGAGTTGTCGATGTGGTGTCGCTCAATTCGTCTATGTAAATAGCTAGCTGGACGCGCTTCCCTCAAAGCAGCCTTCACAAACCCAGAAGCCACTCACATGATCATTTTCCCTCCATTTTCCCCATCTTTCCCAGTGAACTAAACAGCGGCAAATGGGAGAATTTCAATCGAGGCAAAAACCCCCAGTTTCTGATTTTTTAAATCGAAGCTTACTTAAAATATGATTTTGGAGTCTATTATCATTCACAATTCAGTTATACATTGTGCTTCCATTGTGAACAGTGTCATATATTTAAAAACTTAGAACTAAGTCAGAAGGTTTTTACACCGGCGAAGTCTGTCTTCGTCACATACTCTCAGGTACGTATAAATGTAACATGACGGCTTCCGGCTTTCTGTATAGATTAAAAAAATAAAATTATAAATATGAAAATGGTTCCTCCGTAAGAGTTGTCTAGATCCACTGCTGAGGGCAAAGAGCCAAATTTTTGGTGACCCCACATTCACAGATACGCCGTGATATATTTGGTGAAGCCAAGCATTTAAAGGTACTAAAGTTAGATTTATGAAAAGAATGAAATCTTTTAAGAGATAGGGGATTAAGGAAGATAAAGGTGATTTGATAGGCTTCCGCAGCATATAGATTGTAAAGGCTGCATGATTTAAGGTTTATGATTCACGGCGTTTGTTGTTACTTCTGAAATGATTTCGGCGGCATCAGAAGGTTGTAGTGAAGTTTTTTAATTTTTATAGACATTTTGATGGCGATTATGAACTCTGATTGATTTTTCACGATTTAATTTTGCAAATTCCCGTTCATTTAGTGGAATATCCATCTTCCGTTTGGTCAAGGCAGCTTAGATGATGATCCGTGTAGTGGTCGGCCAAAATGTGCCGCTACCCTAGAAATCGTTGCAAAAATGCATATTATGGTCATGGAGTATCGCCGACTTAAAGTGCGAGAAATCGCTGAAGCTATGGGAATGTCATCTGAACGGACATTTTACATCTTAACCGTGGAATTTTATATGAAAAAAATCATCTGTTAGATAGATGCCATGACTCTTGACGCAGAATCACGAACGCATCAGAATGGAAATTTCCAAACAATATTTGACCCATTTCAAATGCAGCCAACAAGATTTTCCACGGTTTGTAATCACAGATGAAACTTGGGTCCACTTCTTTGCCCCAGAGACAAAACAGCAGTCAAAGCAGTGGAAACATATTGATTCACCTCAACCAAAGATAGCAAAGACCAGAAAGGTGATGGCTTCGGTTTTCTGGGATGCGAAAGAGATTCTGTTGATAGATTATCTTCCCCGTGCTTAAGGAATTACTGGAAAAACTACGCTTACCTCCTGGGCCAACTAAAGCAAAAAAGCACCCACCTTATTCGCCTGGTTTGCATCCATCATTTCCCTTTCTTCCCCAAGCTCAAATTTTCCTTGGTGGACGGAGATCTCTTCAAACAAAGAACTAACAGCCGAAGTAGATGGGTGTTTTGCTGGCCTAAAGGAATCTCATTTTCGAGATAGTATTCGAGTAAGTCATTGAAACGTTGCTGGACCAAGTGCACTAGTGTACGGGAGACTACTTTAAAAAATAAAAAAATTTCACCGAGAGAAGTCTTTTATTTCTATTCAATTCCGAAAACTTTTCAAATTACCCTTGTATTTCATTCCACTTCATGCCACCGAAAATTTCTATTCTAATTCCCGGTTAAATGCTTGCCTATAATTATTCTTTTTTATTGCTATCTAAAAAATCCCGTTGCCTCTCAAAATCTCCTCTCACTTTCTGCTTTTTTTCTACGTACATTTTCTCCCACGACTTTCTTGTCTCCTACTGCATCTCAGTCCCCTAAGCTTGTCTTCCTCTCTATCCAGCTTATTTTTTCTATCCTTATTCTTACTCTCTTCTTGAAATATTCTAATCTACGATCGTACTTTTCTTGAAGAAGACGTTTTTCCTGATCTAGAAAACATTATGTCCTGTATTGAAATTCTCACCAATATTTTTAGGAATACCTACCGCAGTGGAAATAAACATTTTAGTGAGGTGGTATCTTATTATGGATTTTTACCCTCCTTGTGGTGCATTACCTCCTTACCCTCTTTCTCCTATCTTTTTTAGTCATAGTTTCGATTGGTTTACTCACGTCAACCCCCATGCCGTGACAAGACATCAATTAAACTGTCGCATAACGGCGTGTCGGATTTAACACCACTCAGAGTGACGCCCAGTTTGAAAAACGGTAGTCTTACCTTGACTTGCCGGAAGAAGCATCCTTCAGCCGTAGGCGGAAACTGCTTCACGGAACTCTTTTGACTGGGGAAGTAACTGGGCAATTTGCAAAAGAATTTGGCACCCAAGGCTCAAATTTAGACTCTTCCGAGGACTGTTGATTATGGCCTTGATCGTCGTTTTGTCCTAATAGGACAAAAAACTCTTCTCTTTTATAAACCATGTAGAATAAAAATTCTGAGTGAATGTTACTTTAAAATGCATCAATTATATATTAACTTCATTTTCGATAATATATTACATTTACTACAGAGCAACCCCCAGAATATGATAAAACAAATACCTGCCAAGAAGGCAGGATAATCTGATACAGCTTGAAATGTAACAAAATTGGAAATAATAGACACCTCGGGGACACTCGGTGAAAATAAGAATTTGGTCTTTTATCCTGAAACATTTAGATGGGCATACTTAAAATGAGTATTAGGCCAAACAAATGACAATTTTAATTTCGCAATTGTTTTTAGATTTGAATCTTATTTAACAGCTTGTTTAAATTTAAATGCTTTAGCTTACCCTAGAGTTGCTTCTTAGGTTTTCTCTTGTTAAAATTCCGAAGATGAATATATCTAAAGCAAATAAAATATTTCGTTTCATTATATTTTCAAGTAATTGCCATAATTTATTTTTTTGGATTTTTATGTTAGTTTTTATTCGCTATGTATGGAATCAAAAAGGCAAGTGATACATCTTACACATTTATTGTGCAGTGGCAGCAAAACATTTATGGTTCACAAGTAATTACAAAAACCACAAAAAGTGTTCTTTCTTAGGTATTCCAAGGTACCTATTTCCGCCAGTTGCTTCGAAAATGCGGTCGTAGGGGGAAGAAGGAAACTTCGGAGAAGAGCGTTGGAAAGGATATTAAAATTCAATCGCGTTTTTATTTCAATAATGTTTTAGATTAAGCTAGATAATCGAGGAAGGAGGAGAAAAAGATTGGATATTGAAAACGGCATAAGGGAGGGCAAAAAATATTCATAATTTTAGAGAGCTACCTTTGACTGAAGGTATATAAGTTGTTTTTTCAGGAAAAAAGATTTCTAAACACGTTAAAAACTCTTTAGAAGGCAAAGTTGTAGGTTAAAGTAGAGAAAGAAAGGCTAAAATTATTTATATCAGCATCGACAATGCAGTTATATTGGAAGAGAATTCAAATTGATTATCTCATCAGCTATTTACCATTACATTTGAGATTAAAAAGTTTCAAAAATGTATTTGTTTCAATGACGGCGTTCTTGTACAGTTTATATTAATTTACTTGAATATTTAACGTAAGCTTTCTATTTTTCACTCATATCCACCATATCCAATAAATATTTCATTATATTCATGTATTAATATATCAAACACGTTGCCCATATTCATTTACGTGTCCCACAATTTTTTCCATAGTTGAAAAAACATTTCGAATGCTAAATTCACCACCCAACTTCACCTTATATCATTTATAACAAAATTCGGGGAAAAGAGAAGCCTCAAATATTTGGCCCTTAAAAATGAGAGCATATAGATGCGTCCACTTGTTTGGATAAATATCCTTATTATGTCAGGTCAGTATAAGTATGCTCCCGTAATTAGATATCCTCGCATCTCCCATCTTTAAACCCAAGGCATCAAGGCAAACCCAAGACAACCTGCTGGTGGTTTTGCGGTCCTCCCCCTCTAACGTTGCGGTCCGAAATTCACATCTCTGCGGTGGATGTAGTTCTCGACTCTCCCCACTACTCCACCATCCTCCGCCCGTCTGCGATTCGCGAGCTGTCGGCAGCACCCAGGAGCGAGCAAGCTGGTGTGCAATCGAACGGGAATAGCATGGGGAAGAGTCATCCCTAGGCATTGATGACATCCGAATAAACGCGAATGGAATGACACATTACCATTCTAATGTTAGAATTGGGAATTAGAGAATACTTCGTCAAAGCATGCATATTGCGCGTTTTCCGTTCCTCGAGACGTTTTCGAAAGGTAAAAAATATTGAAAGGGGCGGTAACGCTATGTTAGAAAATTATTAAGATCGAATTTGTGGTTAGAGTAGATAACGAAGGGGTTCTGCGATAAATGAGGGGAGAAAATGATCCTGAGAAAATCCGAAAAGGTGTGGATTCGTCGGGAATATTCTGAAACGCCGTAGGTTCCTTAATGAACCTATTGGTCGTTCTTGCTTGTAGAGTGGATAGATAACTTATGAGGTGATGGTTGTCATGATTTTCGTATGCAGTGGTATTATCTACTGTTGTTTTTGAGCTGTGAAATGATTTCAACAACATTTTAGGGAGTAGGATGGTTGGGATTTAGGATATGGAGAATTAGTAGTTGTTTTAGGATAGGTGACTGAAAGGTTGAGGCTATTTGTACCATTAGGGATTGGTGGGCAAAGTAAGAGGGGAAGTTTCTCATTGATACTAGTCTAATTTTGGCGAATGAGCGATCTTCACTGGTGCTTCTGGCTACTGCACTCGCTTTCAATGAAGAGGACCCAGAATCAAAAGTCGGTCGAGGCGAAATTTTCACTGATATTCCAATTCCTCATTAGTTTCCGAATATAGTCAACAGATTTTAAGCTCAGATATCGGCTATAACGGGAACCTTTCGATATCTAAATATTTTTCTTGTGTAGGTGGTCACTGTTGTCACAGTTCACCCCCCCCTCACCACCGTTCATTTGGACCGAAGGTCAGTTCAATGTTTACGGAGAAATGCGATTGTTCATTTCATTCTAGAGGTACAAAGGAAAAGTTATGTAATAAGTAGCCGTCCATCACATGGGACGATAAATTTAAAACTCTTTGGTGCGTTATTTCCTCATAAATCTTCGACGCTCAAACGATGTCACATGACAGTATCGATCCGTCAACAAACGCCATATATGTATATACATTCTATGTTCAGCAACAGACCAAGATATCGAGTTGATGAGACCATTGAGGGGGATTATTGATCATAAATCGATTTCCAATCTCTCAAGCTTTCATGAACAAATTTGACGTGAATGTGTACTTATTGCAATATTTTATGAGAATCGTCCATTTTCAATTGAAATGCCGATGCGCCTATCGATACGAGAGTAAAAACACATACGAGATTTAAAAATGGGATCGGAATGGTGCGGTGGCTAACATACTGACTCCCATCCTGAGGGCCCGGGTTCGAATCACGGTGGCAACAGATATTTTTCAGTGGTGTCCCGATCCCTAATTTAGGTGCTTTTTGCAGGGCACTCTAAGTTAGTACGCCACCCGTCGAATGGGACGTTAAGATGCGGTCCCTTTCGTTAAGAGCAGGCTAATGCCGACGCCAGCTTTCTCTCCACCTCCTTTCCTATCGTCCCTAATGGCACAAATGACCTCAGCTGTCGGTCGCCTACCATAAAAACTACTATCACCACGAGATCAAATCAACGACACTGAGGCAAAAGCTGACGCCGAATTTCCGTCTTACTTACCCCCACTCCCTGAAAATCCCAACGTATTACCTAACTATATAAACAAACAACCTTCAGATGACGATCGCCTTCACAAAAGTTAAAACAGCTACATTAAGAAAGAAAACACCAAGTACCACATTTTACCATCGCAGGGATGTGTTTAAATTTCGGAACGTTACGCAAGAAGGGATCGAAATTCCAGTGAAAACTCGCGTTACTTCCGGGAATAGGATCCGAGTCCTTGGGAGCGGGAAGCAGGCGGCAAGCCGACCGAGAATGCACCAAATCGATGCCCACATTTTCTTCTCTCGTTCTTTTCTATTTATTTTGCTTTCCCAACTTAATGGGAAACCGCAGGCGGCGCGGAGAAAGAAACAGGCTCCGTTGCCCCAAATGTGTGAAATTCTCATGTCGTACGGATTAGCGGCCGATAATTTTCTACCCTCACCTATCAAACCGACCTTCGGGTTTTGAAGACTTTGCGGTTGGTTGGTTGACTGCCTGATCGAGGGGATGGCACTTTGGAAAATTGAAACATCAAACATATACTTTTTTCAAACTTTTCCTCTGACCCTTATGTTGTCCCCGGAATTCCGATAGGTCACACCGCCTTACTCCAGTAAGAGGTTTTCCGGAGATCGAAACGCACGGGTGAGCACCGGAAACTTGAATTCACACCAGAGGGTGGCCTTCATCTCCGAATATAAATTTACATTAACGTCACCATTTGTAGGCCTGAAACGTAACACATATGACAGTGACGTGCGCTGTTGCATTAGAGAGAGGTTGCGCCCAGATCTCCTTTTGGGAGGTTACATAATCACCCTTTAAGAATATTAAATGCTATAAATTAATAGAATAGGCAGTGCAGCGACCAGCAGGTTTAAAGACTTCGACCTGAAGACGCTCGTTGAAACACGGGCGAAACTGTTGTCAGAAGAACAACCTACGCGGTGACGTCCAAAGAATGGAGAGTATTTCATATCTATATTTCCTCCATCTAACCCCCGCTCGTACTTTCTAATTTCCCTGTCCTTAACGTGGTCCTAAAACTCCAAGTCCGTATTATAACTGGCGCGGATCTCTCCTGTGTCTTCATTTCTGCTGTCTCTGTCGATTCCTCTATGCAAGGATTCTGTGCGATGACGATTGGGGAAGCATTACTTCTTGCATTGCGGGGTTCCGAATGTATGAATCCTGCCGTCCTAAACTATTAAATATTTATACATATCACTCATGGTAACGATGATTTCTCACAGGTAGTGACGTGCATTTGTAATAAAAATTATTAGTTGGCAACATTTAATAAAACAAAGAGGCTTTCGGGAACGTGCAAATTTTTTAAACTTGATGCTAAAACGGATTATGTAATACAGCAAGGGGTTTAATTGCTTTTCTTCACTGGCACAGAATGGCTCATGAACATTTACTTGTTGCATTCTCAATGTAATCCCGAAAATGCACTTGTTTCGCGTGCCCCCGCTTTCCCCCGCTTCATGGAAATATTTGTGCTCAATAAATAATATACAACTACTCAAATTGCTCCTGTGATGAACAATGAATTGTCAAAGCCAATATTTATTCCTAATATAACACTTAGTGGCTCTTGAGTCCATACGATTGATGCCTCTCTGGCTTGCAGCTGTCACGTCAAACGACGTCCCTATGCCTTGACTGAGGACGGCGCATTCTTAGGTTCATTAAAATCTCTGGAAAATGCAGCATCCTTGATAAAGGAAGAATTCGAACCAGCGGTCATTGGGTGAGGGGATCGCAGCGTGTCTTTTACCTGACCAAACCTATTAGCTCTTTCGCCTATGTTGTCTTTTTTTTAGTAATCCACCGGTTAAGGTAGGTTTTGGGCACAACTACCGAATAAATATTTTGTGACTCCTAACAAAACACAATGCAGCAACCTACTCTATATCAAGTCCTTCTTCATCTCTGAGTACTTCCTTCCTCCCTTCATTCCGTTCAACATCCCTATCCTGTTCCTGCTCTTTACTCGTTTGGCTGACATTCTCCTCTCTATTAAAATCTTCAACATCCCACTGCCTATCAATACGCCCTTCATACATTTTTCCTACCTCCTTAGGATTTCTCCCAAAAAACCCTCTCCTCCCCCACCATACCAAGTGCTTCCTCGTTTGTTTTCTTCTCTGTCCATTTCACCTTCTCCATTCTCCTCCACACCCACATTTCAAAATCCTCCAGTCTACGTATATCCTCCTGCTTCAATGACCACGTTTCCGCGCCGTACATAGCTACGCTCCATATCAAAGTTTTCACGAGTCTTTTCTTAACATCCTTACGCAACGTCCCCGTCATCAACTCCCTCCTCCTTGTGAAAGCCTCTTTGCCTAGCGCAATTCTTCTCCTTACGTCCCTACTACTTTGGCCGTGTTGGTCCAAAACACTACCGAGATACGTAAACTGTTCTACCTGCTCTAGTTTTTGCCCCCCTATTTTAATGTTAAGCTTATCCTTTTTCTTTCTAGAAAATCGCATAACCTTTGTTTTATTAATATCGATTCTCATTCCATACCTGTCGCACTGAATTTCCAATTCACTAAGCAATGCTTGTAGCCCCTTGGCTGATTGACAAACTAAAGCTTGGTGATCAGCAAACCTAACTGATTTTACGAATTCCCCGCCCACTTTCATTCCTACCTCCAGTTCTTCCCATGCCTCTCTAATCATTTCCTCCACATATACGTTGAACAGCACCAATAGTGGACAACCCTGCCTTACACCTCTTCCTAACACTGCCCATAATGCCATATTAATATCAGTTTAAAGTTGTTTTACTGTCGCAGTATTTAAAATCAGGAAAAGGTAGGTTTCATTTCATAAAGACGAATGTCCGTGGCAATTGAAGATCCAGATTAACATTGACTGAAATTAATTGGTATCAGCCGAAGGACTATCATGGCAGTTGATGTTATTTCATACGTAAAGCCCTGATTATAATCAGGAAATTTCATCGCAGACTATTCGAGGAGCATCTTAAAATAATAAATTCTATATGAAATGGAGAATAATTAATTTATCTTTTCATTCATTTTTTTCATTTGAGCGAGTAATCATTGCATGAAAACCGAAACCATTTTTTATCAATTTATGAACCCTCGTGTCGAGTCGCATTGTGAGTTCCTAAAAATGAAAGAATTATGGCAACCGAGATTTAATTTGGTTTTGAGCTATTTCAACTTTCTGTCGGCAGGATTCAATCATTCAAATATTAGAAACCTATTACATTTCTGAAAACGGGAAGCGTAAGATGCTTTGAGTAGTACTATTTTGACGTAGGAAAAATGTTATGCATTTTAGGTGTCCCCGCGCAATATAGGATTTTTTCATCGCTCTAACTAATCGCCCGATCCCTAGAAATTCAACCGGCGGTCATTGCATTATTCGCCATGTGGAAACGTGGCTAGATCACGGCACTAATATTTGGCAAATGTAGCCCTCGGATGGGGGTATTGATCCGAAAGAGAACGTCGAAGTTAAATGAGTGATTTCAAGGATGAAAATATATGCAGTTCTACTACAAACGGTCTTTATATAATATTCCTTTACTTAAACTGGAATAATTTTATCTATAAACCATTCCGATAAATGAGAATTATGTATATACGAGTACATGTATGCCACAGAAGAATACTCAATTAGGAGTTTCAATATCTCTTGTTAATTGGCTTGCCTTCAATTCAACCTGAGGTCAGAGACCTCGCAACTAGCCGGTAGCGTAATAGGCTTACAAACCTGCTGTTTTTTACTACCTTACTGGATACGCATTCGGAATGAAAGACATTCATTTTACGACTCGGATATATTTGACGTCGTGCCCTTTCCCTGTGGACTGACATCCTTTTATTTCCAAAGGTGTTTTAAATATATCCTCCGGTCTGCTACGTTATGTTGTCTCGGAATCACATCTGAAACGATCTTAATGCTTTTGAAGCAGTCGTCGTAGGCTCGACACATTTGTGACAGACCAAATTATTTACAACATTCGTTTAAAAATTTGTGTACGTTTACCAACGAAGCTGTTTCGTTTGAAATACTTTTTTGTGCCAATGAGCATAATTTAGAGGTTGATAAATAATCGTGGAGGTTGCCGCATTTAGGTTTTCTTTCTAAGCGTTAAAAAATAAAGATTTTTTGCCAGTAATCTATGCTCCGTCATTTCCTTACTTTATCCTCCTCATTGATTTTTCTAACTTAATTGTAGCAGTTTTATCAAAAAATCTCTCAAGAATTTACTCGAACGGATATGTGGCTTCAGTTCATTCTTGATGACTTAGTGAAAAGAGCTTACGCCAGGACACCGGCGTGAAAAAAAATCCCGCTGTACTTTCTTCTCAGAGTGGAACTTAACTCGCCATACAGAGGAAACCTTGGGAAGCCATACTCGTGTTTAACCATCGCCTCTTTCCCTATTCTAGCGTAACCTACGCTCTAGCAACTTCCTCCCGTTTGGAACCCTTCAACCCTTCTCGCCTATGAACGCCTAGTTCTTCCCGCCCTCCACGTCATTTGCCCCACTCCATTTGCCCCGCTCCGTTCCCAAGCCGTTCGCCAATATTCTGTTTCATCCTATCAAGCATGAACGGGAACGAAATACCGCTTTCTCGTGTTACCATTTGGCTCTGCCGAGGTCGGAGGTGGGTATCACGGTGACGGATTAGATGCGATCGACAATGCAAGATCTCCACCGTCTAGAGAGGAGAGGAGGCGTGAGAGGAAGGCATTCCTTCATGGCGGACACGCATTTGAGGAGGAGGGGAGGGTGGAAGGGGAACCGTTTGGAGTGGAGGGTGGAGGAGGGAGAGGAGGGGAGTGTGAGATGTATTGGGGTGGGCGGAGGAAGGAGCGATTATGTAAGATGGTTTATAGTACGGGTTCTAGAATTTTTTTTCGTCTGGGACGCGAGATCCATTTTGACCGCCCAACTCACGACCTCGAAGTTCAGTTTTCAGTTATATAGACGTACTTGTCTAGGATATTCCGTTATTCGAGGGAAACAAGGCGATCCTCAAACGAGCGGCGTTGCGACTGATTTCATTGATTTACGATCTTAAACTTTATGAGCCCTAAAGTTTTCAGGATCTATACCATTTCGCGATGGTATCTTATAATTCCGCGCACAGAGGGTCCTAAAAGTTTAATTATATCTTAAATCAAGACGGTTTGGTACTTGGTAAATTACATGGGGGCCAAGTGGAAAAGGGTTTCTTTTTAAACTACACTAGTAAATTAACAATTTAGTTGTGAGGGAACTACGATTGTGCGCGGTGTGGTAAAATAAAGAAGTCAACAGCCGATGAATGAGAAACGTTGAGAGTGCAGCCCATATTTAAACCCTGATAGTCATTCTCCGAATGTCCTGCGAAAGATAACGGTGTACCTAAACCACGCTTCCTGCTGAGTTCTACAAATGATTTATTCTTATTTTTGCCCTCTTGATGCTCTTTATTTTCGGAAACAATACTTTCTGATTCATAATTACGACCCTAGGTATACGTATTATATGATAAATAGTTACGGTTTTGGTTGCTATGAATTGCGATGAATATTGTTCACTATACAAAGAATATTTGTCGGGAAGATCATTTCTCTGCTCTTGCAGAAAAGCTTATCTAGACAGTACACTTAATCAGCAATAGCATCGGTTATTTTTACGAGAATTTCTCGGATATTCCTGATTATCTTCGCATGCATAAGTCAGCTAATCGACTTTTTAACGGTTACCATTTTGTTATCCATTAAGTTTTCCGTACCGATTTGGACTCATTACTGCTTGAAAAATAAAAATTGCATACTTTTCTCATATATTTTCTTGCTTTCTCCTTTGCTTCATGGCCTTGGAGACAATCATGATCACTATATTGTTAGCTCTTTTCGCAGTTGTATTCTATAGAATTATTCCGAGAATGATTTCTTACTCACTCTTGTGGTTTATCCTTTAAAATTACCAGCAGTCGAAAAACAAAAGCGTGGTAAATAATCCTAATACCATTCAATCTTTTTAAGAGAATATCTAGATATACCAAATGTATAATAAACCAAGATAATCGCGACTTGCGCGGATTCGTTTCTATCAAAATATTGACCTTTTTTGGGATCTGACAGTAAGTCGTTGTCAAAGGGCTTCCGTTGGACTTCCTAGATAGTTTATTTTTCATCCTCTTTCGGTTTTGTTTTAAGCCTCTTACGTAAGGACGAGTCTACGCCCCAGCGGCAGAGGGGCGTGGGAGGTATCGCTTGTCACCGATAGAGGCAGGATGGAATCGTAGGGATCCCCTTAGTCGAGGAAGATACGGGCGCATTTCGGAATGCTTCGTACGTTGGAGGGATTCAGCTCCAACGAAGGAAACAGGGATGTTTTTTGGGAGGGCAATCTGATAATAAGAACAATGGCGATCGATGTTGGCCCAACTCAACTGGGAAAGGATCCGGTCGCTGTTCGTTTGAAAATATCCCCGTGATCTTCCTGCTTGTTAATACTACCAAACCTCTTCCTCCTATAACGTCCCTCATCTCGCCTCCATTTTCGTCATTTATCAACTGATGAACACCAAACGAGATTAACTTATTACTTCTGCCTTGCTCTGCTTTAAAAGTTTCCCTCTGAACTCTTACAGCAGATCATATATCTGGGAAATCAGTTAGCAACTCGTGTGGAAGTCGTTAAATTCGAACTTGGATGGATAAAGACGTGTGCCGGTTTCGTCCGACTACTTTCGTTAGTTGTTTTACATGAAGTGTCTTATGTTTCTCCCACTGCCGAAAAAAACCTCCTTTTATTTCCTTCAAATTTAAATTATTAGGAAAATATAGTTATCACTCATGCAAAACTATGTGCGATGTCAAGGCTGAGGGGGGAAAAACATGTTGCAATGACACCCGCAAGAACAATTTTCAAAGGGTTCTGCGAACGCTTGTCCCCCTTTGCGTGTGAAACTTTTATGCGATTGTAAGATTCCGAGTATCTTTGAGGATAAAGAAAAAAATAAGTTCCGACACGTGAATCAGCATTCGAAATGTAGGACGATTTTCAAGGTTTTCAAGAGGGTCAAGGTTTTTAGCCAGCGCTCAGCCGTTTTGAGTAGACTGCAATCCTTTTTCGTTGTGAAACTAATACATGTAGGCTTAAAGTGATATGCCCAAAATGATCATTTCAATTTTTCTAATTTTCCTCAGGACGTATAGTCTGGTTTCGTTTCATCGCAAGCTTAGACGTGTTACCCATTCATTTATTGTCTAGTCTTTTGCAATACCTTAAGTACAAGAATTTTCCAAACTTAAGACGCCTTCCTGTCAGGTTACCAAGCCTGAGAGTAGGTGACTCATCTCTGCGGTCTGGTTTTTTAGCGGAACTATGACACATAATATACATCGAATTATAGTGAAATATGAGTGAAGTTACACTCTAACTTTAGCGTGGCTAAAATGTACCATTCTAGTTTTATGTCAAAAGTTTACATTAATAGTATCACTACAATGCAAAACTAAATATCTATTTAGGTAAATAGTTGCGTTGTATGATATTTGAAATTTAAATCTGATTGATTAATTTTTCGTTTTTTTACTGAAAGGAATGTTTGAATGATAGCGAATTTCCTGCGCACTTTTCCATGACTCTTTTCCTGCTTTCCATGCATAGAGATAACTTTTCCCATGGTAATAATCATTATGCCCCACATTTTGTGGAAACGCAGTCCATATGTTTTCCTAAGGAAGCCTCCTTTAACCAGAGTTAGCAAAATGTTGCATTCATAAAAAATAATTCTGAAACTAAAGCGTTTATACTAATTACTGAAATAAAACAAAATTTTCCAGGCGATAAAAAGTAATACATACACTAAAAGAACGATTAGTATTGAATAAAATCAGTATTGCAAATAGGCCACTTGTGTAAATTGTTTAATCAACTTCATTTAAATGAATAGTCAACGTAAATTTCATCATCGATGAGATTTCAGTCATTATAAAATAAAAATACGAACCCCCTTACGTAACCAGAATGGCATTTTTGTGGTATAATTTTCCCACCGACACGATAGCATAGTTTAGTGATCTACGGTTTGAAACTTTTTAGTGAGGATTAAAATTTATGGGCATTTTTTATACCACTAGAATTGGTCTCTCAATTATACCATCGCTGATTTCTCAATTACACAGCCATTACTAACTCTTTTAAGGGTTTTAAGAAGTGACAATGCTCATGGCAATGACAGTGGTCATGGTGAGCTATAATAGAACCTTCTAATTAGCCTACCTATTTGTATGTTTTTAACTATCAGGGATTAGAATGTCAACTTGGGTGAGAGAATCACATTGATTAAGGTTTCCTTTTGTATGATATGAAATCACCAAAGAGATCATGTATCCAAAAAATATATTTTTGTCCATTCCCTTTCGTGTACGTTTACGGAAGTGTTTGTATTAGTTATACTCAAGAGCACTATTCCCCATACCGTACTTATTGGGATATTTTTATGTATTTCAGACATAGTTTCCAACATTCAGTCTTCAACATTGAAATATGATGAACTGTGATAAGAAACGCATGCTGTAAATGCCGTGGACTTAAACGCAGCCCCGGCCGTGGACTTAAACGATTAGCAAACTGGTGATATGTGGGTGGTCGTTTCATGATCAGAACTTACGTAATCGAGTGACACTGATTCAAGCAATGACTAATTTCCAATCGGCCAACCCTTATTAGCGTCCAACCGCCGACCACTAGCGTAATCCGACTTCTTACACGATAGAATGCACTAGCGTAATGTTTCACGCACTCTTTGCGTCTGGTGATTGATTAGCCCCGGACGCCTGTGGCACGTCGGGGGACGCGCATGCGATGGTTACCCGGCTAAAGCAGCCGTCGATAACCGACCACGGTGGTATAACGTTATACCGCGGTGCTACCTCAATTCACGGACGGAAGTGAGAGTTCTTCCTTCTCAAAAAAAAATGAATACATTTAGTGAACCGAAGACTTATGGGGAAATTTACGAAGAAGGGTCCCTGTATGCAGTCTGTGAAATACCAGCATAAATCGACCGTGAGCGCATATCCTAATTCCTATGAGGTTAACGTTCGTCAATATGAATGCGAAAATACTTCGGTGAAATAAAACGCCACACACACTGAGAGACTTCATAATCCTTGCAGAAGATGATTTAAATGCAAAACGGACCATTAATCTTGCTCAAACTAATAAACGTAAATCGGGAACAAGAATTGTTTCTTTGTGCACCCACTCGTAGAGAATTCTATTAAATCGGATTGTCTTAAGTCGGTTAGAAACGTCAACATTTTCACAACTCCGATCATTGCAATTACATAGTCTGCAAATAAATTCTTCTGAGATTATTGAATCATTTCTTTAGCGATAGAAATAGATAGATTGATAGAATCCCGGTCAAGGCGAATGATTTCTACACTGTCAAATTTTTGCATTGAATAGGAAAAGATGTTTGCAAGCAATTTCTCCTTATGCGATTCTCATATACTTCCATCTCAGGATTATGCCAAATAAAGTCCAAGGAGATAAACCAAAATCAAAATTATAGGCAGTAAACATTTCATTTTTTCCTCGTATTATATAAAATATGAGTATGGTGAATGAAATACCATTAAGTAAATATACTACACATTCTAAAGGTGGAGGCCTTAGGTGGTCAGATAAATTAATCATCATAATTTTCAACCCGAATTTTGATTTAATAGGTTGGGGTAGAGCTCACTTAACACAAAGCTCAACGGCATGTGAAATTCACACATCAGGGTAGGGAAGCTAATTGAGTAGTTTCAGGCGTGATGTGGTGGAAATTGAACATAATAAAGAGCAGATAGTAACAAATTTTCCACCAGATTAACCCTATATGAAACTTGTCAAGCGGAAAATTGTTACTATCCGTTCTTTATTAGGGAGGCTAGTTCCTTTCCCTGTGCCGCCGATTATTTCCAAGGTAGATACGGTACCCGAGAAATCACAAAGTTTTGGTGAAGCTAAGGTTGTCTAGCGACGTCAAATCCGAGTGAGTAGCCCAGTGCTCTATAACTGGATTACCATGTACCCAGATAAATTAAAGAAAATCAAATAATTTACACCATTGCAGGATTACAGCGATGACATTGAAGTAAGATTATCAAAAACACATAATTTACCATTATATTTAGAGTAAAACATCTTGAAATACAATATTCCTATGTCAAAGCACTCCGATAATCCTACCTCGAGATGCATCAAAATCACTGTGAAAATTTCGATTTCGACCAACTTATCATAGGTATATTTGTGAATACCCGTGCAAGCAATACGAAAATTGAAAAAAAAAGGGTACACAATCACTCGAAGCAATCGATGCATCACCGACATAATTCATAATTATATTTATTCCCTAATTATTTGCATTTTAATCCTCTGGTTCGATTAAATCAAAATGCAGAAAAAAAGCATAAAGGCACATCACACGATTATACGCTCGCACCCGCACATTTAGGATACCATCACGCAGATATAAATAAAATTTGTACCTGTAAATACACTACTTCTGAATCCTTTCCGTTCCTTAGGGTATACGATCGGCTCAAGTGTCACTTAAAATGCGAGAAATTAAAAAAATCCACGTTTGAGACGGAGCAGCACACACACTCCACGCGACAGGGATGCCCTTCGTACCAGAGAGAAATTTCGACTGCCGGGGAACCAAGAAACTCAACTGGAAATAGGAGCTTGGTTACATAACATCGGAAAAAGTTTCGGAAGTCAAGGACGCTACGGAGGGTATATCGAGGGGCTCATAGATCTCCATGTTACATAATGGGCGCGTGCATTGGTGCACCCGGAATAGTTTACATTATGTTTTTCCAGGATTTCACATTTAAATTAGAAAAAAATCCCATAATTTAAGGAATGACCCGGTGGGTATCTTAAATACCTGTTGGAGGTTAAAAGTTCACCCATTTTTTTATCTATGCTAGAAGATAATAGATATAGATGGTCGTCTTCTTTCCTGCGAAGTGGGACAACTCTCTCATCCAAGAGAACATGAAACTTCTCAGTGAAAATATTGAATGGGCGCTAGTATTCGGTGATTTTAAGTTATCTGTGATTAAAGTATCCATTAGGGTCCTCTCAAAAACATAGTCTACCGAAATGAAAAAAAATATATTCATAGACACATCTCTGAGGACATAAAAGGTTCTATCCCGTAGCCTTTATCTTATCCCGCGAGTACGCTGGCTACTGCGGAGTCTATCACCATGATTTTACAATGAAAAACATTTCAGGTTTCGAACCCATGCCTATCTCTTAAAATATTCGATTTTTTTCGGAGATTAGTAGCTGAATAAAAATAAATGAAGAATATGACTGAACATAGTAAATTTTGTTTCAAGTCTGGCATGGACGATGTAGCGGGGAATGTGAATGAACGAGGCATGTGTATTTTCGATACTCGATAGTCAGTAGAGATAGGGTTCTTTCATAGAGCTGGTGGTCAATTATTGCCACTCTGGAGGTAAATGGCTCCGTTGTGTGTGTTGTTAGCTTGCCAAGAACAGTGGGAATACTCTACTCTGACTTTACGATGTCCCTATACGACACGTTTACCCTGCGGTTGATTAATTTTACGGTATGCCCTTCGAAAAAACTCAATTCATGATTGGTTGCTCATTTTACGATTTCGGAAGTACTTAGAAATTTCACTTCGCACGTGATTTGAGTAATCTCCTCGCCGTTTTTCTCGAATTTCAAACTGGTAAACAATTATCCGCGTATTACAGTGGTTTCCGTATTTTATGCTTCGATTTCATTTACCAAAGCTCATTATATATATCGAATTATTTTCAAGTCGCGTTTGACTTGAAAATATTAATGTCATTGTTATTCAGTTTTATCAAAATAACACATTGTATGTGTTTATGATCTTCAGTACTGTTTTAATTGATTAGGGGTTTTTATAAAAATGCCGGGGCTCCGCTAATGCAAGGGGTTAGGTATGAACTGTCACCCTTTGCACCTAGATATTTTACACATTCTTGATAATGTGCTATGGCCTAGCCGAAAATAGCGAGGCATGATTTTGAGATGGATGTTCTGCGTCGACAGTTAAGAGTAACACAGTATTATATCGACAAGAATTCCGCGACATGAAAAAATTCATTCAGTGGACTGCACGGAGAGAGGTGTGGGCGGAGTTCGGAGGTGAATAGCATGCCCGTAGGCCTTTCCCGTTGCTGCTATTGAAAAGAAATGACTACTGTTATTCCGTGACGTCATTTATATCCAAGTCGTAGACGTGGGAGTGTCAGAGTAGAGAGAGGCCAAGGATTCTAAGAAACGGGATGGGCGGTGTAGTTACCTATCGCATATGTATGTTTGGGTTGCCAATCGCGAGGCTTCCATCTACTTTTGTCATTACCTCATCTCCCCCTCTAATACTGTGATTTTTTTCTCTCCCCCAGCCACAAAAATTAAATTTCACGAGTATTAATACACTCGATGACTTCTCGGGTAAAATAAGGAGGTTGTCTCTTCTTATTTTACCAGACAGTGATTTTGCACGACAAGGCATCGCTCTCTCATGATAGGAGAACACGGCAGATGATCCTCAGCTGGATAGCGTTAAGGTTTATAGGTTAATGATCGTTTGTGTTGGCGTCTGAGATAACATTTTCCCGCGCTTTTAGCCTCTCTGCTCCCTTGATTCAACGGAATTAAGACGTAAACATTGGCCACTGCCAGTAAACTTGGTAACGATGAACATGAGAAGTTCAATATAAGTTTTGTTTCGCTGGGCTGCGCGGGCAAATAGGCGACGGTATGCATACGATCCGGGCGAACACGCGTTAACCGGTCGTAAGGAGTTAAAACGTGTTCATTTGGTCATATTGAGTCATTAAGCGTGTAATAAAAGTCAGTTCATTTCCGGTCATTATTATTTTCCCCAGCAGCTTGTAACCAAAGGTGGGTAAATAATAAACAAACGCTCATTTTACGCATGCATGAAACAACATCTTTCGGAACGAATGATCACAAATAAATGTGCTGATTGATTCATTTTACGATAATTGCACAAAAATATTGGTTCTATGGAGCGGATTAATGACATAAATCGACTCACACGAGTAGGGTCTCTATGTGCAAGTGAATAGGAAGGGAAAACGACGTTCAAGTTGGTAGCTAGAGTGACGAAATTTTTTAAAAAATTGCATGATCATCTACCACTGAACATTTCTATGAGATAAATAAATCCTAAGAATGATAGTTTATCCTTTTAGGTGCGTTTTAGTTCGCTTTTCAGTCAACGTTTTCGAGAAGTGTGAAACTATAAATCATCCCGTTTTATTTGTTGGCAGTTTTATATTTCAGATTTCAAGGATGGTGTTTATTGTGCTATCTATTTTCATAGGCTGTTGAAAATTTTTGCGCTAGACTAATTACAAAACTGCCCTTAAAACTGGTGTTGTTTTAGCCACCATGGGTTTGATTCGAAGGGGTGTGTTGAGTCCAAACATTTTTCTTGGGCCCTCTACATATAATAGATCCGTATCGATTATACCTGCAATCAAATTATAAATGAATTAAAAAGTAAATTGTTTCATTTCATTTCAATATGTTATGCAAATTCCATAGAGTTACGCCAGGGACAACAAATTTTATCAAATTATAAATACCAATGTTTACTTAATTGAATGCGAAAGCAAGAAAACAGTTTCCTAAGTGAAATATGACCCGGACTACTCGAGCTCTCCTATGAGTCGTCCTGGGTCTTATAACGAATGCGGCTCTTAAGAGCTAGGGAAGTGGTTAAGGGGCAACGCAGGTCTATCAATCGTGCGAGACGTAGGCCTTCCAACGTGAAGTACCCAGTCTCTCCTTGACCCTTTGAGGAGACAGAAGTCATTGCCGAACCGAGTACAGACAGCGGCCATTGGGTGCGTGTCACGAAAATAAATACTTGTGCAGTGAGCGTCGGAGTTGACCTTTAAGAGGGATATTATTTTGACCCACCGGTAGAATGGAGTTTCTGGCTGCAGTTCTTTCAGTCTACAGTCCATGAGTGATAATTTTCTGACTTTCTTATTTCGTGCCAATCTTTGTCTTACGAAGAAATGCTGACGAATCCGAGTTTTTCGTCTAGAAACGCTTACATCCTCATTAATTTTTAGTCTTCCTTTTATTATAAAACCAACAGTATTTTTTCCCTTCGACTCTTTAAGTCTCGCACTCTTACGTACTGACTCTAATCCATGCCTAAGTTTATAAATTAAAAGATCCGCTATTTTCACAAATTTCGAGATTTCTCAAAACAAGATCTATTATATCCCTCGTTTGCAACTCTACTCGATTGGTAGAATATGAGCCATGATGTACCCATTCAAAATACTTCACGTATAAAGATATGAAATTCACGATCGTATCCATTGCCATGCAAGACGTACAAAGAATATTGAAATGAGCCTTTGATTTATGAATGAAGTGCGAGCAATGACATCATCACAACACCATTATTGATGCCAAGCTGTTAGAATATCCGTTAGCTTCTCGTATAGTGATGGTAATATTTCTAAAACTAATATCATTAAATCAAAGGGATAGGGACGATTTTACATTCCTGACAGTTCAAAAGAGTGATTATGACAAGGAATGAGAGGAATAAGTGGTTTTTATGAACATTTCTATCGGACCTAGTCGAATTGAAAACCCTCACCGAGTTTATGAAGCTTAAAGTTGACGCTTTATTTGCCGACCGAGGGACGCTAAGCCTATCATTATGCCTTGCGATAACTGTCACAAATATCGAGAAAATACTCAATATCCCTCGGCATCAGGTCGAAGAGCAGTGAAAAAAATAGAGAGATTCGTTTTCTCTCTTCTCGTTTCGCGAACATGGCACACAAAGAGTGAGGCACTAACACATTAATGCGTTTCCCCTTCACCACTTTCTTCCTGCTTCCATGGTTTTCATGGCAGGTGCCAAATCGGACGCGGAGGGACGCTTCAAGAAAGCCATGGATTGCGTGGTGTAAATGTTGCAAATGTTAGATGGCGCGGCGGAGACTTTATTCTATCGGAGCTCGCTTGCTTCAATTGATGCGGATGAGATGATGACGTGTGCAGTGCGTCTACTTGTGACGGGGATGGCAAAATCCCAATCATTTGATCGCGTACGTTAGTAGTTGGTGTCATTGCGTCTAGTGCTCTTCGACTGGTATGTAACGTGGAAGATTTGGGCGGAATATTTAGAATACCACAGGAGGCGAAATCAAACGAATGACATCCATATCGTTTCCTAGTCGACTCATTCCAATTCCAAACATTTGAGTTCCGCATGTACCGATAAGCGCATTTCGTCATTGTTTATTTTTTCTCGGCCAGAATTCGGAGTGATTTGGAAATTAATCTAAAAGAGGATATTTTATTAACCCGGTTTTTGGTTCGGAAGAAATATTTTCTCGAACCAACGCCTTCATTGCTAACCGTGTTTTACATTTTAACCACGGACTCCGATAGGGCAAACCTACTTGCTGTAGTTCCTGTAAAAGTTTTTTAGCGCACGGACGACGTCTGTTCTTGCAGTGTGGGTGTTTTAGTACCACCTATCTCAACGTATGCATACGACGCAATGGATTGCTTCCTAGCAATTTATTACGAAGTCGGGATAGACAGTCGCAGCGGTCGGGCATGGAAGCCGGCGGCGCGTAGGTCTAACCTCAATGCCGCGGAGACGTGACGCCGTTTTCAATGACATTGGGTTCCTTATCGGTTAGGCGATTCTTTTGTGGGTTCGCTCTTTCCTCCAGAGGTGTATCAAGGATTGTGACACACGCTCCGATCCTTTCTCCCCGCTCTCTCCCTCTTCCGTTTGAATTTACCCAAGGAGAATATGGAACCTTGGAAAACGATCGACAGTAAATCGTCAACTTAAAACGAAGCCGAATTTCCAGCTGGTGTCCCGACAAAAATGGAATTGAATTGCTGATCTTAACCCATCCATTCATATTTAAATTATCAGTTACTCCTGTTTGGGCGAGGTCAAGGAGATAGTGCAAATTGAATCAGTTTCGAAGCTTTTCCTTACCGGCAATTTTTGTTTCGAGGCAACTCTTTCAGATTAAAACACACTTCCTTACCTCGAATAGGGCAACCAACAGACGGCACCCGGATTGAACCGAAGCAATGCGGTTTCGAAGGCGTGTGCCTTACTCTGGTCTTTGGCTCGTGGGCGCGAGACTGCTGTCTGCCGACCGACGGGGTAATTATGATTGTGCTTTTTACGGAGTCTCGAGTGGGAGCAGGGTGGGGAGGGTAGGAAGGTCGCAATGATCTGACCTCCCTCTGGGGAGATGGGTCGACAGAATAGGAGAGCACCTAGGATGGCAGTGTCCCTCTTCTTCCAGCGCACCTCGAAGATGAAGCGACGGGGTGTCGCGGCGGCGGGCGGGGGTCGGGGAGAATCGTTCAGTGACCCCCTCGCTTGGGCTTGTGAACCAAACACCGTTTGGGGGTAGGGGTGAGAGGTCCGTCCTTATCTTATTTCCTCCGATCCGGTGTCGAATCCAGGGGTTGGTTCGAATCACAGCGCGGCGCACTCAGGGTACACGAGTCAGTCCCGGACCACGGTCACCAGTCCGTCCCGGACCACGGTCACTAGTCCTCGCCATCGCAAGGGATGTAGGAATGATATGTGGAGGCAGACATGACTCCGCGTTCCCCCTCGACGGAAAAGGGGTGGTGGGTGGTTAGCTCGCGGGGAGGAAGAGGGGGGGAAGCAGCAAATTCCACCCTAACCTCCTCCTCCTTCCCCCCTTTCAACCGTCGTCCAGTTGCCCCCACGAATTACGCGCCGCATCGCGCCCCCTCCACCCCCCAACCCCACGACTCCCCTCGCGTACTAACTCCACCCCTCCTACCACCCTGCCCGCCGCTTTTCCGAACCGCGGGAGGAAGAAGTGGGGGCAGGCAGGGGAGAAGGGCTGGGGGCAAGGTTGGAGGGGCCGCGTGGGGAAGAGAGAGACTTGAGTTTTTTTTGTTTGCCGTTCTGTGTGCTCCTAGGGTTAGCTCGGTGGTCATTGTAATCCTCCCTTCCTCTCGACCAATTGGAAGAGAGGGAGGAGGAATCCTCCTCCCCCCCGGTCCCGCTCCTCAGAGAGGGCGGCCGCAAGCTCTATTAAATGGGATGGGACTAGGTGCCTGCGAGAGAGGGAGTGAAGGGAGGAGGAGGGGGGGCTAGGAGCGTAGGGCAATGGTGAGGTGGAGGGGGGCGGCTGGGAGAGGTGGGGTTGGCAGGGAAGTGGGACTGAAAAGGTGGGCAGGGAATGGATCGAAGACAAGAGGACGGCAAAGTGAAAGACAGAAATATTTATGCTATATTGTTTAAGCGTTCTTCTGGCGCATCCCCTATGCGTCTGGCTATATTCCCAATCCAAGCGTCTTCGAGTGAATTGTCGTCGGGGGGAGACTATGACGACATCATTATGTAACTGTTGCGTTGCGTCCGTGTCGAGGGAATCCATCGAAGTCCCATACCCATGTTCTGTAGCAGCTGTCATCACTAGGGGCGAACGTCAGCCGGGATTTTTGCGCAATAAGGGTTGGTATGTACGGTGGTAGTGGGTCGGATTTTAGAATGCGGCGGGAGGAGGAGAGACACCAGCGCAAGCCGCCCACTCCTAGTGCAACCTTCTAGGGAGTGATGGGGGGAGTCCGTTTCATCTGACGGATAGGGTACCGAATTCAAAGCGTTCTCCTGGTATAAATCGGAATTAGTGCAAAAAAATCTTCTGCTTCGGTATTAGAACCCTGACCGAGGGAAATCAAAGCAGTTACGTTCTATTGACTCATTGCTACGCAGAGATTGATGGGGCATTCTTATATTTCCCTCTGTGGTCAGGTCTCCGTTAACTTCTCTTTAGTTTTCTCTCTCTCACGAAAAACTTCGCAATCTCTACACCATGCCTTCGTCAAAAGCGTCCATCTATTGAATCACATTAAGGTTAGGGGGACTAAAGCAAACAACGGTAGAAGACGAACGACTCGGAGGCTGAGTGGGAAAATATTTTTGTTTGAGAATAGAATTTTGAAGATGTCGATTTTTTAATGCTTCGCCGGAAATAGAAGGGGACCAAAAGCGTTCCGTCTTCGGTGATTGTTTGTGTATTTAGTTAGAACTTGCCCTTGAAAAGTCAGTGGGAGTACGAATAGAGAAGAGCTAAGAAAACTGACTTTTATTTCCTTCGTCAATTTTTAACTTTATTGGTTCCCCAACGTGAGAGGATCCCCCGCTCACCTTCTTCGTATACTTTCGGCATTTCGCTGCAACGTTAACTGAGCTTGCAGACGTAAATGTTAATAAACATCCGTAGTAGCATGTGGAGTGAGTGGGTGGAAATAAAAAGCAAAGCTCAGGGAACTCATAATCCAGAGCGATACGTTGAACTCTCCGCATTCATTTCCATTCATTCTTCTCGTTCTCTTTCCTGCCGTCCCAGGAAGGAAATTACGGCATCCAGTCCCACGTCTTAGTTTCTTATATTGCTAGAAGAAGGCGAGGGAAACATGGTGGCTTTATCCCTCTTCTGGTAAATGGCCAAGACTCAGGATTGACGCGTCACGACGGCATGGACTCGCTGCGTTCCCGTCTGACGCACCACCAGGGAGGGGCTTGCGGAAAAGTCGGGCGGAGGGAGTGAGGACATCTCGCCAATTGGGAGAGAGAGGGTAGGGAGCGAGTTGATGTGCGAAACTGCAGGCAAAGGTCACGGTGACGGTCGGAGAAATCGTGTTATGATAAGTGTCGGATTGGCGTGGGCTATGATATTTCTGGAGACAAGCCAGGTGGAAACAAGCCGGAATGGGGATATTTAAGATGTGGAAAAATTGAAGTCACTCTTTTTACTCTAGCTATGAGATGAAATGTACTTCAGTGCTGGTTCTCAAACATTTTTCTCGCCATTTGGAAGTCGAAACCCGCGTCGCAATATTAATTTATGACCACAAAGAATGAAATTCACTGTATATCTGTCAATATATATGCAAATAAGTATTTATATATTGACGAAGTTAACATTCGTATTGGGTATTGCTGATGTAGATTAATGCATGAAGGAAAACCAACGAGATATATAGATAGATAGTCGTCTTTATTTTGGGGCGAGATTGGGACAATGGAGTGTTTCTACCATATAACCCTTAATGCACGGCCTATTTAAAGTGAAAGTGCTTAAATTCAAATCGATTGATGAGTATTTTAGTGGGAATTCAACACATTTTCTTAACTCCGCTGTGCTAATGGGTGTAATCTAACCAGTGAGAAATTATTTAAAGTTTCCTTCGGAGATTCTGGGATTGTAATAATGTACTTTTTACTCTAATGTTAGGTTTTTTCACAAAGAAAGAATTCGATGGATACTATTATTTTTTTAACGAAGCCTTGACGGTCTCGTCTCACGGAAAGTAACTGGTTTTCGAGAAATCGCATTTCATGCACCGCGGAAGATGGCTTTGGGATGAGATCTACCATTACCTACCAGACTAACCTTCGGGTTGATTGCAACGGACTTTTCATGGATTGCCGACTTGTGTTTGCACAGAAATTTTCAGTTTTATTTTCACCCCCGAAAAGCATTTCCATGTTCGTTCATAAAAATGTATTTATCCGCTTGTAAATGCCAAGTTTCGCCTGGTTTGCGCCTCGACGAGGCTGTTATAGTTTATTCATAGTAACCGTAGATATCTCGACTGTGAATGTATGTCTTTGAAAATTTCTCGGATTCTTGGAAATGTGAGTAAAGGAAAGTCATGGTGGGGAGAATGGTATTAGTACGTTGACAGGACATGGGTCAATTGATTTACGGTGTCGAGACGAGAGAGTGGATGCCGAGAAGTGCAAAGAAGAGAAGTGGTAGAGACCATCGAGTATTAATTTCTTTTTTCAACGAATATATTTAAAATTTCTCTTGCCCTTGCACCCGATCTCATTTCAAGCTATTTGAAAATAGGAAGAATTGTACAGAAACATTAATGCTATATGCAGATTTGTCCTTTGTCAACTCCCTATAGGTATGCTACCAACGGCGATCTCATTACTCGGAGCTGGCAGTAATGAAGTGTCCCAACAATGCAAAGCGGAGGGATGAGGATTGTTTCTAAGGTTTTGAGTGAGTTAAATGCTTTAATGACATTAAAAATGTACAGGATATGATTCCATTTCTTATAAATATTTCTGATTCATAATCACTGACTCCTCTCGTAGCCTGTAGTAATGGAATTTTAAAGACAGATGTGATAACTGTGTAGTGGAAATTTTAATTCAAGCAATCTATAGTATGACGAAATTTAAGCCGCGAAAATTATTTATGCTTCTCTAAATCCATTTGTAATAATTATTATAATTTGTAATCAACGAATACCCTGATATATTAAGTGGCAGAATTGGATTTTTCATTATTTGAAAAAATAATTTGAGAAATTACCTACAAATATACATTTTTATTTAGGAAAGTTGTATACCAGGCATCGAAACTTACATGAAATGGGAGAGATTCGAATACCATCCTCTCAAAGCCATAATTGGCTTTACAAGATAATGTAGAGGTCTACTGAAATCAATATTTAGGCATGGTGTTGAATTTATTACCCTCCAGAAAGTTAACGACATTAACTAAAGATGAAAGATGGATTTACCATCTCACTCAGTTTTCCGACTTTATACTTGCTGATAGTAATTTGATCCCTAATTACTACCGTTTAAGCGTATGCAATTAAAGTTGTAGTCATTTTTATGGGTATTAAAACTCGGAGTTGATCTCATACACGGTAAAGGTAGTACTTAGGATCACCAACAAAAGGGTGGAGAAGAAAGCAATTGAATATTTTGGAGAAGATCAGTTTGGACGTAGAATGGGGTCATGCCAGGAATGAGGCGACTCGTAAGAAGGAACGCCCGGGCAATAACCAGGATACATTTGTATGCTTCGTGGATTTTGAGAAGGCACTAGCCGGAGGTAACTCATTACAATTAATGAGCATTTTGAGGAAAATAGGAATAGACGGGAAGGATGTTTGACTTATCCAGAACCAGTGCATATCTCAGGCCGTTATCGTTAGGGAACGAAGAGTCGGGATGCTAATGAATATCGGAATTTGATTTCTTTGCTATCCTTTATTTTCATGAAATTTGAGAATGGAATTGTCACGAATTTGGTTTTAGAAATAATCCATGCAAAATTGAAAATCGCGTCTGATCAAGTTAGATTAAGCGTTGAATTTTTGCCGTTGAAAATTCATTGATAAATATTTACCACTGTTTATTCAATTGGAGGGTAAATTCAACCTGGAGAACCCGTTAGACTCTGTACAGGGAAGTGATGGATAGAAAACAACCGATAAATGTTTGAGTATTTGTTGTTGGAGGGGCACATGAGGGGGACATACGCGCGTCAACTGAAGTGCCTGCGAACGCTTAATTTTATGGTCTAAGGCATTCTACGGTATGGAAATCTTTACGGAATGGTAGGGAATATGTTTTGACGAAATAAATAAATTTTGACTTGCCGTAAGAGCCTGGTTTGAGGTTATTTAAAAAAAATATTCCCTTTTACTTTTTGTTCTGTCATTGAAAGCCTCACAATCTTTTTACATTAACACCTCGCTTTAAGTTCAAACCATTCCCTCATCCCTCGTATTTCTTCTTGGTTACTCAATGTTCAGCTATTCTCGTAACAAGACTAAACCAGCTTCGCACACTTTTTCCATTCTTGTCCAATGCCGGTTCATCCAGTTCACGTAATTTCACGGCTTACTTGTTCCTCACACTATCCCATATATTTTTATCGGCAATATTCAGATACTCCAAATGTCTTGCAATTACTCAAAGTATAGACTAATCGTTGCACACTGCCTTAAACGCACTTTTTTCATAAACTCCACCTACAACCAACCGCCTTTCCTGTGACATTCGCACGCGTTTTTTATATCGTCATCCACGCAATAACCATCAAGTCGCCGCGAGGGTAGATAGCGGGGGGTGTTAAGGCACCAGCTATGCATGCATGAATATTAGCTCATAAATTAATTGTAAAATATACTAGCTGATATGAAAAACACTTAAGCACATACATTTCCATATGCGTCATGTAATAATTTTTGATTTCCTAAAGTCATTAGACTTTTATTCTTAAAGCTATTTTATTCGGGCACTTGGGTTCGATTTTTTATAAATGCGTGTTTTGCGAAGTAAGAGAAATTGCTAGAATCTATCTGTGACGATTTTATCCCTCGTATTTTATCTTGTTTGTCGAATCTAACGATATAAACACACTTCATAATAATTGTCTCTCTGGTGAAAGAAAACTCAAGTATCCTATGCTGTCCTAAAAATCTAAGGCCTTCTCCTTCTTAGTAGTGTTAATCCCCTCATATTACTTATCACCATTCGCTAATATGCCACCAAGATATACGTGATCATTCATTATTTCAATTTTTTCATTATTTACCCTCAGTATGCATGCAATCATTCCTTCCGCTCTTTTAAACAACACAACTGTACGTAGTTTTATTATTGGTTGCATTAGTACATCCTCAATTTTAATATCCTTATCACTTCGTTTCACTCTGTCCATTGCATGTTATTCTCACTTACCATATAGGGTTCTTTAAGATCTTTTGAACTCCTAGCTAGCAGTACTGTATCGTTTGCGTATTTGAGGAACGGTACATTTGCATCTCCAGCGATTCCACTTAAGTTATCCATACATGAATCTCACATACAGTTGTCCATGTACGTGGAAAAAATAAAATTACTAGAAATCGTTTGCATTTAAAACAAGTTTGGGTTGAAAGGCAATACACACGAAGTATATTTTCAGATATGACCGCCGTTGTAAATTGGTCTGTGATATTCAAGGTTTGATTGGGTGGAACTTATAGCTCTCGATCATTGCCGGCCATAAATTATCCTTATGATTTCCCACTACGCACAGCACCCAGTGTCAACTATTTTAAATTCTGTATTCCTTTAACTGTAGATTTTATCCAGTCGCTGTACCTCAGAACATGCCTCATAATTATAATCCTAATTTTTATTTTTTCCCTTCCTAAGCCCATCTACTTTTCCTGTCCCCAGCACTTCATTAATAGCTTCTCCCTTGGTCCTGGAATATCATAAACATTCTTCGAAAGCACCGCAATTTTATAGCAGACTTCTTTTTTCTCTGTCCACGAAAGTCCACACTCCCCTTCCAGGTAACGGTTTACTCGGAGTAGTTTTTTTGGCTAACGAAAGCTCTCTCCGCCATTTCCATTATGCTGATTTTGTTCTTATCACGTTTTTGATATATTAGATGTACATATTTTAGTGCTGTGTAACATGAGAGGAAAGAATATCGGAGATTACTGGAGTGATAGTCATAGGATATTATGCATCGAAGGGGGAGAGAGTTAGCAATGGGTGTCTATCATATTGAACAAAAAATAATTAGAAGCGCAGTTAACGTAGGGGAAACGACTGAGAGAATATTATTAGTTGAAGTAAAGTAAAAGCTAAACCCTCGAACTTGATGATTGTTTAGGTCTAAATGCTACCAAGTAATCACAGGGAGGAAGAAATAGACAGGGCATACGATCAATTAGAGTAAATAATTTTGAAAAAGCGAAATAAGAGGGTGTTCCTGGATGGAAAAATTTGATAGTGATAGAAATTGTAACACGACGGTAGGCAAAGGGAGAGATGATAGTGAGGTGGGGAACTACGCTTTGGGAACAAGGAATGGCCGCGGGGAAAAACAATGGAATTCTCCAGGAGATAAGAATTAATCGTAACTGGCACTTGGTTTAAATACCACCTTAGACTTAGGTACGCATGAAAAATGCCCGGGAATTCAGAAATATGTCAGTTAGGCTATATTATGGTTAGGCACAGATTTATGAAAAGCGTAATTAATTTACGAAACGTTTTCCCGCAGCGGATGCGGATGCGGATCCAGATCATACTATACATAGTACTAATAAATGTAACATCAGATTCAAGAATAGCTATTGAATTGGACGGGGAAGACTTCTGAGGAAATGGAGGGCAGAAGCATTGACAGGAACGAAAAAATAAATAGCGAAGGCAGTAGAGGTTCACCCCATACAGGTGAGGCATTTTAGAAAAAAACAAGGGAAAATCCGTGCTCACTAGCAAAGGTACGTCAGGAAAATTACAAATTAAACTGGAAAAGTTTCGAGAGGGATGGGAAGAGTACTTGGAAGATCTACATGGGAAAGATATTACACAATGTGATGTAAATTGAATAGTTTCAATACAGGCATAATTGAATTTTAAAAAGAAAGAAATAACGGAAATTGAAATCAAATAAGATCGTAGGAGTGGATAATATTCCCACGGCACAACTTTTCAGGGTACTAGGGTTTCAGAAAAAGTGGGAGGAAGAGTTTTCATAGACTAGTTCGTAGTATTCATGAGAGAGGAATTTGGCTGGAAGATTTCGTTCGATCAGTGTTTACTCCAGCCAAAACAAGGAAAGATTTTATTTTAGGGCTATAGAACAATACGTTTGTTTTCATGTGCAGAAAAAGTTGTAATCAGGAACATCAATGAGAGGATGGAGATGAGGGTAACTGATTCCTTGGGGGTTGGTAAATTTGGGTTCAGGAAGGGAAGAGGCGTGATGAAATATGTCACGAACTGAGAATGAGACAGAATACAATCAGCAGGTATTTGTGTTGTGTATTTCCAGAAGGCGCTCGACAAAGTAAATTGGTAGCATTAATTAATATATTGGATTAGATTTAAGGGGTAGGCGACTTACCCCTTAGGTCCACTGCTCAGGTACATGTCACGACTGGAGAATCACGATGGGCAGTATTAGGAAGAGGAGTACTACAGAGAGGTCTATTGTCACCCATAATTTTCAACCTGCAAATAAAATTTAAAAAATGGCATAGGGAAAACTGGAAATCGAATTTAATTTCGTGGGGGAATGAATCTAATCAGTTAGGATTTCAGATGGTCGAGCCTTAGTTAACCAATCAGCCAAAGGGTTTTAAGCATTACTGAGTGCATTAGGAAATTAGTGCGATGGAAATGTTATGAGTCCCAATATAAAAAAAACAATGATTAATAACTTTTAGAGATGGCTGAAAGCTAATTAAAACGTATTGAAACGAAATGAAATTATTGACTTAGTAATTCTACACACTTTATTTAAAAACACGAATCAGTCTGGGTTGTGTTTTTAAATAATGTCTGTGGAATTACAAAGTCAATAATTTCATTTCATTTCAATATGTTTTACAAATTCCATAAATTTACGCCAGAGACAGCTAATTTAAACGTTAATATAAGCTAGCAAAAACTTAGAGCAGGTGGAAAATTTTACACATCTTGGAAATTTTCGAACGGAAATGGTCCAATTAGTAGGCACATACAGAGAAGAAAAATTGAGTGAGGCAAGGAATATTTTGCAAAAATGAAGGAATTGATGACAGTAAAGTAGAATAAGGAGGTTGGGAATAGACTCCTTAAAACGTTGATTTGGAGCGTACTTTTCTACAGCGCGGAACCATTTTCATTTGAAGCAAGATGATAAGCACTGACTGGGGACTTTTGAAATGTAGATGTGGAGAAATATGGAAAATGTGGAATGAATAGTAATAAAAATAAACTTGGAATTGCTAGGAAGAGGAGGAGGAGAGGGGAGTTTTGACAAAAATCGAAAGGAGGCAGGAATGGTGGATTCTGAGCATTTCGATTGGCGATGGGATAATGTAGAGTGAAATGGACGGGGCAAGTGAGGAAGGAAAAGGATAGGCATATTGGACGGAATGAATTCTTAAGAAAATATGGTTAATTGAAGGAGGATTTGCGGTAGTCTCGGGTATCAGGTTTAGTTTTTTAGAAATGGCAAAGAAACTTATCATTTTTCACTTTTAGTCTAAAGTTCCTAAACGGTTGAATATCTATAATAATAATTACTATAACTTATTGAATGCTTAATTGACGTATTGATACATTAATGACTCTTCTAGATATGACTTAAATCAAAGAGTATCTATGTATGAGAACCTTGATGAATTTCGACAGCGTGGTTTCATCGTACAATTTTACCATTGCTTCTGAAGGTCATTGGTGATTTTCTAGTGTTAAAAATAGCTCCACATTTTTCATTATTTTAAAATAGTTCTATATTTATATTTTTTGCTAAGCAACCCAAAATCTTTAGCGTACCACATTCTATTGTTTCAATATCGCTAACCTTCATAATGAAATAGTTTCTCTTGTTTTCATTTCTTCACAAATTCAAACTATCTGAAACATGTATCCCTTTTATATTCTTCTCCATCCGTTTTTCCCTGATTCAATATCCGGATTGCCCTGTTGGTAAGTACTTTATATATGCATATGTAATAATACCTGAGTTACGTTGATTTCATTGAAGGCACAGAAATAATTATTGTTTTGCAAAATTATGATGGTACGTGTAATTCCTTCTTCGTAAACTACGGAGATAATATTGTTAGAGCGTATTTTTCATCCGGATTTTTGGATAATTTCTCCCGAGAGACCATCCAATAAATTGGTTTCATCATCTTCAATATTTTTACCGTTATTCCTACCAACCGGAATCGACTTTTTCACTACCAGCCATCAATACGTAATTCCCACTTTTGCTTTTGATTGTCTCAGGTGGGCTCTTCGCTTCACTAAAAATTTTTCTTTTTTTCTTTCATACCTTGTCTTGTTTTCTTCTCTCCATTTGATCTTTCAAATCCTTTTGGCTCAACCTTTCCTCTTTCTTTCCTTTCTTCTTCTTAAGAGTTCCCTGTTTATCTTTTTTCTTTGCCAATCCGTTTTCATCCTCTTAGCGTTTGAGTTTCCTCCTTTCTTGAAACTCAGTTTAGCACCTGCTTGTTATTCATGGTTTTCTTAGCACCTTTTTGATTTCCATCATCCTTGCGGTGGTGTTTATGATCTTTTTTTTCAAAATTTCTATTCTTGTTCAAATCCGTATCCCAATCTTTTTCCTTGTTGTGCCTGCTAGAGTTTCTTTATGAAATTTATCGCGCACATATTCGCACTTTAATTACTTTGTATCACGTTTCAACCGATTTTTCGTCTCCCAAATTTTTTTAAATTTACGACGGCAATACATTATGGCCAAATTGTGGTCATTCTTTGGGTCAGCACTTGAGTAACTTTTACTGTTGACTCTGAAAAACTTGATTCATAAACTGGTATGGGTATTTTTGCAATCCAATAGCGATATTTTTGGGCTCCCGGGATTTTTTTCATGTGTGTCTTCTTCATTTATTATATCACGAATATCTATCCTAAATACTAATCAGCCTCTTTCCTCTTTCTTGTCTTGTTTTTGTAAATCTTATTTGCCTATTATTTTCATGTCAGATCCTACCCCTTATATTGAATCCCAATATCCTGGTTAAATCAATTTTTCTCAACTCTTTTATTCTTTCGATCATCTCTCATAGTTTCCGATTGAATTCATTTTATTCACTCCATTTCATTTGGAGTTGCATCATGATATTTAGTAGGCACACCGCTTGTAGCTAACTACTTTCTTTTCACAGTTTTCGTTTAGAATGAAACTCAATAATTCTTTGGGATTTTCTGTTGCCGAGTATATTGTTCCATACTCGTCGTTTCAGAGATCCCCACGCTATTGCGATCATACTCACCTACTACTACACAGTGTTCCACGAGACCCGCTTCAAGAGTGTGCGGCAGGGGGTGTGTGGGACATAATTCATGCATTCGCAGTATTAGTTGATACGTGCGTATGAGTACAAGTATACTCGTGTACACAAGTATTCGAGCAGGTGCGTATCCAAACACTTTATTCAATTCTAACGCACGAAATCTGTCCAGAAGGTAACCTCCGTTTTCGTATAGCGTGAGAAGTAGTGTGGGCCGACTAATCACTATATTGACGTACGCAGTAATTCTGTGCGCCTCGAGCTGTGGTTGTTGGAAGGTCACGCCGCTTGTCGTTTGTTTACGATATCTCGATCCCTACTTGAGGTGCTTTGATGGAGGGCACTTTGAGTGAGTACGCCGTCCGTCGGATGGGACGTAAAGCAGCGGACCCCTTGGCGCCTTTCGTAAAGAGTAGGCTAAAGACGACGCCGGGATTCTCTCCACCCTTCATCCTTTCCAGTCCATCCCCTAATGGTGCAAATGACCTCAGCTGTCGGTCACCTCCCCTAAATACTATTACTACTATTACTGCGAGTCAAAATGAACAATACAATTGAAATTCCTGCCAAATGTGAAGTCCATTCAGTGATAATATTTTTACTGACTAAAAACTTAAAAAAATTGCTGATATCTCACGGGAAATTTGTTCCCTATGCGGAACAAATGTGATGAGTGACAAGAGTTCAGTCAGACAAGAGTCAGTGTTGTTGCTCGATTAAGAGTGAACAAAAATGCCCATAATAATGACAGAATTGGTCGCTCGTCTGTGTTGAAAGTTTTCCATAGATTTCTACGACTCTGTTGCATGGAAACAGGACTGAAAAGTTATGCTACCATATGTTTTGTGCTCGTCTCGACGAGGATTTTCAAGATTCCGTCATCGGTTGGCTACGATCTTTGGTGGCAGAATTTTTACGTGAAGGAACTTGAAAACTAGTTCAGAGACATGACAATTTTTAAAATTTCTTTGACGAATAGGTATAAAATAGTAGAGATATGTAGTTTTGAAATGAAAATAATATTTTTCTGTATCTATCACGGTGTATTTTTTTATAACATTATGGAGGTTTCTTCCTGGGTTGCCCTCGTATAAGTTTTAAATGTAATTATTTTATGTATATGAATTTCTGCTGTAAAATGTAATATGCTCCAAAGCATCACAAGCGCGACGCTACCCAACCCGGAGTCCCGAAGTTGATTATTCCGGAGGTGGATACACCTCCGGAATAATCAACTTTAATTGAACTTCACACGTTAATTAATCTGACTTCGACCGTTGGTCAACTCAGAGCGAATCCGTGGGGGACTTCCATTTCAATGGTCTCCTGCTTTCTCCTGCATTCTTTGCCCGTTAACCATCTTGCGTTGCTCCTCAACCTTTCCGGGCGATTTCTCTCCTCAAGGACAAGATGGCGCCCTTGACCTCCTTCCGCCCTCTCGCCTTCCGTACAGAAGATTCGGGGGAACACTTATCCCGTTGGTCCCTCGGTCATCTCAGCCTCGCTCTCGAAAACAGACACGTGTCGTCGAGGTCGACATTTTGCTCTCGAGGGAGAGGCTGTGAAGAGACCCATCTCTGTCCAGAACACCCGAACCATCACACTGGAAACCGGTATTTTCGCATGCCTGCCGTCTTTATCTCAGAATGAACAAGAAAATATGCGTTTCATGGTTCATATTACGTCCTGTCTTATACTCATTAAATATACCACCCTCAACGCGAGTCACTCCAATTAAACCGTCATATCTTGACTTTACAGGGGTTCTTGAGGAGTGAATAACACTCTCGACATCCCTTCAGCCCGTCAATCTCCACGAGTCTTCCGAACGCAACGAATGAAAATTGTTATGACCAACGCAGTAGCGTAACTACTTTGCTAGAAAATTTAGGCTGGGATTCCCTTACACAGCGGCGTTTACAATATAGATTAAACTTATTAAAAACATTTAAAGATGGGTCCTTTTCCGATTACATCAAGAACATATACGAACCCCAACGTATTACGGGCGGAGGGATCACGAATATAAGATTAGAGAGATTGACTGCAAGACTGACAGGTTTAAATTGTCATTTTTTCCAAGAACAATAAGAGACCAGAATGCTTGTAATCGAAATCCCCCACTAGTCGGATCGACATAATAAGTATTAACCTACAAGGTAACGACTGCGCATGTTTGTACTAGTATATTTATATATTTTTTTGCAGGTTCCCCCACCTTTCCCCATCGATTTAAAAAACCCTAACCCCCTCATCCCTTACCATTTCCTCCTGGTGCTGCACCCCCTGCCACACACCTTTTTGGTGGCTCGCAGGGTATTGATGTAGATGTAGATGTAGAACGCAAAGAGAGATTTTTCCGCTTCCGAGACGGCGGAGCGCGGAGGAAACCGTATCCGCGGGTGCTTGTATTTTAAGCTATAGTTAGTATTTCATCTAATGCTATATGCATCATGACTTCAGTGGTACATTGAGATGATATTCTTCATTCAGATCCATGCTTTCTCCACCATATCCGGTTGGTTATTAGATTCGAATGTGGTAGTTGATGGTGTTAGTGTGGGTCGTGTTCTTAGTCCTAGTCGCTAACCTATTCTTTTCAATCGAGAATCTTCTTTGCCCCGAATCGAGAACATTCTTGCGCCCCATATAAATCCACCCTACGGATAATTTGACCTCGGATAATCTCCATCGCTCCACCATGGCTTTGGATGCTAGTCACATATCCCAGGGGGAGGGGATCAAGGCGAGAGGGACGCGGGGATGAGCTGGGGCTCAGCACCCTTCGGGCCTCACACAATCCTGGGGCTAGAGGCGGGGAGGTGGCCGGGGTGAGGGTGGGTGGTTGGGATTCATCACACAGAGGTGTCTGCTGGGGGAAGGGTTGTAACACGAGAGGAGGAGGGAGGGGGGTGTGAGGCGCGGGATTAGGAGACGCGGGGGAGGGGGTCCCGGGTGGAGTTCCGAGGGCGATCGATGATGACGGTTGAATGACGGGGTGTGGTAATGAGAGAGCGTGGAAAAAGTGATTGCGGGCGGTCGCGGTTGGCGAGTCGCGGCGGACTGCAACCGAGGGGGCGGCCGCGGGGAGAGAGGGAGGGTGGAGAGGCGTTTGAATAGACGAGCGTCGTCGTAGGAGATAAGAGAGGTGGTGTGAGGAAGGGAGGATGGTGGGGGGATTTAAGCCAGGGCTACTCTGTCGCGATGAGGGACGGACCTGGGGGGGCCGAGGAGAAATATGGTAGGCACGCCCTCTCCGTCTGACGGCCCCGGATAACCATCACCGAAAGCCTACCGCGAGACCATCCCGTTGAATTGAAATTTATGTCAGCGTGTCAACGGAGTTTTCAGAACTCGATTGATAACTCACTTATTTTACTCTGCTTATATTTGAAAACATTTTTATTTCACTTTCTTCATGAGCATGGTTGCCCCGTGGCCACGGGACGGATGGTTCCCGGTTCAAATCTGAATGATGAACCTAAAGATTCATTCGATACGGTGGAGAAAAGCATTGGACTAAAGGGAGAATAACCTTATTCATTCGAGTTATGTGATTTTGTCGAGTAGTCGATCATTCTGGAAAAAAAGGAAAAATAGTGAACTTGTTTCCTAGCCCTGATGATTTCTTTCCATTGGTGCTCGCAGGACCAACATGCATACAATACTATTCGTTAAGTATCATTGAAGATAGTTCTGACAGCTTTATGCGAATCATGAATAAGTAATTTAGTTTAGGTGGATATTTTAATGAAACATTTGGTTAATATTATCTGTAGCATAAAATAAATAAATAATAAAGTAAATTTTCACCAAAATAGAACATTGATAAAAATTGATTAATATGAGTCTTCCAGTGCCGGTGTAGCCCTATACCTTGTATTTTCGGTATAGTCGGGCGGTTGAGTGAGAAATGTATTCTAGAAAATTCAATTTGTTAGTCACTATGGTGCTACTAAATGAAATAGCGCTGCTATAAGTCTAGGGCGTACACTATGTACTTTTTTGAGAAAAAAATTCCAGTTCTTGCCGACTGGAGAATTTTAAACATGTGTATAGACAGAGGGTTCAAAATAGTGCACACATCACTCCATCTCACCACCTGTTACAATCCGACTTTTTTAAATTATACTGCGTAATGAGGAGCTTCAATTATTTCTTCATCTTTGAGATGAAAATCAGAATATTGGCAATGAAAAAACCATAAAATCAGTAAACACCCCGAAGGTCGGTTTGGTAGGTGATGGTAGAGTTTACCCAGTACTAAGCCCCACGGCGCGTGAAATTCACACAACAGGGTAGGGGGGGGGCAGTTCATTTCCCTTTGCCGGTTATGGTTTTTCAGGAAGATCTGGTACCCGAAAAATCACATAGCTACATAGCTTGCGTGGAGCTGCAGGTGCCCAGGGACTTGCCCGGGAATCGAACGGGACCCTCCGGTCAGTAGTCCAACGCTCTACCCCCTAAACTACCGCGTCCCATATATTGGTAATGGGAAATAAATTTTAAACAGAGTTTCTCCATAGGCTCTCTAATCAGATTTTATGAAAAAGACAAGACGCTTTGCGAGGTTCTTGGCAGTCCATTGGTGAGACCTCAAGGGCGGATTCAGCCAATATAAGCAGGTGTAAAGGTTTGGATCAACACAAGCTTGTGTGTAACTATAGGCTGCAGCATGCATTAAAAAAATTACCACTCCAACTGCAAAATCATAAATGATGCAAGTTATGATTTACTTGAGGTAATTTGGTAGAGGTAAGATATTCAGGGAAAGGAGGAAAGGTAGAGAGATACCTAGCGTCGGCATAAGCCTACAATTAACGAGAGGCGCCAAGGGGTGGACAATTTAATATCCCATCCGATGAACGGCGTACTTGCATTAAGTTCTCTCCACATAGCAACCCCAAGTAGGGATCTGGATACCACTGATCCGGTTTCTACCGGGATTCGATTTACATGTGTTTTCCATTAAATTGGATAATTTTATTGAATAAGTCATTAACGCTAAACTATATGGCGATAAACATCAACTGTCACACCAGAGTAAAGGTTCGGTCAAAAACAGATGGCTCGCTAAGTCCAAAGCAGTATAATTTTGGTACCCAAAAAACACTTCACACACAAGGTAATATTTCAAACGGGCTTACAAATTATCGTCGGGGGAAATGAATATAAAACTGAGTTGCAAAAAAAAGGACGCTAGAGAAATGCATCTTTAACACCTATATTTTTTCAAAATTCACCTCCACCTCTTCCCGACCGTATTCTCAGTCATTACTTCAGCAAATAATGGATGGGGAAAATGTCTCCTTATTCTTCGTCTCATTTCTAAGGAGCTAACTTCTGTTCCGCACACTGCTTAGGTCATTTTCCTCCCCAGTTTTACTTAATTAATTTTTTACCAACTCTTTTGATATTGTTTCCATCCCCTAATAATCGTCTTAACTTAAAAAAATTGAAAATCATTAGTATTTCCTACGCTTAGTATGATGCCACCTTAATTTCAGTAGAAATTCAATGGTATAGTACAACGCGTTTCTGCACATCTTCGAGTTTTTCATCAAAAAGATTTTTGACGAAGCGTGCACGACTCACTCGCACCATAGCATTGTGGGTAAGCATTGAACTATTAATTTTAAGTATTTAAACTCCTGTACTTGCATTTAAAACGTCATACTTTTACTTATATGGGAACAATATATATATATATATATATATATATATATATATATATATATATTATATATAAAATATCTTCGAAATGGAACGCTCTTCGGCGACACACAAATATATAAAAACACAGATGTAGATTTTTAGAATATAGAGACACAAAGAAAGGACACTCACGTTTCGACAGCACGGCTGTCGTCTTCAGAAAAAGGAAGACGACAGCCGTGCTGTCGAAACGTGAAATAACAAATTGTGAGTGTCCTTTCTTTGTGTCTCTATATTCTAAAAATCTACATCTGTGTTTTTATATATATATATATATATATATATATATATATACAGTAGTATATGGGAAAAAATAATGATGCTCTTCCTAAGTGGAAAATCCTTCATTAGCCCATTAAACTTTTCACACAATTAATAATAAGAGACTGAACTATCTGAATCACTCTATCCAAGTATATTTTGGGCATTCGTCAATTAAGCACACATAATAAGTCAACTGTCTATTTGATGGTGAGGGCGTTTCTGGGCGTTTCCTGCCGTATCTAACTCATCATGGCCTCGATCTAAAGTTCCTAAAACTAATTGTCTGATGATTAATAGATATTCTTCTTAGACAATTATATATCACCCCTATATGTATGATATGTGTGTTAGTGTTAAAAAAATACGCCGTTAATTAACTTCTTCACGCAACAATTAGTGCCGGTTTCTCTTCAACTTGATTACATCATCGGGGCTCCGGAGCTCATCAAATCGAATCACGCTGATCGCCTATGAATTAATGTTACGCACGTGCTCAGCTCCACGAAAATGCATGCATCCTCCACTTCCCTAGGTGGTCATCCTCCTTGAGAATTAATGAAAATTATTGTTTTCCAATAGGATTGGTTTTTTTTAAGAGTGCTGAGTGATGTTTCATATGACTCCATCAAACGTAGACAAGGGGTGTGTCAGGAGTGACATTGATATCTTCTCAAATTTTCATCCATCCACGATTTTTTTTCTTGAGAGAACTTTGAATACGTTTTTTCTGATTCATAACGAAGTGCCGTGCTTTGCTGTGTGCTCCAGCAAGAATATGATGGGAACCGCGGTAATTTTATTCCCTCCTTAAAAACAATGAGCATCGAGGAATAAAAAAGAAAATAAATCTTCAAAAAATAACTATTACGAAATTATTAACTGATCTGAGTTCTAAATTAATAAATTTTGAACTTTACACGAAAAGGGGTAAAAGGATAAAAATTAAAATAATACCATAACAAAATTAAATTAACGAAAAGTAACGATGGAATATGTACACTTTATGAAACATATTTATGTACGAGGCCTGCTCAAAAAGTATCAGGACTTCGGTGTTTTTTCAAAAATTATTTATGTATTCATGTATTTATATTTATTTCCCTTCAAAGTAATCCCCATTAGATATTATACACTTGGTCCCACGTTTTTTTCAATCCTCGAAGCACTTCAACAAATAATTTTTTGTGATCTTGTTCAGCTCCTCCTTCTATGCAGCCTTTATTTCGTCAGTTGTAGCGTAGCGTCGACCTGTTATGGGCCTCTTCAGTTTCGGGAACAAGGAAAAGTCACTGGGGGCTAGATCTGGGGAATACGGTGGCTGCGGCATCATTGGTGTGTTGTTTTTGGCCAAAAATTCGCGCACAAGTAACGATGTGTGAACAGGGGCGTTGTCATTCTGCAAAAGCCAATTTTTGTTCTTCCACAAATCCGGGCGTTTGTGGCGGATTGCTTCGCGCGAATTGCGCGTAAATTAATATGGTAATAATTGCGCATAAATAAGGTAATATAGTATTCCTTATTTACCGCTCTACTTTGTGGCAAGAACTCATGATGCACCATGCCCCTACAATCGAAGAAAACTCTGATCAAAACATTCACATACGACCGAACTTGGCGCGCTTTTTTCGGTCTTGGCTCGTGCTGCATCCATTGGGATGATTGAGCATCTTTAGTTTCCACGTGATAATCATAAGACCATGATTCGTCACCAGTTATGACCCTCTGGAGCAAATTTGGGTCGTCGCGGATGGAGTCCATTAGCAATGTTAATGCGTTGCTGTTTTTGGTCAAAATTGAGCAATTTTGGTACGAATTTCGCGGCGACCCGTGTCATGCCCAAATCATTGGTAAAAATCGAATGACACGAGCCAATCGATATGTTTAGGTTCTCAGCAACTTCTATTACGGTCTTGGCTCATGCTGTAGCTTTCATTGGGATGATTGAGCATCTTTAGTTTCCACGTCATAACCATAAGACCATGATTCGTCACCAGTTATGACCCTCTGGAGCAAATTTGGGTCGTCGCGGGCGGAGTCCATTAGCAATGTTAATGCATTGCTGTTTTTGGTCAAAATTGAGCAATTTTGGTACGAATTTCGCGGCGACCCTTGTCATGCCCAAATCATTGGTAAAAATCGAATGACACGAGCCAATCGATATGTTTAGGTTCTCAGCAACTTCTATTACGGCGATCCGACGATTGGCCAATACTATATTATTCACTTCATCAATGTTTTCGTCTATCGTTGGCGTGCTCGGGCGTTCGGCACGCTCTTCGTCCATCACATCTTCTTGGCCCTCTGAGAACATTTTGTACCAACGATAAACGTTGCTTCGGTCCAAGGTAGCTTCTTAATATGCCACAGTCAGCATTCGGAATTTGTCTGCGTACTTAATGTCGTTGTTCACACAAAATTTGATACAGATTCTTTGATCCATTTCTTGGAATAGGCAAAAATCGAAGACAAGCCAAAACACGTCCAAGCAAACCAGCAGTCAACAGGTAACTGAACATTGAAAATGGCCGAATATTTCGGCAGATGTGAGAGACATAAGTAACAACATAACGCCTCAAAAAATCAAAAATACGTAACATCTACATCTACATAATACCCCGCAAGCCGCCGCAAGGGCGTGTGGCGGGGGGTGTTAGGTCACCAACCGTAAAAAAGAAAAATACCACATGCAAAAAAAAACAACACGGAAAATTACACCCACAGCAGCGCACACACTCATGCAAAAATCCCTTCATCCAATACTCATGCAAACACATATACCGCAAAACAACTAAAAAACTGCACCCCATGATGCAGAACGAAAGACATTCTACAACACGGAAGCCAGGACACAACAAGCAAGAAATTGAAACATCACTACCACATGAAAATGCACCACGAAACACTCTACCCCCAAAGAGTCTCTAATTGGCAGGGAATGCGACCCAACGTTGCAGGTAGCAGGAATTTGCCCCCGCGGAGAGGGACGAGGGATTGAAAGGGAAACTTAAAAACAGATGAACAGAACATGAATGAGGTCATTCGGCAAGAATGGGTTATTATAACAAAACACATAAGGTTAGTGGATGCATTTAAATACAACTAATTATTTTTTAGACGCTGAGGGTGGCAAGTGGAATTTTTGCTATCTATAACCCTGCAGTTGCTATCCCGTATTGTCCGTGGGAAGGAGTCCTTGAGTTGGCTAGTTCTGGCATCTATTTCCCGAATTTTATATGCATGATCCAAGCGACCAATGTACAGTATGTGGGAGTACGAATAATTTGCGAGACCTCCGTGGTGAAACATGCGGATCTAAATTTATTTAATAATTTCAATCTTGCATTGAATCGTTTCTCAGCCAATGATTCCCACCCCAAATCCATGAGCATTTCGGTGACGCTTTGCGTTTTATCGTAGGATTTTTTTACAAAACGGGCTGCCCGGCGTTGAACCTTCTCAATTTCCCGAATGAGGCCTTTTTCACTCGGATCCCACACGCTGCATGCGTATTCTAAATGAGGCCTTACAAGAGCGTGGTAACAACGTTCCTTGACCTTCGAGTCACTTTTGCCGACAACGCGTCTAATGAATCCCAATTTTTTATATGCTTGACCGCAGACTTTACGTATGTGAGTCCCCCAAGTTAATTCTTTTGTGAATGTGACACCTAGGTATTTTACCGTATCAACTACTGCTAGGTCCTCCAACTAATTTGTAAGCAAATCCCGTTGATCTTTTAAAGAAATTTACCACTAAACATTTATTATAATTTAGAGTCAATCCCCAGTTAGAACACCATTTAGTAATGCAATCTAAATCCTGCTCTAGAATAAAACGATCCTCATCCCCAGATATCTCCCGATAGATCACCGTGTCATCCGCGAACATCCTAATTTTACTTTTCACTTCGCGGTTCAAATCGTTAACAAAAATCAAGAAAAGCAACGGCCCGATCACACTTCCCTGAGGTACCCCCGACGTGACTCGAACGCTGTCGGAACTAGCGCCATCAAGGACTACCCTCTGTTCCCGCTCCGAAAGAAAATCTTTAACCCAACTTATGGCGCCCTTATTTATACCCGCGACCTTTAATTTATGAATGAGTTTACCATGTGGGACCTTATCAAATGCCTTTTGAAAATCTAAGAAGATGGCATCCACTTGCCTCCCTCTCTCACCCGATAAAAGTAAATCATGTGTAAATAATCCTAATTGGGTTTCGCAGGAGCGAGTTTTCCTGAATCCGTGTTGATTGTCACTTAAAAAGTTAATATTGTAACATGTATTGTAACATTGTAACATAATGTTATTGAACTGACAATTATGTGCTCTAAGATTTTGCAACAGATAGAAGTGAGAGATATAGGTCTGTAATTACTGGGATCCTCCCTGTCACCACCTTTAAAAATAGGCGTTATTTGCGCGGTTTTCCAAATCTTAGGTACTTTGCACTCTGTGAGGGATTTTTTAAATATAAATTCAAGGTACGGGGCAATGTTTGGAGCTAAATGTTTTATCACCCTAGCTGGTATATTTTCGGGACCCGGGGATTTGTTGGGTTTAATCTCGTTAAGCAATTTTAGAATTCCTTGTTGGTCCACTGTTATGTTTTCCATGGGTGGAGTATGTATTGTTTCTTGGAGATATGCGGTGGCAACATCATTCGAGAAAACGCTTTGGAAGAATGAATTTAAGATGTTAGCTTTACCCTCACTGTCTGTATGAATTATATTGCTACAATCCCTTAAGCAAGCCACGGTTTGTTTACTCCCATTTACTTCCCTAACATATGACCAGAAAGCTTTGGGGTCAGTGTCCAAGTGCTCGCAAAGTACTTTGCGTTTAAAGTCCAGTAAAGCGCTACGTAACCTGTGGAAATTCAAAATTCGCGATCCTTTTTGGACAGACCTCGCATTAATTTACTTAAAAACTTCCTATTTTGCTAGAAAATAAAAAATGGAAAACCTAGAAACTTTTGGGCGAAGTTGGGGTTGTCCTAATTTACCGCGAATTGAACTTGACCCTTCCGGTTAATTTCCGATAGCTCTACCCAATTATCTAACGTGGGTAAGCTGATTGGGAAAGCGTTCTGCTTAATGAGCGATTCGTCTGGATGCTCGAGGATCAAAACACCCAGTTATACCATTAGAAAGCGCCATGTTAAATCCAAGTCGTACGTCATTTAAGTTTAAAGAACTTTGTGAAAAACAGACCGGTAACACAGGGCAAAGATATCCAAATTTTTTGCTGTTGAGGGCCTCATTGGGTACTTCAGCACTGTTTAGCAAGTGGTAGCAAAAAAAACTCTGAGACAGTATATGAGTTTCGTTGAAAGCGGATAAACACGAATCACGGAGTACTTGAGATTAAAACATGGTATATTAATGATAACAAACAACACCAGTGAATTCTCGGATTTTCGCACAAAATTGTGATAAAATCTATATTTAATGGTAATTGTGAGTTATGTATGGTAATTTTTTAATGCTATTAAACTTAAGTTCCAATTCGTTGATTTTTATGATTAGTAATGACATCAAATGTTCTAAAGATGAATTTTTCCTGAAATTTCTTCTTAAAGATATGCTTTTCCAAAATCTAAAATAGTTATTGAGGCAAAGTTATTCCAATTTTGAATATGATCAGAGTTCATAAGTTTATAAAAATAGGGGCGAGTCAACTACCGTCCTCGAACGAGGGTTGCTATTTATATTTTGAGACTAATAATGAAAAGACATTGATTTAATTTTGAAAATGCCTTTATTTTTTTTCGAAGTATTCTCTATGATAATCAATACACCTTTCTATGCGCTCGAACCAATTTTCGTAACACTTTTCTAATCCGATTGAGGTATCTCCAAACATGGTTTTTGAATGCATCAACGGCTTCTTCTGGCGCCTAAAAACTTTGGCCACGCTATTGTTCCTCGATAAACGGGAATAAAAAGAATTCATTTGGATCTAAATCAGGGCTGTACGGAGGATGACCCATTAATTCGACGTTTTGGCCAGTCAAAAGGTAGTTATTTCAGCCGATCCACGAGAGCTTGAATTGTCATGATGAAAAATGATCCTTCTTTGCCGCTTCTCTTTCCGTATTTCACAAAGCACTTCTCGCAAACAAATGCTCGTATACAATTTAGAATGCACGGTTCTATGTTGCTCTAACGGTATGGTTGCCACATGTCCAGTTATTCCGAAGAAACAGGCGATCGTTTGCTTCGATGTGCTTCGTGCACGAATCACTTTTGTCGGATTTGGCTCGTCTTGGAAGACCGATCCTGTGGATTGCTGTTTTGTTTCGGTCTCATAAGAATAAATCTAAGATTCTTTACCTGTGTAGATATTATACAGCTTTTGATGCACCGCGATTGTATTTGTTGAGCATTAATTTGCACCAATTTTCACGAGCATCTTTTTGAACTTTTGTAAAATTATACGGGATCCAACGTGAACAAATATTTTTTACAGCTAAATGTTCATGCAGTATCTTATTGATGCTCGTCATACTAATCCCCAGGGATGCCTTAATCTGACGACAAGTCACATGACGATCTTCCTTTATTAGTTCTAGCTCAGCATCAATGTTTTCTGGCACAAAAATTTATTTAGGACGACCTTCTCGACTTTCGTCGCTGAACGAACGGCGGCCATGATGGAAATCGTCTTATCAATGTTTCACAGTGGCAAAGGATAGGACATCATCGCCAAAAGTGGAAGTAAGTTGATCGATACACTCCTGTCTTGATAATTCACATCGAAAGTCGTACTAATTCATCGCACGAAAGTGTTCTCGAGTTAACTACAATTTTTTGCTTAGACAAAAGTTTCGAGCCACTGTTCACAACACAAGTTATGATTCAACGACAAAATGTTCTGAAAAGAGTTAACGTTAAAAGGGTTTTAAATTTAGATGGAAACGTCAGAGGGCGCCTAAAGCACTTATTGTTGCTCAAAATATAAATAGCAACCCTCGTATTTATCTTTGAAATGTCCACTTGCCTCAAGTTCAATGATTTCCGTTTGAATTTGACTCGGGACATGAACGAGCACTATTGTAAAACGGTTGTTGAAACACACCACTTATTTCCCTAGTATTGTTGACCTAATCATCAAATCGCTTCTAAAATTGGTATTTGAGAATAAGTGGAATAACTCTAATAGTAACAAATAAGTCTGCCAAAGAATTTAATTTTAACAGAGGGGAAACGGGATTTTGCTTCACCCTTTTTATGCATTTCTGTACAGTAAGTTGTGTGAAAAAATTGTAATTGCTCACCTGGCCTTCCAGAAGAAAAATCGTTGCCCTGGGTGCCTTGGCATGAACTAGTAAATCACAAACTTATAAATATTACCCTGAACCTTTAAATTTAAATTGGGGATGTGGTCCACCAGATCTGCAAAAAATGCTATTTTTCAATCCCACTTGGTAACTGTTAAAAGCGTTTCGTAACGGTTTTTCCCGGTCAGAAATATATCAATTTCATTCCTGAGATAAAGAAACGGTAATGAACCTGCACATGGCTAAGCTGGCGAACTGAAATGTAATACGGCATGAACTGGATATAATACAGCCTGTCAACATGCCCATAAAGACAGACATTTCAATGACATGAATTGGCGTTGACTAATGGCATGAAAGGAAATAGAATTTACCGCAGGAAAAATTGATATGAAGACGGGATTAATGTATTTTCCACGAAGTGATTTTTGGAGGAAAATATATTGACGAAAATTATGAATAGTATTTACTAATTATGCTAAAAATATGGAATATGAATGCATTTGAAATCCATCAAGATCTCACGTATTTTTGCGGGTTCTTATAATAAAAATCAGTCCAATTAAGCATTTCCGTAGTGGCGTCACATGAAATTTAATCTTTAAATGCTTGTATTTCCCAGGACACCAGTGAAGACATATTTTTGAACAGTATAATAGCCGAAAGTGTGATAGCACATTTAGCGAAAATAAATTATTTATCATACTTGAGTATGCAATTTAATTATTAATTTGAAGTATTATAATTGGTAAATTATACAGTCGCATAAAATTAAACAAAATAAATTTGTTTCACATAAATAACTTTGTTTTTGGAGAAACTGCGGAAATTCAAAACAACCTATTAAGATTTAGTTTAGAACTTTAAAAAAATGCATAACTGAGTTTTTAATATGAAATAGATTGGATTTATAGGGAAATGGCACGATACTCATCAAATTAATACATTTTCTACGTCTCACTGCAGCATTTTTAGCACTTATAACGCAACATTCATGTAATGTTACGTGTTTTCATGTATTTTTGACATTGATATTGACATAACTTTGATTTAGGCTTTAATAGAAGAACATTTGATCAAAATTCTAGTATCATTAGTTTAAAAATGATAGCCAGAGAAGATCACTCTAGTTACGTTTCAGCAATGGCGTCGAAAAACTGCTGTGAGTCATATCAATCAGTCGCTTGTCATGCCCACAAATATTGTAATCAGTGTAACCGGTGGAGTACTTCTTAGACAATAATAATTTAAACAGTGCTGGAAGTCGACTCAAAGAAGGCATTGGTGAAGGGGCGTGTATTTTGCATGGAATAAAATCCCTATTAATATGTATTGTGTTTTCCAAGAAACACAATGGCATTAATATTGGGTAGTGTACTGTTTAAGCTAAATTTTAGATGGACACACGGGTATACGGTACTGAATTTCTTAACCTCGTCGAACTATACAAAACCTTACACCACATGTTTCCATAAACTTCTTTCCAAGTCCGCATACATGCCTTTATTCCGTCCATTTCTTCTTTCCCTTACCTAACGTGCTCCCTTGTGCAACAGTCTTCAGCATTCCATTAAATTTAAATTTTAATCTATTTATATTAATTTGAAAAGTAATGTAAGTCAATATTTCGTTGTTGGAAACGGACAGTGCGCATTTTTACTAACGTTCGCGATTTCCTTTAACAAACAGCCACATCCATCTGTTTAATGGACCACGCATAAGGATTATTCTTTATAAGATATTACGTTGGAAATTGACAAATAAATGAATCAACAGATATCAAAAACCTTGGGGAAACTGATATCCGAATGAATCGATTGTGGATCTAAGCGTTTCTCCCATACTTGCTCACGGCGAGAGCTGAAGAGGAATGGAGCTCATGGCTGCAAGTCTGAGAAATATTGGTATCATTCACTGTGATTGAATGGAAACTTGAGAGAGTTGTTGTATATATTTTTTTCACGCCTTGTCTCTCCTCTCACCTCGTAGATGAAAAGGTAAACCATATTAATTGTGATGGATGAAATCAGCGGTGGAATTCAGTCCAAAGAAACTAACTAGGCTGACTGGACGTTTGATTTCTCGAAATTTACCTCAATTGAGTCAAGGTATTAATTCTCGTTCCTTGTGTGAGGTAATCTTGCAGCATAGTTATATCTCTCTTTTAATTTCTTTTCGATTGCTCTCCTTTTCCCACAGGGTTGCCACTTTCACCACGAAGTTATGTTCTCAACTCTTATCCACATCTTCTGATGCCTAGGCGAAGGCATTTACTGGCGCATTCAACTGCGAAGACGCAAGTACGATCTCAGCTGCACCGCAGCTGAATGCACACTTGCGTGTCGATAGCGTGGTTTTAATGATTAAATAATTACGTATCTAACGAGGTAACGATAAAATCGTCCGCCTATACAATCTTCAGTGGTTTTGGGTCCATGTTTCATGATTCTTCCCTCCTACTATCAGTAACTCGTTCCTTCATTGTTTTTTCACTCACTCTTGCGATAAGATCTAGTGTTCGTTTTTCCCATTTTCACGTTCAAGGTTACAAACCTACTTCTTAAGGTACAATCGCATGTTCCGATGGCAAATTCCGTCTCTCGAGCGCATTCGCAAATAGCCCGACCGCCTGCAGGGGGGTTAAGGGAGTAGGGGGAGATAATAATACCTGTCTAGCGTGTGGCCTCGCAAATCAAGTAACTGGCGGCGGCTGTCAGTGGCGACTGGTGGTCACCACAGAGGAAGGGAGATGTACGACGTGAGGGTAGGTACATGGTGAGGGTTTGATGGAGAGTGGGGGTCGCAAGTGAAGGGCGAGAGACGTGATAAGAAAGGAGGATCACGGAAAGAGGAATGTTTCCCGTCCTCTTTGATTTTTTCCTGTGGATGCTGTGTTTACCCCTTCCAATTTCTTCATGTCGAGGGTATAGATGAATAGAGGGTAATACAAATAATATGAACATAGGGTAATAATAATGATGATAAAAGAAAAAGGGGACGGGAGAGATTGCCGCATTGGGGAGGGGGAGGGGCAAGCGGCGACAAAAACGACCCGCTCCCAGTGTGCATACCTATTTAATATTTTGAAACAAATGAGGACGAAGTTATTTTGCTGGACTTGGCGAGCGTTTGCGTCACCAGTTGAGTTAGAACTGAAAATCATTAGTCCTGCATGTAATCATAGTTTAATGGCCACCCATCGTGGAAATTTGGTTTGACTCAATTCTCCACCCCGTTGGATAGCGTCTTCATGGGCCCGTATTTATTCGTTTTCACTTTCTGTCAATATTGCCAACACGTCGCTTTCTTATTTCATCCAGGATCGTTTTCGTTTATGTACTTTTTTCCGTTTCATTTTTCTTTCACAACTGTGTTCGTCGATTTGAGAGGTATTTGAAGCAGATGCTTGATTGGAATTTCGTTTTAATGAAGGGAAGGTAACACATGAGACTTAGCGTTTCCAAAGGATAGATTTTTATTGCTGACCAGTTTCACCGCACTATATAACCGCACTCCCGATGATGCTATCGTAGGGACACTAGTCGGCAATAAAAGTCTTTTATGTGGGAAAAGCAAAGCCTTATGTGCCACTTCCCTTTCATGGTATTCAACGGGTTATTTCAACTCAGATGCGTCCGACATCCCTAATCCTTCTTATTCCTACGGCGTTTTTCATCGGCTTCATTCTTCTTCCTCAATTCGAAGAACTTCCTTATTAGTTATTCAATCAGTTGATTTAATTCCTTCATTCTCTCGAGGCACCACATGTGTTACAAGTGTCCTTTGTTACATATCACATTTTCTTTGCCGTTCATCCTCACGTTCTTAAGGACGTAGACTGCGCATGCTGTGTGCCTTGATGACATGTATTCCAATTTCCGGGCTCGTGTCATCCTTTTTAAGTTTCTTTCTTGGGGAACGACTTCCTGGACTCTGCTGCTCTTCTGTAATGTTTTAAGATATTAGTTATTACTTATCTCTATTTAGATTTAAATGAGCGAATCTATTGAAATGGTCTGTGCATAATTGATTAACTTTGTTCCTATGACTGTGGTCGGTAATTGTGTATTGTTAAATTTTAATCGCGAATGGAAAACTTTAATAATCACGTGTATGACTTCTGCAACTCGTCCAGCGAATGTAAATGGTTGAGGTATGTTTTTTTGACTAGAAGGCCTTCAATTTAATTACAATACATTTCAAAGGTGGGATTTACGGGACCATTCATGTATGTTGCTGTCGAAATGACGGCTAAAATATTGCTTGCCTGTAGCAGGGAAATTTTAATTTTGAATTTTTCAAGATAACAGGGAAAACGTATTATCAGAAACAAGTTAATAAATGCGTTAAGATGATTATAATGTGAATGTATATGGATATAAATATATCCTTGTAATTACATTATTTCTATGCTAAGAAAAAGAAGAATAATTTTGGTAGAACTTTCAAGGCACCCTTAAGTCATAAGAATATCGATTCACCATTTAGATATTAGGACGCTGATAAAGCGCTAACTAAATATCCACTATAGCGCATCGTAGCATATTATATGACTAGACAAACAGATTACTTTGACCTATCAACAGTAGATGAAAATGTCGTGATGTTGGATGGAAAGTTATTCTAACATATTTATCATTAATTGGAGGGTCATCTCCCAAATGCGGCATTTGCATTTAATGTGTGTCTCTTTATTAGTCCAATAAAATATTATGAAATGATTTTCAGCACGGCTTTCGTTCAGTTCAGTGGTATTTAGGAAAATTTGGTAAACGTTATACTTTAACCATAAATTGTAGGATATATGTCCTCCTAATATATCAGAAACATAAAAATAACCGTTGATTATTCGAGTTTCTATTGGAATTGGACGAGATCTAATGTAAATGAAGCACAATATTTCATCTGCTTCCGTTATCATTTAAATTGAAATAATGCGTTTTAATTTGGTTATTTTGGACTAATTACGGTTGCTCTAATGGACTAAATGTCTAGGAATGTTTTTGGATATAATGAGTGATAAATATGTAATACCCACAATCTAATTTACTCATTTTTGATAAAATACTAGGAAACCGATTGGCTCGCGGAGTGCCTTCATGTTATAGGGTAAAGCTGCCAAAGGGTGTCGGAAGATATCACGTATAAGTATGAGGGGGGGTGATGTCGTTGATTTAAATCTTATAAAAATAACTTAAAATATATTTAGTACAGCTGCAATAAAACAGGTATGGTAAGTGGCGCACGAAAGAAGATATCACCTTTTTTGATGATTTATTTACTTAAAACCCTATTTTAAATGTCATGGAATTAAATGTGTGTTAAATTTTCAAGAAAAAAGAAAGTAAGTTGACGTCAACAGGTAGTGAGAATCAAAGTCAGGTGTCAGAGAGTAAAGAAATTTATTTCCTGACATTTATCAATTTAATTGACAGTGTTATTCCAGACTCGCCCAGGAGTTATACCATTAACTTAGGAAATATCTGTGTCCACATCCCGGCAGCGGTAATAACAGGTTTTTGGGGCCTTAAGGAATACATAAGATTTCATGTTTCACTTGGAGACAACTTAATGATAGTATTCATAAGTTTTCAGCATAATTTTTGCACGATGACTCGGAGGCTTCTTGTGTGCTTTTTGGGGAGGCGCAGAAAATTGGAGAAGGTACTCCTAAAATTATTTTTTAATGGAGCGTTCCCATTCGTCCCTTTTCCGACTAATTATATTAAAACTTAAAAATCATTAACTAATATGCTGTTCTTATATTTAATAATTACTTAAGCTGAATGGTTGATGTGGCAGTTCAGTGATAGAGCGTTTGACTTCTCAACCGAGGGCGTGAAGGTTTGATTCCCGGGCACTCTCTACTTATACCGTACTGTGTAAACTTTCGGGTACCAACACTTCCTGGGAAACCATAGGTGGCACAGGAAAAGGATCTGTTCCTCCACCCCTATCCTAATGTGTGAATTTCACACGCTATTTGGCTTAGTATTGGGTGAGCTCTACCCTCACCTACCAAACCGACCTTCCGGTTGATTAATGTGTTTATGGTTTAATGGTCTGCTGAATGATAGCGCGGTAGTCTATTGGGTACGGCGTTCGCTGGCTGACACCATAAGGTTCCAGTTTAACAATCACGGGTCACGTGCCTTCAAGCAACTGAACGGAATGGTGGGGAAGAGAAAGAGACTGATCCCCTCAGGCTCTGAATATTTACACGCCTTAGACCTCCGTTCGGAATTAACTCTATCCTTGTTATCTCTCGTAAGCAAACTTGGTTTTAATTTCTTTGTTATCTGATACTAATGAATGTTTAGTACATTCCTCAGAATTGTATAATTTTTAAGGACTAAATTGTTATTATTAAATGCGGAAGCCCCAATAGAACTATATAAAGTACACTTAGGCACCCACTCCTTTTCGCAAATTCGTTCCCTCTAAGCTTCTTTTCTTTCTTGAGGCCAGGTTATTCCGGAGTTTGTCTTCGGTTTTTCCTCTAGGTAAGTATTCCATCTGTTTGAATTTTCCAATAAATTAATTCTCTGCTTTGGATATCTTCTTGCCTTACCAGTTTTATGTGGTTTTTAATTTTTTTGGGTCTTTTCATTCAGCTTGTCAGTATTCACTTATTAGGAATTTATTAATTGCATATATTTGAGGACATTACACTTTCATTATTCATAATTTCTTAAGTTAGCTTACATGTATGTACTTGCTATCCTAAAACGATTCTTTGGAGAGGCGCATTACAAATTTTATCATAGGCAAAGACAGAATTCGAACATTTTTGGGGGGCCCCACCCCTGCAACCTTTTAAATTATGTTACGCTATTTCCTCATAAAAAACAGCATCGAGGCTAGGATTCTGGCCATTTCATTCCTTACGTACGCAAATTACTGGGAAGTGCGAATTTCATGGTGAAAACTGAAGTGCAGTAATGAAATGAAATGTATTGATCTCAACATTCTTTTGTTTTTCATTTTTCGTATGGTCTCTATTTAAGTGTAATTATTAGTGCTATTTCAAATGCAATGTCTACACTTTCATAGGCCGTCTGTATTGAATCATCTGCTTATGTTAAGAAAGACGATGGTTGAAATAGTGCCGATTTGGATTCCCATTTTGCAATTTTTGATCTTTGGGTCGGTGAAGGAATGAGCCACAGAGTCAAATCTGATCTGAATACTTAACAAATTATTAAATATATATATATATATATATATATATATATATATATATATATATATATATATATATATATATATGACATCCGGCGAGGACAGAACTACAGTTCGAAAGGAATAACCCATAAAAAAGAGTAAGGAGAGAAACGCGGGTTTGATTTTGGAACCAACTTTGTCCAAGGAAAACCAAGCTCATAATTGTTTTCCTGTTTCTTAAAATTGCTCAATATTTAATCTTTGAGTCTATTTCCAGTTAATCTCAGGTGCTTTGCGTCTCTCTCACCAGCTCCAACATATTAAATGTGAAGTTAAGTTTAAAAAAAAAATAAAATTACAGGGGCTTAGAAGCAAAAGGTTATAAGTAAGTGTAAGACCGCTGTATTTGTAAATGTGCAGTCAGGCGTAGTTGTGCCTGTTATAAATTTTGAAATCATTGTAACTTTCACATCATTTTCTCAAAAAAATAACGTTTCCTTGACTTCCTTCATTATCACTCAATTAGCTACAGTTTTCAATTGGGTCTAAAAATCGTCCTAAATAAAATTTAACTATTTTTATTTCAATAGTTGTTAAATCAATAAAATTCACATGATTTTTTTAGCGATAGAATGTATTTTTCTTTTGTGTCCTCAGGAAATACAGAATACATAAATAAATAAGTAAATAAATAAATAAATAAATAAACATATATATACTATATGTATTCTGTAATATCTTCTAATTCTATATATATATATATTTTTTTTAAAATATATATTCACCCACAGACATACTTCGTCTACATATCACGCTTAAATACTTACAGCTCGTATTGACAAATTTAGCTGATATGTTGACTTCATAAATAGTCAACATTTTTTCCTTAGAATTCATGGAGTAAATTAGAATTATACGCAATGCAATTTATAAAGCACTTGTGGGGTTTTTCCCTTACTGTCACGTTCGGGACTACGATATCACGTATGACACTTTCGCCCTGAAAGAGTCAAAAAGGGATTTATAACTGAAATTATAACAAAGTAAATATTTATTTATTTTATTTATTTATTCAGTATAAGTCCGAAAACAGCACATTTTGGCCTTTACATCGAACAATTAACAACGATAACAATGGACACATTTACAAACATCCAAGCCCTAGATGGAGGGAAACTCACCCAGGCGGGAATCGAACCCGCAACCCTTGAAATGGCAGACGAGGACGATACCCCGCCGCCACCGGGGTCGGCAAATGTTCATGACATGTGCAAAATTTCAAGATATCGTGAATAAAAAGGAGAAAAATGAAAAGAAGCATTTGTGCCAATGCATTGTCAATGTCGTCAGACTTTCGTAGATTCGTATACATGCTACTTGACTTCGCAATCTCATCTCACCCGTTAATATATGAGCAACGGCTCGAGACATTTACGTATTTTCTACGTTCACTTTAACTCTGCATGCATTTTTATTCCGCTCACGCCTGTGCGTTGGTTCTAATAATTATTCCCTTCGCGAAAGACATGAGCATCACTGCACACAAAGGCATATTTCGAAATTATTTAAATCTTGTCCTTGGAACAACACGTTTCATGACTCTCCCAACGCGTAACGATCCGCACGTGGTATCATATTGTTACAGCAAGTCCAGGCATATATAATCGAGGTAACCTGCTAATTAAATGTAAGTAATGGCAATGTTGGAAATAGGGCAGTTTTATGGTGACGAAGCTGCTTTAAATGTGAACAAAATTCATTTCATAACATTTAATTGTAACAAAATGCTTTTTGAAAATTATATTGAATTTTAAATGAATCTCGCTATTTTACAGATCACATTGTTCCAATGCAGTAGATTATTTCCTGCTCTGAGGAATAGCAGGTATATGAACGTTGTGTGGGGCATTAATAATCATTTTGAGTTTTATTAAAACCAAAAGTATTTCCCAATTGGGGGGGGGGGCAGCCCTCCTCCGCCATGTATCAGGCCCCTCGATTGACCATAGACTGACCAAAACAACTTTTAAGTTTCTCATAGACTTCCCTCAGCTTAAGGTCTTGTTCCATATTATTTCCTTCTTACTCCCTACAAGCTATAAAAGAGGTCAAAAAGATCGATTCTCTTCCTTATCCTTTCCCGCTTATCCATCATCCTCCTCTCTGCCACAGCCTTGATCAATCCAAATGCCTCTGACTATCTCCTCCACTCACCCTCTCTGCCTTCTAGTAAATTCTCCCAACAACTTTCTCTCTTCCCTCACCATATTTAAGACTTAAAACGTCTTACTCACTGTCCAATTAATGTTTTCCACTCCGTTCCGAATCCATACGTGGTAATCCCCTAATCTCTGCTTTCCCTCTATTTTTCCTACTATTATATTAGTGAAGAATATAATAGGAGGAAAAATAGAGGGAGAAGTCCCTAGAGGAAGGCTAAGGGATACATTCATGGGATAGATAAAGAAAAAAGTGTATTGCAAAAAATACCTGGAAGTAAGCTAATTAGCATCAGATAAGATGGAGGGCTGCAGTCAACCAATCATAGGATTGAACGACAAATGGCGATGATGATGCTCACCCTCATCCGACGAAGACCAAGTTTTCGAAATCTACGGCGTTGCGGTTCATACTTAAACTTTATCAATCCTTCTTTACGTCTATGCTTGAAGTACAAAACGTCAGTCTATCCTCTTCACAAATGTTTGTTTCGTGAAGTTCTTCTCCTCCAAATATCGCTGTGCCTAATTTTCTACATTATACAGCCATTATATGCAAACTGCTCGACCTGCTTATGTTTATTCCCATCCATTCTAATGTTTGACTTAAGCTTGCTACTTTTTGAGACTCTCATTAATTAGGTTTACCGTTATTATTCTCGTATATATGATACTGTCTCAGGCGTTACTTGGTGGCAGTCTTTTGCACTGGGCGTATATGAAGGCAGACGAGCTTGGCAGATTTTACCAGAATTATTGTGGTATAATGAACTGGGATTTTTAAACCTGATAATGTTGCTTTGTGACGAAATCGGGGTCGTGAGAAATAAAAATTCAAGTGGATCTGCCAAGTTAATCTTCCTTAATTTACACCTAGATCGCCACCTATATAATGGGAAATCACATTTAAAAAAACGACAGCCCGAGAGTAACAGGAGGTTTAACTCAACATACTTGTTTTTGTGGGAAATTTATGACTGATTTAGGATTTTAGAACATTAATATGTCCTCGAATTTGCCGTTTTCAATTGTATTTTTTCTCCTAATTTATATATTTAAGTACAACTGAAGGGTGACTGGCGAAGGAATTTCTCTTCGCAAACCCAAATCGCTTGTGTGAGAGTGACTCACGGGGGTCACTTCGCTCCCTGAAACCCGAGTGAGAGAGTTTTTGCGATTATTGTCTTTAATTGTTCGTTCCAATCTCTCTCTTTTTGCTTTTTTGCATTATTTTTCCCCATGCTCCAAAGGCGACGACCTAATGCATTTATATCACTCGATCATTTTGTGATTGGATGAAAAAAGTTAAAATTCACGATTTTTATCATGAGTTTTATTTTATAATAGATTGCGTATTAATTTCATTGAGTACGTATATTTTTGTCTATTATATTCACTATTAAGCGTGGGATAAAGGAATTTCTCCTATCGATTTTTGAACCAGTGCCAGTTGGCCTCAACTGTATCATTGTGGCCCCGCCTACCAGTCAACGTGAGACGAGAATTATTATCTCATGCCACTCGTGCGATTTGTACCTTTCTGGTAAATGGTCTCCATTTAATATTCAGGTCCCGAGTGGTTCCCACCCAAGGTTTTCTCATAAATTGCGAGACTTTTTTGTTCCTTTAAACATATTTATTAACGAAATGGATGGCTTTCTTTTGCATATTGTGTAGTTACAAATCTTCTTACGTGGGGTTCTGATATTACAGGTCCTATTCCTCATCCATACGAGTGCTCGTACTTAACAAATCTTCTTACGTGGGGTTCTGATATTACAGGTCCTATTCCTCATCCATACGAGTGCTCGTACTTAATCTTTGCTGCTTCATGTAAAGACTAATCATTTTAGTTCTAGCTATGTTCGTACCTGGATGCTCTGCCAATCGAACTTCCTATGCAGCAACTTTCGAAGAAATCCGTCTTGAACTAGAGTTCCACCTCTTGGGCCAATACGTGTGCTTTTGAAAGATTGATCCGTGCTATACGTTCAAGAGCAATCGATTCATTAAGGGATTTATGAGCACTTTCTATTGCTTATAATGCTAAAGGTCTTCTACATTCAACTCCAAAAGATGTTGTGGGAGGGTTTGGAGCGCGTTAGGAGTGGAAGGTGGGGAGTTAGATGCTGTTGTGGCCTACATCACTTAGTTCTTACACTTACGGTGATCCTCCATATAGGGTACAGGTGCTATCTCCAAATGCGGTCGGGTACGTTTAGTGGATATGCATAGCCATAATACGTAAGTTGCACCGGGTCACGCTTCACTTGACCTTCAAAAAGATTCATTTAGCAATACGAGTGGAAAATCCATCCCGAATGGCTAATCTATGCTAATCCCTGTGAAATGTTACGAAGAAACTAGTCAAGCGAAGAATGTAGGAGAAGTGGGGCCAGGGAAGAACAGCTTGAACAGCACGAAAGCAGGCAGAAGTTACGAAGAAATAGAAAAAAGAAATAATGTTCGACTAATAAAACGATCTTGTGATGCTTGGAAAAAATTTTCTGTTGTGGCCACCCAGAACCTAATTTTTATAGATAGATTACCTTGAATGAAATTTAATGTTTGTGTTGATTTTATGAAAGTTGTTATTGGTAAGTTGACTCGTTTATAACTCAGTATACATTATTATTTTAGAGTAGCTCGAAAATAAGGTCTCCAGTGAGGTGGTATAAAGCGTTTGACTCTCTATATTGTAATTTTATCTAAGTAAATACTTTTGAGTGTCTGATAAACTTATTGTATTTATTAAAAATGTCTGTGCTAAAACGATGATGCAGTAAGAAATACAGTAGCATGCAGTTCATTTTCTTAAGTTCCCAATAAATAAAAGACCAGTTTTAGGAAATGATCGCGTGGAAATTGAAATTCCCGAGACACTCTTTGTCATTTCAAATAATTTCCTGCAAACCAAGGCGAGGTCTTATAGATCTTTTCGATCTCTGCGGAACCGTCATTGCGTAACTTTTGACCTTCCTTCCCTCCTCCGCGCATTCAAAGACCACTTACGGGCTCTTTTAGGGAATGCCCTTCAAACGAAGAAATCGTGCAGAAAACCCAGACTCTCTGGGCAAATTATGTAACCGCAATAAAATGATATTGGGTGTTGTTCTTGAGGGAGTGATCTTCTTGGACGGAATTTCCTGGCAGTGATGGGAATAATCAAGGCTGGTGACGTGCAAAGCCATTTTGCATACCCACCCCTTCACAGACCTCTTGTAATAGGCTGACTTTGACTGCTCGTATAACCCCTACCGGCTCGCACTTAACCTTCAAAGAAGTTATTCCAACTCACGCCTTTTCATACATTAACATAGCAATGTCTTGGCGCACGCGTACTCCTCCTTTCATTCATTACTTTTGCTGGATTCACTCATTAGATCCACGTTGGTGCATTAGCCGATCATAGAGAAATACTCCTTTTCTCCACCAAAGTTGGGGACGTCTCATGGTAAAAATAAATTTTTTGAGTCTCAAAAATTCAAATTATTTTCAAGGTCGTGCCCTCGCGGCTTAACTTTCGGTGGAGAGAAACCGCTGAGCATAATCGTGAGAATTTTACATTGGCTGAGAAAAACTCCAAGAGAGAAATAGGAGTGGGACTTTTGGATATTTTAAAAGAACAAAAGTGAGTTGATCCAGACAAGTTTGGCGCGAGACGCTTCCTTAACGCGCTCGAATTTGACTGTCTAAGGCCTTTAGGGTGGTTAGATCCTGATCGGCAAAAACAAAACGGGGAACTGAGAAAGAATGATTACATATAGTATATGCATTTGTATATTTTTGATTACCCATTTTATGCCAATGATAGCCTTCGTGTTTATATTTTTTAAACAGCCTATTATTACTATTCTTTTTCGAAACATCAGTTTATACCTTTCCATCACCTCCATTCATTTTTAAAACGCTTCAGTTCCCCTTTTTCCTCTCTCAGTACCTCCATATCACTTAAGAAACGCAACAAGTTGATATTTTGTTCTAGGGAACGGAGTTCTTTAGTGTTGTCATTTTCATGAGTCCTGTGTGAAAGTTGAGGTGCACATCGTTAATTTACGCTATTTCTTAATTATCCATTCTCCACTGTTCTGTAGAGATTTACTAACAAAAATTTGTTCTTACATTTTGACCTTGTTTACTATGGCATGTTTATGTAGGTCCACTCCTGCTCTATTCAGATTGGACAGCTTTTCGTTCCAGCTATCATTACCGAAGGCTTTCTAGACATCCACGATTTGAAAGAAAGGTCTTTACTTGGAAGAGATTTTAAGGGTTGAAATAGCCTCCGGCGTGCCTGTTTTTCTTTAATACAAACTACTTTATCTATCTAGAAAGGCATCTTATTTGCGCTGCATTCCTCTGTACGCTTCTGCCAGTGTCTTCGATGCATCTTTCTTCCCGTTCCATTGATTTTTCCCGTAGCAATACATCACAAATAAATTTATACGGTGCCTTTGGGTCTCTACTCCGATATTTTTAATTAGCATGTGAAGGCATTAATTCCTGGGGCCTCGCTTGTCAATTAGTCCTTAATCACGTTGCATTCCATGCCCAATATGGTATTCTTCGTTGTTTTACTTTAACTTGCGTCCGTCTTAATGCATTTTCTTCGTATTCTTTTTCTTTTATGAGGTTGCTCAAATGTACCATCATCTACCTCTTTCTTTCCCTTCACCTTCAGTAAGCATTAAATCCGTAAACATTCCAGTTGTATTGCATCTTGCACATGCTCATACATTTCTGCAAACGTCGTCTCACGCTTTCCTTGTCGTTCATACAGGGTGCGTTACAAAAGTAATGCTTTTTTTTAAAGTAATTTATGGAACATATTTGGAAACTCAATTTTAAACTCAATATTCTTCAAAATATTGTCCTTGAGCCTCTACACATTTTTTCCAGCGACCCTGCCATGACCGGTACGCGTCCCGGAAGGCGTCTTCGGGGACCTCTCGCAAGGTCTTCGTCAAGGTTGATTGGATCTCTTCTATGGATGAAAAACGGATTCCTTTCAGGGCTACCTTAATCAAATGAACAAAAGGAAATCTGCTGGGGTGACATAAGGAATATAGGGGGGTGGGCAGCGTTGGCATCTGGTGTTTGGCCAGGAAATCGCGGGCTCATAGTGCGCTATGGCAAGGCGCGTTGTCGTGATGGAGTTGCCAGGTAGCGGAGCTGTCTTTTCTCGTCCTGATGACCCCCATTTCGGAGTCTTTACAGCACATCCATGTGGTAGGCAGCGTTAACTGTCTATCCTTGAGGAACAAACTGCTTATGGATCACTCCTTTACTGTCGAAAAAGATAAGGAGCATTGTTTTCACTTTTGATTTGCTCATTATTGCCTTTTTTGGTTTGGGGGACTAGTCGGTGTGCCCCTCAGATCTTTGACCTTTTGTTAATGGGTCGTATTAAAAACCCAGGTTTCATCACCAGAGATGAAGTTGTCCAAATAGTCAGGTTCATTTTCAAATACGTTGCAAAAGTACACGTGAAATGTCCGCTCGGTTGGTCTTTCGTGACACGGTCGGCGCGCAGAGGTTTACAATAACTGACGATCTGCCGCTTCCACTGCTTGGAGAGCACAGCTGACACCTGAGAGCAAAGCTTAGCATTCCTCCTACCTACTCAAATTAGTTTGATACCACTCCGACCAATAGGAGCGACGCGGGAAATTTAATTGTATTACTTTTTGAACGCACCCTGTATAATTTAATATCGTATTTTTTTTACTCTCATCCAGCCCTATCTAGTTGTTGAGTTCTCAGTTGATTTCAGTGCATCCTCGGTTTTTAAGGGCTTTTGCTTTATGGCTTTAATGCTGTTAATGGTCTCGTTAGCAACTATCGTAGTTTCTTTGTTTGATCTGCAGTTCAATATGTTTTCGTGCCTCCACACCTATTCCCACAAACATCTTGTTTTTCATATTTATTTCCAATATGAATTGAAAGGCTGTTTAAGGTTATTCTGTTACCTTTCATTCCTTATTTGTTCCTTAATTAAACTTATTTTCTCTTTTGTATTATTATTTATGTCCGCGTTTAGATAGCATGTGAAACTACTGGGAGAGAATGTCAAGGTTTGACACATTAGTGGCTGGATTTATAATTCATATGGATTTATTCTTCAAACTTTTTACTATTGTTCCACATAGACAAAAGGAAAAAACTCAGAGCAGCAGGAATGAAATTTCTCAAAAAAATTAAAGTTTAAACAAGAGAGGATGACGATGAAAATATTACCATAGGGGATGAACCGAATGTTTAACCGTTAGAAGGTTAAAAGAGGTACTCTGAGGTACAGAGATATAGTGAGAACTGGGAAGAACACCTTAACTTGATGACAAACGTGAACAAAAATGCTAATGGCTACAAACCATAAGAACGCTGACGTGTGGGACGGTGAATGGGACAGTGGAGAAGCGAAACAGACTTGTACATCGACGACTTTTTAAATTTACCGCGGGACTTCAGTATCGACAAGTTATGGTCCCTTTCGATATTTTCACCTCACACTCGACCGGAATTTAGTAGCCCAATACAAATTGTAGCTTCAGAAAGTCATGAAAATACATTATCACATCGTAAAAGGCTAACAGAAAATAAAAATGTGGTTATTGTATTGCTAGAAAATACATTTTAAATAGTACTATTTTGAAATTATATACGATTTCGTAGCTTGTCAAATCTTGTGGTGCTATTTTTTCGTCTTTTTTGGCAACTGCTGTCAAGCCAACACTTGATTGGGTTAGCGGGACCAGAAAAAGTGTTTCAATTTTCTAAATATTGTGCTTCTTCCTACAATTTAATTACAATATAAGAAACGGAGTAATTGGATTTTGGCCGAACTAACTTTTTTCTCTTATTATAAAAAATATTATCAACTTTAAATTTATGATTTAATATCGCCTTCTGTTTAAGTTTAAAGATATTATTTTATAAACTCTGAGCGATTTGAGTCTTGCTTCATTGTTTCCCCCACATACCCTGCCGTCAAATCATTATTCAGTTTTGATGATATCGAGAAATACGAATTTTTCATTTGAGGTGGAGAATTTAAGACTCATTTCCCATTGGTTGAAAGTTTTCCCGCAATTTAGGAGGGTATTAAACGTCAAACTTAAGGCCGTTTTTATTAGCGGATACATTGATTCTACTTTTACTGACTGGTGAGCACCAATTCGTCTAGCCCGAACATTGGCCCTTATACTTCGTCGGTAAGGTTTTTATCCCTGGATGCGATTAGGAGTTACGCAATATGACCCTTTAGATGGGATTATGATAACAAATGATCCAATGCAATTATCACTTGCAATTTTGTTACTGTTAGTACCAACTTGACTCCCCTCTTCCCTAAAATCTTAAGGTCTCAATTGCCGGTGAAGGCAGCAATCCCCAAGGCCATACCAACTCATTGAGGCCGAGTAAAAGGGAAAGGTTTCGGAAATTAACCGCGAAATAGAGAGGAAAATAAACTAATCTAATCGTGCAAGTATTTGAAAAATTATTTTATTTCTTCTCTCTTTATTCCTTCCCCATGGTCCTGTTAATTATGTCGGGTCCAACACGGAGGGTTCGGGGATTTGTCATTTTACTTACTTAACGGTCGTAGCAGCGATTTTCAATTTATTATTCAAGGTCCGATTTTGGATGAGATTCAGAGTGATATTTTGTGGTGGTCAATATTCACAGCCTGTTTAGACTGTGTTGGGTTTCGCTTGCTTTATGTTACGAGGTAGTTCGTGGGCAGCCTCCTGTTTCAACTTCCATGGCACCAATCTGTATAAAGACACAGTTTAAAAATAGACAACTTTTTTCATATTTTACGGATTTCTCCTCATTATTATGTTACATTGGAACCCTTGTGCTGCACGAGTACACTAAACGGCGGAAATGAACGGGGCTCGTTAATTTGCTCGATGATTTCCGTACAGGCGATACCGCTCATTCGCAGGCTTATTTCCGGGTACACATTTTCATGGCCATAAAAGATTTAAGGAATATGAGGTAGTGTGTGGGAAAAAGTCGTCATGACTTCAAAGGCTAAAACCTTACGATTTCACAAAACATTTGTCACAAAATATTTAGCATTCGACATAATTTACCCGACAGTACAAACATTAATCCGAAGTAACCATGCTGCTAAACGCATTCACATACCTACAATCGATTAATAAAATGTTTGGCCGGGAGCCATAGCTAAAGCCGATTTCCGCTTCCTTTTTCGCTGGCTGGAGAGAGGTTATATAATAGACCCGGAAGAATTTCTCCCCGAAGACACTCCTGGGATGGTTTTTCTGATGCAATCTCATCTTCAAAATTTTACCCGTATGTACATATCCATGTTAGGTATTCCTTCCACTGATTTGACTCGTTTTTTGTCCTCATAAGGGTGGCGAAATATCCAAATTGTACTCGCCATTTGATTTCGCTCATAAAACCTGGCCTACGCAGTGCTGTGGCGAAGATGCGGGTGGGGTTGTTACGTAATGATGAGAGGCAGCGAGGCCAAGTACGTAAGGACCTCTGTAAGTTTGCTCCGGTGTGGGCTGTTGGTCGAGGTGACCGGTCGCCGTCGACTCCACTTCCACATGTTCGAAATGCGAAGACATGGTATTTGGAAAGGTTGGAAATGGCATTTTTAAATGTCTATTACGAACTGTTATGTTAGTTATATGTACTTGAAGTACCAAAACTATCGCACAGTGAGAAATATCTATTCGAGTGGAAAACTTTAAATGAATTGAAGCTTTTAGCGTTTAATCGGTAAAATAAACAAATTACGAATTGCATCGATATACCGAAGAATCTTCACGTAAGTCAAGTTTGAAAATGTTTCATTCTTATTGAACGACGATGATGTTAATCGTCATGAACGTTTGTCAACTGGAGGATTGGTATGCTCTTTTCTTAGCCCACGCAATTATTTGCAATCATTTCAACGTGGTTTCTTACGTTTATCTCTGCCTCTTCTTTCGCGCATACTTTAATGCTTAATTTTCTTCATTATTATTTCTATTCATTGATTCAATTAATACTCTCTTGTAGAGTCGGTTATATACATCTTGATGCATGTCCGATAAGGTTTTCTCTTTTAGAGTGTTATCTCTCCGTTGCCCATTTGCCGTTCTTTTTTATATCCGTATCCCTTTCTTTAATTATATCATCGTTAGCCATGGCTTTCTTACAACTGCTTTCCTTTCAACTTTTTCTTTTATGGCTTTCAGTATTCTATAGTTTATGTGTATCTATCTAACTTCGAATGATTTCTGGTCTCATCATCCTCTTCACTTCTTTTAAGCATTCTTTGAAAGATCTACCCTTACTATTTCATTAATATTTCCCTCCTGACATCGATTCTCCAGGGTTATTGTGAATATTCATGATTACTAAATGATAAGTGATGCGAGTGATCGCTTACGTCGATCTTATTGGTGTACTTTTGGCTTTGAACTCTGTTTTACCAAAATACATGTAAGTAGTGTCGCGGGAGGAGGTTTTTAGAAATTCAGCAAAGTTTAGGTGGTGACTCTACCCAAACCAAACAACTTTGGCCGGTGGATTACTTCTAATAACTAACAAATGCATATATGTACATATACATCATAAAAATGAATTAAGGGAGGACGGAAGTATACGGAATTGAAGAGGAGCTTGTTACAGAGTAGGATTTTGGGTTGCATTTTCTTAGGAGAGGCAAGAGAGTTATTTGTTAGTAGTGTCCATTTGAAACCTACCTTAACCTATAGATTACCTATTATTGTAATATTTAGACAGTTGAACAACTATACGCATAGTACACGTGCGTATGCCATGAAATGAATAATTTTAATGCTCACAAGCAATTGTAACATAAAATAGCTTTACAACTTGCAATTATTTTTAGGAATGATTTCTTGGATTAATAAAAAATTATTTGAATAAAAAAATAATCGCAGTTTATATTTTTCTTCTTTTGCTAAACGTTGCAGAACTAAAAATCTCTTTTTTCTTCCTTTTCTTCCTTAAAATCCTACTCGGCGTGTTTTTTCTGAAGTCTCCATTTCGTTACTCTCTCCGGCGACCACATTCAAGTCTCCCAGGTGTGTGTTCAGGCATGACTAGATTTTCCTCTCCTTTGATTCTTCTCATCACGGCTCCTATTACTTCGAAGGCAGATCATAGTGCCTCTTCGTCATAATTTGATTTGCTCGCACATTATTTCACGGCAATAGTGCCCTTCAATTTAATTCTTGATCTTAATGTTCTGTGCGTATCGCTGAAATCTCTGCGCTTTCATTCCGGTTATTGAAGTGAAACAATGTTCCTGCCTTGTCACATCTTCTCACCGTGCCAAAAACATCAATGCTTTAATTATCATTCTAGTCTTGTCAATCGGGCCTTTCCACGTCATTCGTTCACAAAACACCTGACCTCTTCCTTCCTGACTTCACCTGAATTCTTCATCATATGACCACTACCGGGGTACCCTGTCGTCTAAGCCATCTGAGATCCCAGGTATCAGTCTAAAATGTCTTGTCACGCTTGACGGGTGAGCTCTCTAAGTAGTCGTACCCCGCAGATTCAAAAGAAGGAATGCTCTACTCGAGAGGATTTCATCACGGCTGCCATTAAATCAATTCAAGAGGGAAGGAGTGGCGTCCCACTGCCACCATGATTTAGTGGTCAGGAATGACGTGCTAGTGACAAGAGTGAGGTAATTATATAGTGATTTCTCGTAGGCTTCCAAATCACCATACTGAGGTCGTTTCATTAATTTTTATCCTACACGTGGCTAAGTGCTAGAGTGCTTCGCGTTGTGATTTCCACTCTCACTCCTAGAGAGATGGCTTCTTCCTTGGACTAATGTTGGTGCATTGGTTTGCGGGAGGCATTCTGCACGTCCCGACCCATTCACTTGGTTTTGATTAGTACCTTGTCTTTCGAAATAAAAGATCAGATGCCTGCGCTTTCTGAGTGTTGCTTTTTATTGCCCATAATACTTGATTCACTGGGCACCCTCGAAAATTTTGTAGCTAATATTTATAGACCTGCGAAAGGGTAGTTCTGACGACAGTGTAGCATTTAGTGCGCCTGGAAAGCCTTTCAGTCGTCGAGGGAAATATTTCAACGCTTAGTGCTTGATAAGAGATGTTTTTAGTGTGATGAATAAACTCCGCAGACAGAGAGTTAGAAAGAGAGAGAGAGAGATGAAGTACATTGCTAGCATTGATTTTATTCCATAAAACAGTCATAAAAGGAATGAAAGTCATTCTATGCCTTGGCAAGCCTGTCTATTTCAATCTCCTCTCTCCAAAATTATTTATATCTCTCCATAAACCTTTATGTGCAGCGCATAATCCTCTTTACAGAAATCACCCGCAAGTGAATGGACAATGAAGCACTCCGTTCTCTCTCAACTCTTTTCATGTTCAGAAATCCTTTATCTTAGCCTTTGAAAACTGTGTCATTTTATTTTCCTTGAATAAGTATCTCCTCACAAGTAATATTTTAAGAGTTGAAAAAGTTTTATTTTTTCTCTGGATTTTTTATCACTCACCATATCTTGACACACACAGGTGTATCTTATGTAACGAAAATTGATATTAAAAGCACTGTAAAAGGATTTCACGCAACAGTGACGAGTTGAATCATTTATCCATTACATTATGATTTGGGGAATAAAAACAGTTGAGGAAAATTGATTTAGTTTTCAACTTTTATACCATTAATTCATTCGATGGCTGTGGCGGCAGATTAGTGGAGACTGTGGCAGGTAGCAGGATCGACGTTTCAGTGAGCCAAGAATATTGCAGATCGAAACAAAATCTACGTTAATGGCATAAAGGCCGGGAGAAAATCTTCGAATGATACATGATGATGGAAATCGAATGATGCGAAATCGACTCCGCATAAGTGCGTTCGAAATATGTGATGACGAAGACATTTAACTCGCATAGGCCGACTGCCTGTAGTACGTAAACAAGGCCTTGTCTAGATGGCTTATCACCTGTCAGTTTGAGGATTTATTTGTGGCAGTTCTCCAAGCTACCCAATGACTTCTACCAATCCCTTCATTCCGCCATAGCTCCTTGCGATTTCGTGCTCTTTCCCCTGCCGGCCGTAATTCATTCTTGGCCTTCCTGTATGATTCACCCCTCTTGCCAGGCCTCATCTATTCTCTGCAAGTGTAATTGTTGCGTTCGCCAATTACATCATCTATTCCTCGGTCACGTTTATCACCTCCTCAATATACATATTGAATATCAAGAGCGATAATGAACACGCTGCCTTAAATTTTTATTTTAGCTTCTATCCTGCTTTAGATGAATATGCGTTACAAATAATTAAAAAACCTTCATTCCAATTTTTTTATTGTGAACCCATCAAATATTTCTTTTTGCCTCTTAAAAATTACAGCATCCCGAAAAAGGGAGAATGAATGAAATCCGAATCATCTCCACGACTAATAGATCCATCCTTCATTTAACCATATCACACATGTGATATGTGATGTTTCTAAGACACCACCGCGGTGAATGAATACTAGAAGCGGAGCAGTGAGTTGCCGTTTCTTACACCTAGTGATAAACCGGAGGAAATATAGCTTATCAATGGCTTTTGTATGGTTCGGAAACTTGGTCGTTAAGAAAAGAGTGTAAGGTTAAATTAGATGCTTTTCAGATGATAATGTGAAGAAGAATAAATAGATACAATAATGCAATGATTGAAAATAAATGAAGATGTTTTTGGTATGATATGGGATGAGAGGCTGTTGGAAAACATCAAAGAAAGCAGGACAAGAGGTTGCGAAATAATTATGAAAGGCAACGATATGATCAAGATTGATATAGACAGGAGAACGATAGGAAAGCGACGTAGAGGTAAATGAATATTCATTTAAGACAGATAATGATAATGAAGTACTAAAGAATGATTTATTGTGATTTGAATCGTAGAGTATTAGCAAATTTTTTATCATTTTAGTCAGACCTTAGGAGTGCAATAGTGGGATTTTAGTTAGGGCTTAAGAAAACTCTGAGCAAAACTTTTACATACGACCGAACTTGGCGAACTTTTATCGGTCTTGGCTCATGCTGCAGCTTTCATTGGGATGATTGAGCATCTTTAGTTTCCACGTGATAATCATAAGACCATGATACGTCACCAGTTATGGCCCTCTGGAGCAATTTTGGGTCGTCGCGGACGGAGTCCATTAGCAATGTTAATGCGTTGCTGTTTTTGGTCGAAATTGAGCAATTTTGGTACGAATTTCGCGGCGACCCGTGCCATGCCCAAATCATTGGTAAAAATCGAATGACACGAGCCAATCGATATGTTTAGGTTCTCAGCAACTTCTATTACGGTGATTCGACGATTGGCCAATACTATATTCTTCCCTTCATCAATGTTTTCGTCTATCGTTGACGTGCTCGGGAGTTCGGCACGCTCTTCGTCCATCACATCTTCTTGGCCCTCTGAGAACATGTTGTACCAACGATAAACATTGCTTAGGTCCAAGGTAGCTTCTTAATACGTCACAGTCAGCATTCGGAAGGCGTCCGCACACTTAATTTCTTTTTTCACACAAAATTTGATACAGATTCTTTGATCCATTTCTTGGAATAGGCAAAAATCGAAGACAAGCCAAAAAACGTGCAAGAAAAACAACTGACAAAAATGAAGGGAACATTCAAAAGTTTCGGCAGATGTAAGAGACATAAGTACCAAGATAACGCATCAAAAAATCAAATATCAAACATACGTAACCGGCGGAAATTGAAAATACGCGATCCTTTTTGGACAGATTTGGATTTTTCGGGTACCAGTTATTTCGGGGAAACCATAACCGGCACAGGGAGATGCTGAGAAAATAAATATAACCAAGGGCAGAGTCTTCGAGGACTCGGTAGAGAAACTGCTACCCGTGGCAAGGTTTTGGCTGAATCCTTGCCACGTGGGGCTGCTCTTCAGTGCTTGATGTCGATCCCTCAAGTAGGAATGGGGTCATTTGAACGTGGAGCAGAAAAAGTTACGGTTTTTTATATGCGAGTATATTATATGTGTGTGTAAATATATATGTATATATATGTATATATTATATGCATATATATATGTATATATATGTATATATATGAATATATATATGTATATGTATGTATATATATATATGTATATACATATATATGTATATGTATGTATATATATGTATATATATATATGTATATAGGTATGTATATATGTATCTATATATGTATATGTATATATATATATATTTATATGTGTGTATAATGTGTTTGTGTGTGTGTGGGTCGCGCTAGTCCAAGGGTAGGGCGTTGGATTACTGATTGGAGGGATTGGATTCGATTCCTGATTAAATCTCTCCTGACACCCTCAGCTCCACCCAAGCGATGTGATTTTTCGGGTGATATCTTTCTTGGAAAACATAAGGGAAGGAAACCTAAGGGAAAGGAGCTGACCTACCTCCGTAACCTGATGTTTGAATTTCACACGCCGTCGGGCTTAGTGTTGGGTGAACTCTACCGTCACCTACCAAACCGACCTTCGGGTTGATAACTGTGTTTATGGTTTGATATATATATATATATATATATATATATATATATATATATATATATATATATATATATATTAGTATAGTTAAAAAGATATCATCCATTTCCTTCTATCATCTTCCCAGTAATCCCTTTCCTTTAAGTATTAACTGGTCCATAATTCCGTATGCGTCTTTCATATTCTTATACCGTAGTTTGATGATTTGCCGAATGAAGTCTACCTTAACCCACGAAGCTAATTTTAGGCTTGATTATCATTATGCTCTTTGCTTCTTTGTGTAGGTACTCAAAGAAAAACTTCATGTTAAGTAGTTTCTTGCAGCCTTTGTAATAAATTTGAGGGAGTGGTGGTTAATCATTAAAGTAAAGACCTTGGTACTTTTTCTCGTTTTATTAACATTCCCTGTGACCGGTTTCACCTTCATGAGGCATGATCTGTTGTCTCAGGAAGAGTGCCCTCCCATGCCTCTTCTCTCTCTGTGTCTCTTTCCTTTCAAAATAGCTCCTCTACCCAAAGAATAGTATAAGCTTCACGAATTCGCAGCATGAGGTCTTATTAAGGCGAAACCGGTTGGACAGTGCGTTTGTATAACTGTGGAAACTTATGAAAGTCTGTAATTTATTAATATTTCGTCTTTATCACTGTACATTTCACGTTATGATGTTGAAGGAATTCAACCTAAGCACGCATTACCTCCGAAATTTATTGTTCATATTTCAGAAGTTACCAGATAATTACATATAAAACAATGCTGGACTGAACAAGTGGCCACTGGACCACAAACTGCTAACAGTCACCGCAATATCAAGTGTTATTCTAAGCATTTCAGCGACCAACTGGGAGTATTTTTAATTTACAAGTAAGATTTGTATTAAAAAATGAATAAAAGCTGTACAATGATGTCATCCATTTTAATGACTCTTGGGAGATTTCAACGGCGGTTACTCTGCGGCGCGATCATTAATCTTCATTGCGTGCATGTATTTTCTAAATCCACACATTTTCCTAGTCTTAAAAATCTCGTGATTCATAACCGTGTGTGACGCGATTCCTGGAGCTGTCACATATCATTGGGGCTGGGTCGCAAGATGCATGGTCGCAAACCATGCCGCCGAGGAAAATCGTGTTGTGAACAGTGCCAGCGATAACGTGCGAAATGGCATGTGACATCTCTCCCCTGGTGTATTATCTTTCATAGAAACAATAATATTTTACCCCAGTCTACCTCCCAACCTATCTCGTTGATGCTATATTTATCATTTATTGTATCTAGATAAAATGGGGTTTGCTCCATGCCCTTAACTGGATATGGAAAATGATCTGCTTCTAATTTAGGCAAGAGTGAATTTCATTGTTTTAAACCTTCCGTCCGAGAGTAATCGATAACTGTTCTTCTAAATACCTGACTTACTCTGAGCAATATATTTATTGTAAAACGTAATCCCTCTTCCCCGCAACCGATGTAATGAGAAATCATGCCCACCTCGTAAGAATTCCATTTAACGTGCTCTAAGTGAAACCTAAAACGTGAAAAGTGATATAACGTTTTTACCTTCTCAATTTTTTTGCCTCATGCCCTTTCATTCAATCTTTATTTTCCCTCTTTGTTTGTATTTTTTTCTCGTCTCGTACTTTTCGTTAATATTTCCTCCTGGAGAGGTCTTCAATTAGTTAGGGCTACGCCTAGATAAACGTAATATCCCACTTTTGGAATTTAGATCAAATGATATTGTAAGCATTTGGAAGAGAAGTACTCGACAGATTACGCATCAAAAAACTAAGAAGGCTGGTATTTAGTTTACAGGAGTGATCAAGCATCACAATATTATGTTACTTTAAATAGAATGAAGAGATTCTAAATGGCACATTGAATGCTTTTTATGCATCCTCTGAGGATTGTAATGGACCGCACAAAATATCTGCGCACCTCTTTAAGGGTCCCTACATCGAACTCAGAGGTAGCACCATTCCGTTCGGCCTCAGAAGTGCCATCTGCTATCGTGAACCAGTGTCCTCGAAGCGGCCAAGTGACCGCTCGTTGAAGAGGCCGTTTTACTTGGAACCGGCGGTACATGTTTTGCTCTGCGGAACGAACCCCTGCCTCCACGGCAATCTTTTCGCTCCTCTGCCTTCCCTTCATTCTGCGACTTCCACCTGCTCCGTCAATATTTCCGGTAGAAGGGCATGCGGGCACTGCGGGCAGGTCTCACAAGTTCTTCTTCGAGATATGGATGACTACTGAGTTTTACTTACGTCGCCCCTGTTCATGGCTCATCACACTGATTAATTTGCGTGAATAAAATGCGTAGTCATCCTATGATTGGTGCAAAGGCTCGGTGTTGCCAACGACGATCAACGCCTGATTTCCCATCATTTATTGGTTTGACTACTATTTCACCGATGCAACAAAAATACAAAATGTTTCGACCAATTTTTGGTGAAATTAATGTAGTATTTCATGAAATATTCAAGAAATTGATACCTCCCGTCATGATGTTATAGAACGAATAAAGGTCATTGGAACTGAATCAACGTGTATGCGTACATTATGGAAGGAGGCGTTAAAACAGGTGTCTTGTGAAACCATGTGTGATTCAATGTAACTCGGATGTCAGAATCAATTCAGGGAAAGTGAAGGAAGAGGTATTATATCTCAGTGTAATTTTTTGGTGTTTTTTCTGAAAAATGAAAAGTTTCCCCGACATCAAGCTTGATACTCTTAATTCTATCAGTGTAATTGTTGATCAAAGCGTTGGGTGAAATTTGAAGAAGGGCGGCGGCTATGTTAATGAAAGAATAATGAGATTAGATGCTTCTCAGAGAAAATGAGATCCTTCCAGTCATCAAGCGAGGATGTCAGCCAGCGCAGCGTAAGTCTTTTCGAAAAGCTTCCAAGCCACTCTATTTTTAAATGCAGGAGGTCCACATTAGAAATCATACTCCTTGACTGGACTCGAACCCGGGTTCCTCGATTCTCGGCACCGTGCTTTTCCGCACTGTATATGGGAACCTAAGACCACCCCGATGAAAATAGAGTCCAAATACAGCCCCATATGGATGGATTTATATATTCTCATGCTCCTCCTTAACTGGTGGGGCATTCTCATCGAGAAATTCGGCATCATGACAAATGCAAGGATAAAATCCCCAAAAAGATTAGGCAGGAGTCATGCCGTCAGTCTTTGCCTTTTGTGATAGATAATAAAACGATTCCATCACAAAAATTTACCTTGGACGCCTATAAAAAAAATTGTAGGGGTTTTTATGGCATCATTTTCTGCATTTACGATGAAGGACTTTTTTTTCAAAAGACTTCATTAGGTCCGTTTTATTTCAGCAATTCAAAAAAGAGTAAAGCAAAAACATTTCAGTTTTAACTTCGCACGCTACGAAGGAAGTACTAAAAGTAACCAATAAAAGATTGCATGGGAGACAACTTCCAAGGAGAGGAGGAATCTCACTCCTCCTCTCCCTCAGGGAGCGGAGGAGTGTGATTGGAGAAGCATTAACGTAAACGTGATAAGAATATAATCAGAATACCTTTGTTTGCTTCGTCAATTTCGGAAAGGGCTCTCCTGTGGAAGATAATGCAGAGTG